>NC_069384.1:99751500-100351500 GCF_027475565.1 Acinonyx jubatus
ATATGAATCCATAGTAAACAAACCCATTCAAAGTACAAATTTTAATATACCCAAATCTATTTCGTGACTCAGTCTCAGCTGATGTGGTAGTGGAGAGAGTGGCAGTTTCAAAGGGCCCAAAGCCCTTTAGCCTGTGGTCCTGACGGGGGAGAGAAATCAATATTACAAAAGGCATTCAGGTGTTGACTGTATGGTCACCAGTAGCCTTAGGTGTTCTGCTATCTGGCCATACAATTTTCATAAGATGTAAGCTTAGAGATACTAGTTCTAAGGGGGGGACTGAAAAAAATATGTTTTATATTTTGATCTTGAGAGTTAAAGGCCATGTCTCAAACAAGTGTCTAGGTGAGCACTACATTATTTTCCACATTCAGAAGTTTTAAATACACTTACAACTCTTGGAGTGCCTGGGTGGCTCCGTTGGTCAAGCGTGTGAGTCTTGATTTTGGTTCAGGTCATGATTTCATGGTCGTGAGATCTAGCCCTGCATAGGGCTCTGCACTGAGCATGGAGTCTGCTTAGGATTTTCTCTCTCTCTCCCTCTGTCCCTCCCTCTCTCTCCTCTCTCCCTCAAATAAAATTAAAAAAAAAATTAAATATACTTATAATTCCCAAAATAATTTCTTAAGGCCAGAATGCTATGGAGAACCAGATACATACACATGACCTCCATATTTGCGTGTGTTACAAATATCTGAAATTTGGGCAGAACAGCATGGAAGTTTTTTTTGCATCTTGCATCCATGAAATGCAGCCAGATAAACACTAAACCATCCTGCACACCTAGAAAACTGATTTGAGGATTAACACAACAATTTGCACAACCTGAACTACAGAACTCAGCAGGTACACAGTGCAGAGTGGTGAACTGGGGGGAGAGAAAAGCCATGGGAAGGGAGCTATTTTTGCTAGAGGAGAGAGGATGGAGATGGAGGGGAGAGTATAGAAAAGCACCCCCCTCAAAATAAAAGCAGCTGGAGAGAAAGTGGAAAAGTGGCAACAAGCACAGGGACTGAACTATCTGAAATTTAATTTGTTCAAAATTGAGCTCTGCTTTCTAAATCTCACATTGTATCTGCTGCTCTGTCCATGCTTCTCATGTCAGCAAGTGGCTTCTCTATGTCAAATGTTAAATACTCTTAAGTCAAATGTTTAAATGTTGGAGATGCGTGAGCAAGAGGAGTTAGCAGAGATGAATACCAATTGACTGAATGTTCAGTGTTATCTACAAAATATATCTCTGTTATTTGATCCTTCTCCATTTCCTTTGTTCCATCCTTTAAAAATGAAACTTTTCATCTGGCCTCCACTGAGGCTTCCCTGCTAACATCTCTAGTCCCTATTTTGCCTTCAGATGACCACCATCTCCAGTCTATTTTGTCATACTGGCATTTCCAAAAGCTAAATCACATCATGCCACTTATGAAGTTAGATTTTTTCAACTAGTTCTTACTGCTCTTATATTAAGATCCAAATCCCTGACTAGACATGGAAGAAATAAGGAAAGAAGAGAAAAAAGAATGGATGGATGGATGGATGGATGGAGAAAAGAAGAAAGGGCTTACATGATTTTGACTTTAGTGACCAAATCATCCCATTTTCTGCCCATCTCACGTGTACTCATTATGTTTAAGCCACATTAGTTTTACCCAGTTTCTTCTGGGCTTGCAACTACATTATTTTGTAGATTTAGAATGCTGTTTATTACCCTTCTCTTCAATTGATTTACTTTTATATCAGAATATTTAGCTTCCTAAGAAAGAACTACTTGCCTTCCCAAATCTTATTTCTTTACATGATGTCAAAGTATCACGTATACTTTTTTTTTCACAGAACTTATCACAATTATATTCTATGTCAAGTGCATGATTACTTGCTTAGGCTCGTTTCTCACCCAAGATTGTAATTTCTATGAGGACAGGAACTTTGTATGTTTACCTTTCCTTATTCCAAATTTTTACTGATGCCCCATGCATAGGAGACTTTGAATACAAATGATCATTGCCTTGTTTAGTAAAGACGCCAGTGAGGGAGTGAGGAGAGAGAGGGAATTGGATAAAGGTGGTCAAAAGGTACAAACTTCCAGTTACAAGATAAATAAGCACTAGGGATGTAATGTACAGCATGATGGCTATAGCAACCATTGTGTAGGATACAGAAAGTTGGTAGGAGAGCGAATCCTAAGAGTTCTCATTGTAATCAGAACATGTTTTTCTTTTTTTTAAATTTCTTTTCTTTTTATTGTATCTATATGAGAAGGCAGATGTCAGCTGAACCTATTGTAATCATTTCACAAACTTAACACTGATGTATGTCAATTATTTCCCAATAAAACAGGAAAAAAAAAACCCAGGATTTTCTTGTAAAAAAAAAAAAAAAAAGATACCACTGAATGGAATCACAATGATTGGCAGCAATGAGGTTAAAAGTAGCAGGGGAGAGAATTCCAGACCCAAGCTGATTTTTCTATCTATAAACCACGAGATAGGTAACAAATGCTGGTATCCGTTACCACACAGCAAAGTTTCTCAAACGATTACCAGGGAATGTTTTAACATGTCACAGAGGACTACACTCTAAAGACAGATTAAGCAATGACTACCCTATAAAGAAAAATCTAAACGTCAAACCGATGTACAACATATGATATCTTACAACATGTTCCTCACATTCTGGTCCCTATACCACCTGGACCAGCACCACCTGCAATGCTTGATAAAAATATAGATATTTGTGTTCCATCACAAACTTATTTGAGAACTGACAAATTAGAAAATGTGTATGTAGCTAGCACATAACTCTAAACCCCTCACTACTTGTCCCACAAAAGACTGGAAATGACATCAATGACAAAAAAGAAAACTACTGAAGCTCCTTTAGAGAATGCTATCATGCCTTAAGTGGGAGTACTGTAGTAGAAGAGACTATAAAATATTGATGGACTATTGACTGGAGGTGGCAGAGAAGGGTAAAAGCTAATTATCTGAAGGCACAGAGAAAGTGCCTGTCTCCATGTCATAGAAAAGAGTTTCAACAGTGACAACACTAATCAGTAACCAACTGACATGCCTTTTCCTTTTTACCATATTAGAATTATATTCATTTCAGTTTCAGAGAGACAAGAGAAAAACTTTTTTTCTCCTTTCATAATTATGTTTTCTAGAGCAAGGAAAGTACACTTGAGCTAGGAGATTTAAAACATAGATCTTGCGGGGCACCTGGGTGGCTTGGTCGGTTAAGCATCTGACTTAGATTCAGGTCATCTCCTAGTTCTTGAGTTGGAGCCCCGCGTCCAGCTCTATGCTAACAGCTCAGAGCCTGGAGCCTGCTTCAGATTCTGTGTGTGTGTGTGTGTGTGTGTGTGTGTGTGTGTGTGTGTATGTGTGTGTCTGCCCCTCCCCTGGTCCCTCTCTCTCTCTCTCTCTCTCTCTCTCTCTCTCTCTCTGAGTCTCTCTCTCAAAAATAAATAACCATTCAAAAAATAAAATAAATTGGGGTGCCTGGGTGGCTCAGTCGGTTGAGCGTCCGACTTCAGCTCAGGTCATGATCTCGCAGTTCGTGGGTTGGAGCCCTGCATCCGGTTCTGTGCTGACGGCTCAGAGCCTGGAGCTTGTTTAGGATTCTGTGTCTCCCTCTCTGTCCCTCCCCCACTTGTGCTCTGTCTCTGTCTCAAAAATAAATAAACATTTAAAAAGTTAAAAAAATAAATATAGATCTTGTGATCATGAAAGGCCATGGTACTGTGGCTACATTCATGAAACAGTGAAATAGTTTGAGCTGTTTTGGGGTTCTCTTGGGTTAGGTCTAAATTCCAAATTATTACTAAGCTTCACCCATCCAAATATTGTTCAAGACAGAAAATATGTTCATAAAATTTCAACATTTCCATTTTAGGCTCCTGCACTCAGTAGCTGAGTCTTGCTGGAGAAAATTACATTGCAGTAAAAAACTGGTGGCATGACAAATTTATGGCTTCCAACTTAAAGTAGAATCCTAGAGTGCTCAGCAATCTATTTTCATGATATTACACCTCAACAAATAAAAACAAGAGAAATATCTACAATAGTCAAATTATAGAAACAGTCCAAGTGTCCATTCGCTGATGAATGGATAAAGAAGATGTGATTATATATATTTATATTGGACTATTACTGAGGCATAAAAAAGAGTGAAATCTTGAAAAAAAATAAAATCTTGCCATTTTTAACAATGTGGATGGAGGTAGAGAGTATTTTGCTAAGTGAAATAAATAAGTCAGTCAGAGAAAGGCAAATGCCATATGATTTCACTCATATGTGAAATTTAACAAACAAAACAAATGAGCAAAGAGGGGAAAAAAAGAGAGAGACAGAGGCATACCAAGAAACAGACTCTTAATTATAGAGAACAAACTGACAGTTACTGGACAGGAGATGGGTGGTGGGAATGGGTTCAACAAGGATGGAGATTAAGGAGTGCACTTGTGATGAGCACGCAGTATTACACGAAGTGTTGAAGCACTATGTTATATATGTCAAACTAATATTACACTGTATATTAACTAATTGGAATTTAAATAAAAACTTAAAAAAAAGAGAATTGTCCACAAACGTTTTTTTTTTTTTTTTTAAATAGGACCAGGTGCAGCATGCTGGTCTTGATTGGAGAGACTTGACAGGATGCTAATTACCAAACAGTGGGCTTTGTCAACACCTTGCTCCAACAAAATAATACTGATCGAGGAGTCAAAGATTTGGAAGCAGCACTTTCCCAATTTACGTTGAATCTTCCTTTAAGAACCACTGTCTAGATAAAATCTAAACTAAAATTTTTCTAAGTATTGATACTCAAACAATATTTTTGATACAACAAATATATTTTTTAATGTTTATTTATTTATTTTTAGAAAGAGAGAGAGAGAAAGAGAGAGAGAGTGTGCACGCACAAGTGGGGGAGAGGCAGAGAGAGAGGGAGACAGAGAATCCAAAGCAGGCTCTGTGCTGTCAGCTCATCGCCAGAAGTGGGGCTCGAACTCACGAATCCCAAGATCATGACCTGAGCTGAAATCAAGAGTCCAACACAACAGACTGAGCCACCCAGGCGCCCAATTCAGCAGATATTTTTAACACAACTTTTCTGTTGTGGGGATACTGATTTCCAAGTTCCTAAAAAGGAACTGAGGTAAAATCCATGTCTTGACTATTTTAGAGGATCTTTTGAATGGTTTATGACTGCCTTGCTGTTTGAATATTGGCAAAGGGATAAATAATAAATTAACCTAAAAAAATTAAAAAAATAAAAACAAGATATATATAGGAGAATAAACACAAAAGAAGTGTTTTCATGTCCACAGTACTCTTTGTGAAAGTTCTTTTATCTACTTCCCTTAACCTAAAGAATTTCTCTTTTTCTTTCAAGATCAAGCTCAAATATTATATATTCCTTAACTTTATCTTGACTCTACCCATCTTTTCTCTCCTTTAAAGTCATAGTTGAACTTTTTTTACATGTGTTCATAACATATTCTACATATTTCTACTTACATTTTAAACTGATATATTTAATGAGAGCTTATAATCTTTTTTACTAGTATTTGAGATCTCAAGACCATGGGCACATGTATGAGTCATGTTTCTGTCTTCATTGCCTTATGTTGTGAAACCCAGAAGTTTCTGGCTCTGTATCCTGATGGAATAAAGATTTTGTAAATATTCTGAATATGCATGAAATATTCAATACGAGTACACCAACGCAAGTTTGAGTGATGTTGTAATTGTAAAGAAAATAAAATGAGGTGAGATTAAAAAATTATGTAGACAGTCTGGATACTTAATTATGTTTACACCTCACTCTCCTATCTCCTATGATTTTCTGATTTAAGGCATTTTGGTATCTATGATGAGTTTTAATAAAAGAGGGCTAGGGGCACCTGGGTAGCTCAGTCGGTTGAGTGTCCAACTTCGGCTCAGGTCATGATCTCACAGTTTGTGGGCTTGAGCCCCATGTTGGGATCTGCACTGACAACTCATAGCCTGGAGCCTGCTTTGAATTCTGTGTCTCCCTCCCTCTCTGCCCCTCCTCTGCTCTCTGTCTCTCAAAAACAAAAACAAATAAACATTCAAAAATTAAAAAAAAAAGAGGGCTATACTTTATGAGGCAAATTTCTGGTATATCTCTGAATTGAGCACTAACATAATAAGAAAAATATATTATTTGGTAGGTAATTATCTCTTAAAGTTCATTTCATAAAACAGTCCAAGATGCATGCCTGGTAGATGCAAGTCTTCTTAAATTTCTTTACAATAGAATTTGAAATAAATTATGAATTAAACTGACATTTTCATCATAATTTGAGTTGTGTTTTACATGATCTTGTTTAGGGGTTAATCGTGAAAATAATGAAAGTGTAATAACATGCATGAAAATTTCATCAGCAGAAAATATAGGTCAAAATATGTTGGCAGGATGCCCAGTGTTTAAAGAATCAAAGATTGTGATTTACTTACTAATATTATCAGCCCAAATCCAGGATTATATCATTGATTTTTAAAGAGAAAATTTGCATTCTAGATTATCCACTATATTTTTACTAAAGTCACTATCATGAGAACAGAATTTAAGAAAAGTAAAATGACTGAGCATACTATATGACTCCATTTATATCAAATTAACAATACTGAAGACACGCCTATATATTTTTCCCTAACTCATGTCATTTATATGATCTGTTCTTTAAAATATGTGTCCATGACACAAAAACATACACACAGATATACACACATACACATTAGATATATAGAGAGAAACTCAACAACACTTACTAGTATGTTTCATTAACTTTTGTTCATGTAAACTTCCTAATTCTTCATAAAAATTGATCTCTTTTCTTCAGTTAGAAAAACGTCAGGACTTTTATTAAGTTACAAATGCATGTTGTTTTTATCCCATTTTATTAATTATTTAGCATAAAGAAAGCTGACTCCTATCTCTTTGATAATTTTCTTTGCCTTTCTCTGAATTGTTTCAAGAAATAACTCCTATTCAGTTCTACAGTTTCATGGCTTGTTCCCTTTCTAAAATCCAAATTTTACTAAGCAGAGTTTCCAGAGATGGATAATTTGCTTGTCTAGCACTTGAGTCAGCCTGTTTTACCATTCCAGATACAGTGGTATTACCTGTAGGCAAATGTCACAGAGTGAAAGAATAATATTTTTAAGGAAAACTAGGAAAAAAAAAAAAAGGAAAGACAACTATGAGCAAAAGCATGTCCAGAGGAGAGTTATTGCTGTCACTGGACAAAAGGAAAAATTATTTTCCTTTGATTCATGGATAAAGGGGAGCCAGAGGAGAGTGACATAATCAGAATATTTAGCAAGAAATAATTTGGGAATGCCTTTTTAGATGATTGATTTGGGAGCAGGGAACGGGATTAGTATGCATAAGGAACAACTGATCAAGGTCTAGATTATC
Source organism: Acinonyx jubatus (assembly GCF_027475565.1). Lineage (NCBI taxonomy): Eukaryota > Metazoa > Chordata > Mammalia > Carnivora > Felidae > Acinonyx > Acinonyx jubatus. Next base: position 99,758,950 of record NC_069384.1, read on the forward strand.
TTGTGTAATGGAAGAAAAATAACAATTCGCTAGATTTTAATTAGGAGAGCACATCGTACTAGTTCACATACATTATCAAATAACACCTCTTTACCATCCTGGCCCTAGGCCAGTCACTATATGATTCTAAATCCATGTTGAGTTGAGTGTTTAGAGAAGTCTTGATGTAGATTTTTTAATATTGCTTAAGAATATGACAAAGAAGAATGTGCTTGGAAGTACACTTTGGAAAGACACTTTCCGAGCACTGGGGAGAAATAATTTCAGAACACTTTTGTGAAGTTACACTGAAGGAATTTTTGACATACTGATATAGGTATAAAACTGTCAAACTGCTCTAGGCAGTTTTGAGGCTGCATTTATTTTCTATATTCATAGTATTCTAACAGACTTTTCCTAATTTTCTGCCTTCCCATGTCACTTTGTCATTTTTTTTTCATAACAGTTACTATTACGGAGATACTCTGTTTACCAATATAACCCAAGCATATAAAAATACTTAGGATATGATAGTTGCTTTATAAATATTGTTGAACAAATGAACAGTTTTTAGCAATAACTTTTACTTTAGAATTCTGTTAAAATATAAAGTATTTCTTGTGTCTTGTCACCATAGAAAACCTTTGCTGACTCTAGAACCCATCATAGAAATTATTTTAAATTACTTCCTAATTAATGAAGCAAAGGGGTCAATAAAAAAACAATTCTATTGTCTCTTAAATGTATGCATTTCATGTTAATTACATATATTCTTTTATTCCATCAGGGATATGTTGTAATTAGTATTTAAGCAAGGGACCCTCAATCTATTAGCGGTCTTACTTCCTAGAAAACCTAATACACATCTTATTCCTGTAAGTGAGTCATCCGCAAATGCTTGGATCTCAAGTAGTTGCCTCCCTCAGGGGAGAAGATGACTGAAGAAAAAAACGATGTACAGGACACTAAAGGAAACTATGAAGAGCAACCAAGGAAAATCGGTGCAATCTTTTGTTATAAAATATTAAGGAACCCTCAACAATCACAAGATATGCAAGAAAACAAAAGAAAGAAATAAATTCATGCCAGAGGAAAACAGATAATTCAGAAAAAAAAGACCACAATTCAAAAATAAATAAAATTCCTTCTCTGTGAAAGTTTAATTTCCAGAGTACATAACAAAATGGACAGTAGAATTTTGTTTTCTATTTTAAGTAGGCTTTCAGCTCAATGGCTGAGCCCAATGTGGAACTTGAACTCATGACCCTGAGATCAAGACCTGAGCTGAGATCTAGTGTCTGATGCTTAACTGATGGAGCCACCCAGGCACCCCTGAACAGCAAGCTATTTTAATTTGATTCTCCCTTGGGTACTACATTTCCTGGTTCTTCTAATAGTTCTCTGAATTTCTAGGCTGGATGGATCCTCTAAATATCATTTTTTCTCTTGGTTTCTCTATTTTTAAAAAAATAATTATGCTTTGACTTACACATTTTTCTTGGTTGTACCTTGCAGCCCTCAGTAGATTGCACTGTTGCACATTTAAACAATTAAAAAATTTTTTTAACTTCTAATAACGCTTTATTGTTCCCTGGTTGCTCACATATTCCACATAGTTTTGTTTTTCTGTTTATGCATGAGATATTTATGTTGTTTTTACTCTAAACATTCCCGGACTTTAATTTCTTTTTCCTCTAATTATATTTCTCCTAGCATTATTTTTAAAAAAATGATGTCTTTATTTAGCTTTATTTTAGTTCTCATTTTTCTGATGATCTTGATGGCCTATTAATATATTAGGGACTACATAGACTTTCTTTAGTGGTTCAGGGGAGTTTCCTCATCTACTATGGATATTGGTGTCTTTGCCAATCCTCTTCTCTGAAGAGAAAATCTGTAAAATTTAGTGAATAGGAGAAGTGTTCTGGTTGGTAGGATTTGGTATAGTATTTCAAAAAGGGAAGTAAAGGACTTACTTTCAAGTGCCAGAAACTCCTTTCCCCTCAGCAATTCTCATCAACACACCTTTGCCCCAACAACACAATTTCACCTTCTCTGCAATTTAGCCTAGCTCTCTGAAATCAATAATTTGATTGGTATAGGTTTTACATAGCAAAACTTTATATTAAACTCCACCTGACTCCGAGCCTACACTGCAGACCTTGATCTTGAATCTCTACAAAATCACACCTGTCACATCAGCCATCTCTTCAGTTGTATACTTTATACTCTTCAGCTCCAATTCTCTCATATCTATTTGGGATTTTAACTAACCACATGCTTTATCTCACAATATGCTTCCATTGCTTTTCTGACTTCCAGAATCCAGTAAAGTCTCATCTGCTATGGAATTCTATTCTTCTTCTAGTCAGAGTTGTGTTCTATGTTTTTGAATACATACATATATATATATATATATATATATATATATATATACACACAAACACATATTCAAATATACTATATATAAATATTAAAAAATATATATATATATAGTAATTCCAATAAGGTAATAGGAGAAAGAAGAAACAAATCTATGTTCTTTATTCAACACCATTATTATTTGGAGGACTTAGCCATAGAAATAAATGAGAACCATTCCTTCTATCAACAATTTTAAAAGGATTAACTAATTTTATATTAGGATATCAATACTAAAAAATCTAACTATTAATAAGTGTTCAGATACAAAGAAAAAAATTATAAGGGCAAGTGGAAAGAGACAAGGACACTATAATATTATACAGTAGAATTAAGACAGCAATAATAAAAAATTAAAATAGATATCATGGTCTAACCAAATCTGTAGATTTTTCACTGTTTTCCTTAGAAAAGATTTAAGGGGCGCATGGGTGGCTCAGTCAATTGGACATCCAACTTCCGCTCAGGTCATGATCATGCAGTTTGTGAGTTTGGGGCTCGCCTCGGGCTCTGTGCTGACAGCTCAGAGTCTGGAGCCGGCTTTAGATTCTGTGTCTCCTGTCTCTGCCCCTCCCATGCTCATGCTCTATCTTTCTGTCTCTCAATAATAAATAAATGTTAAAAAAGTTTTTTAAAAAAGAGAAGAAGACTTAAAAGTATACATTAGCAGGGCACCTGGGTGGCTCAGTTGGTTAAGCATCTGACTCTTGATTTCAGTTCAGATCATGCTCTCGTGGTTCACGGGTTTGAGCCCTGCGTTGGGCTCTGTGCTGACAGTGTGGAGCCTGCTTGGGATCCTCTCTCTCCTCTCTCTGCCCCTCCCCTCCATGTGCTCTCTCTCTCTCAAAATAAATAAATAAACTTAACAAAAATGTTAAAGTATATATTAGGGCTTCATTGGACATTAATTTAGAGTTCTTATTATTAAGTTATGATTAAGACTAGATATATTTTCATTTGTCTCATTCTAGATTGTTAATAGTTTGTTTCTAATTTAAATCATTTGATACCTTTGTCAAGTCTTGAATCAAACAATTCCTTAAAGACTAGACTTAGACAATGTAGATCAGGTGGTTCCTTTCAGAACCTTAAAGGATTTTTACTAATAGAATGGAAACATAGGAAAGAGGTATTCCTTATAGAATGATGTATTAACAAGGCTTAATTCTACCTTGGTATGTAGCACATTACAGAAATATCTTGCAAAATTTCCTGTAAAGGTTTAGTATGGAGTTACCCACCATTCGTTAATTAACTCACTCATTCAATTTTAATGAGTTAACAGTTAAGAAAAGAACATTTGCTTAAACATATAATGGAAACTCTCATGGTAATTTGATTTTTAATTAGTTTTACTACATTAATGAATACAACTAACCTCTTTTTAACATATTTTTAATATTATAGATAGATTACAAGCTATATTTCATGTTACTTTAAAAGAGATTTACTACAGTTGAAATATTAAATATTGAATAAAGTAGTCAGTGAATCAAGGAGTTGAGTCAGTAATCAAAAAGTGCTTAAAAGGTAAGAAATCATAGCAATGAATGTAAGTCCTCTTTAATAACAGACATAAAAAGGATGCTTATGTGCCTAAGATGATTCCTGATTGGTGATTAGGTGTTATCTAGTTTAGGAAGTACTTGATGGGACGGGGTGGGGGTGGGAGGCATATTCAGAGGAAATAACTGGTAAGAGGAAGAGAGATGAGTGAAAATGACCAATTTAGGTAAATGCATTTAGACAAATTTCATGTAGGAGCTTAAAATGTTTCTGAGATTGTTATGGAAGTGAGAGGGAGAGGGAAAAACCAAAAGCTGAATGTCCAGAGAGGTAAAGAAGAAAAAAGTTCACAGAAGGATTTTGTATGCTATATTGATTTTACAGCAGTTCAAGATAGCAGTTTGTCCTAAAGGCAACTGAGAGCCTATTAAATAATTTTTTAAAAACATGTCAATATTTAAATAATATTTAAAAATATACTGTGAATATATTATCAACAAATTTGGAGAGAACCACACTTGAAGGATTACCAGTTCTGTGACTCAGTATACAACAAATGAGAGATAAAATCAGATAAAACAAAGATAATGGCAGTGAGCTGGAAAAACAAAAACAAAGCCAAAAACAAACAAAAAGACTTGAGAAATATCAAAGAAGAAAAATCAGTAGGCCCTAATGGTTGATTCAGTAAAAGGGGTGGGGAGAGGTAGTAGTGGGGACTAGATAACAAATTGAGTCTGAAATATCTGCACTGGCAAAACTAGTCACCAAGGCAAATAGGAAGGGAACAAAGTTCACGACAAAGTTCACCACTATGGACTAAACATTGGTTCCATCTAGAGGACAATTACAAACAGCATCTTTAGCAGGTGAGCCCCACCTATATCATCTGATCCAAGTGTACATGAGCTAAACAAATACTATTATATGCTGCTGAGTTTGTTGGAAGTTTGTTATACAGAGAGACTGATACAAATCATTCGGGGATTTTTTTTCCATATTAAAACAAAATACCACACAAAAATGGCAATGTTTCAGGATTTTAGGTTTCCCACTAAAACAAGAGAATATATTTCCCTGTGTATATTATCTTTCAAAATCTGGTTTTAGACAGAGGATCTGTCCTTTTATGTAGAAAATTTAAGTTTCCTCAAGTCTTTCTTAATCCTACCAACATACTTAACTATGAGAGTTGCAGCTCAAGACTAGCATTGAGTGGGTCAAATAAAAGAGGAAAAATAAACAAAATAAAACAGCCTATGTTTAGACATATAGCATCTATCCAACTGTATTAAAAAAAAGAATATTGAACTGAGTCACAAGGATCTTCGCTCAAAATCACATGAATAAATCTACAAACCTTAGAGAGTCCCTTGGGGCACCATACTATGAGATCTATTATTGAAAGTGACAGAAACAGATCTTTACAAGAAAAACAACTAAGAAAAAAAAGAAGTCTAAATTTACATCATGTTGCTACTTTTCTTTTTCCTTATAAAAATTCTTATGAGACATAGTGATACAGATTCAGGCACCCAGTAATTGTCAGCAAATAATCACTGCATATTTGATAATACAAAGAGAGAGAGAGAGAGAGAGAGAGAGCAAGCAAGAGTGAGAGAAGTCACATCAAGGTAAATGTTAAAAAAAATATTACATTAAACAAGAAACAAAAAAAATAGTAACGGAAAAAATATAAATGTCAAGGATAAAAGCAAGTCGTGCCATTGCTATATGTTTAGTTTATTGTAGAGAGATAATGCATTTTAAACTGTACATGATATATAATTGGAGCTGGAATAGTTATGCAATTAAGATGGCTTGCTGCCTTCTATTATAATCCCCACCCACTAGAGAGATGACAGATGGGTAATTTTAAGCTTTTAGCTGCAGAGAGGGAATGGGCTTATTGCTTCATCTGTCAGGTAAGGCATTTTGCAGTCATCTTCAACTTCATTAAAGCTTCCCCATCTTAGAAGAAATACATTTCAATATGGAAAATAGGTTGTTTGGGGATATTTATGCTTCACCTCTCTCATTGCTTCAGCTGTCCTATGTCAAATTTGTACTCAGAACTCTTCTACAAAGTCAATGATAAATTTGGCAGTATTCCTACAACCCTCAAAAACAAGATAATTAGGCCTGGAACTTCAATCAGGTTTCCGTATCTAAACATTTTCTTTTCTTCCAAGCTGACCCTAAACAAAATACAAATTAATGTTTTCACCCTCTTTTTCCTTTCATAACTGACAATAAATCTTGCCTTCTCTAATATTATATCATTTGCTAGTTGATTGTACTAGCAAGTTTAGAACAGTACACTGGGCACTGAATGCATTTATAATGCTGTGGTCCTATTCTTCAGAGCATGCCAATTTTCTACAAATTAAATTTAAAGCAGAATTCATTATAAGCTACCACATTTTATTTTTAATATTTTTTATATTGGAAAGCACTGAGAAAATGACAAGTGATTTTCAATAATTTTTAAAGGGTGAGCCATATCATATGGATATGAAAATAATAAATGGTAGAAGAATATTTAAGAAGGGCTAGGGGAAGAAAATTCCTACCACTATCATATGCCATCAGTTTCAATTATTCTGTTAGAAAATTGAATAAATCATATGAAAAGTACAAGATAGTTTGTTTGTTTCTTTGTTTAAGAGCAATTAGCTATGGACTATGCTTATAGTCATCAGTTGTAATTAAAGCAGGTGAGAGAATCTTGGTGAGAACAGTTTTATATACATCTAAATATACCAAGGCATTATGTGCTTGTTATTTAATGAACTACAAATTTTAAATTCACCAAATGATACTAAAATGATTAGAGTTTACCTCTTAAATTATAAGCATAGCATGAGACATGAAAGAATCCTTAAGATTTTTTTTTCAGATATAAGATATAGTACACTTGTTAAGCTAATCCTGACAACAGGAAGACATTCACCAAGCTAAGAATTGTCCTGTGAACTCAAATCCCGACCACCAAAAAGGATGAAAAAACATTTTTTTTCAATTTTATAAATCACGTAATTTCTATTTCTACATATATCAGCTACTCAATTGAGTAAACTCAATTGTTTGCACATAAGTGTGTGTGTGTGTGTGTGTGTGTGTGTGTGTGTCTAGAATTTAACACAATAAACACTGTATTTCTAGCATTCATAGCTTGGGATATGTAACAGCCAATTTGTTTCTTTCCCTCAGCTACAACAACACATTTCCATTTAATTAAAGTCTCAAATATTGCTTGATTTCACATTAGAATTGTGATGTTTGCTAAATGAATAAATGGATTTGCTGGCATCTAACATTACAATATATTGCAGACTGAGTTCCCTTTTGGCAAAAATCCCTGGAATTTCAAGCCCTTTATTCATATATTTAAATGCAAAATTGCTGATTTAAATAAAGAGCAAAAATGAAATGGACAGCAGTCTTGTTCCACCTTTTTATTTCATTTAAATAAGATATAACATGACTTTCCAAGTTCCAACTGCCATTGTAGCACTTTCAATGGGAAAACAACATAGGCCTATGCAAAATCAAAGCTGGACTTTTTACATTTTAGAAAAGTTATTGTGAATCCATATTTTTAGGTTTTGAAGTTTATTATCTGTACTTAGCATTACAATTATTATATTTGAAAAAACGTGTGCCAGAAATGGAATACTCACTAAAAATTATTTACATGTTGCAATCTATCATACATTTGTAGGCTATTTTTAAATTTATTATTATACTATGAATATAGCAAGTCTAACATTTTTATTTTATTTTTTAAGTTTATTTATTTATTTTTGAGAAAGACAGAGAGAGTGTGAGTGGTGGCAGCATCAGAGAGAGAGAGAGAGAGAGAGAGAGAGAGAGAGAGAGAATCTTAGGTAGGCTCCACACAGCCAGCGTAGAGCCAGACGTGGGGCTTGAACTCACTAAATTGTGAGATTATGACCTGAGCCGAAATCAAGAGTCAGACATTTAACTGACTGACCTACTCAGGTGCCCCAAGCCTGACATTTTTAAAAGAGAAAATTCTTGGCCTATCTATGGATAAAGAAAAGCAAAAATAAAAAGCATTGAGCAACGCATTTAACCATAAAACAAAGACAATTTCTTTTCTCAAATGAATTGGAAAGTAGAGATGAAACCAAAAACCTGATAGTATTTTCCTGAATTTAATTTGATAAATTTAACTTTAGTAACACTTGATGAAGAATGTTATATAATTTAATTATTCTGTAATACTTCACATGAAAAACAAAAAGAATAAAAACAAGACTTTTCATGAGCTTAGACTGGGAACAGACTCACCAGATCCATAAGCATCAGGAGATGTGCATTAAATGCAGTTTAGTTTGAAACATCAAGGGAGTGGAGGATACTCTGCTGTCTTTACAGTAAGGTTTCGTAAAGAATGAAGGGAGGTGGTTTCAAAGGATCAACACTTCCATTCATTTTGGAGGAGGAATACAAGAGGTGCGCTCAGAATGTAGAAAGAGTACACAACAAGAAAACTATAAACCTGTTTCATCTACCAATAATCCCAGGTTTTAAAAGTAGCAGTGGTTCATGTAAAAATGAGACAAGAAAAAAAATTTCAACTCATATATATTTATTTATAAACACAAATATATATAAATTATTGAAAGTTTAGAGAAATATTTCTATACATTATATGTTTTATATATTTACACATACATAGTAAATATACACCCAATATATTTTAAGTATACAGTTACTGTGTAATTATATAGGATATATTCACACACATACATATGTACACATAGTTTGCTTTCTCTAACTTGGTATACTCATCAGAAAAACATCTAAAGGTTATTAAGGCTCAGAAATTAAGGGGAAAAATACACACTGAAAAATAAACAAATAGTTCAGATATTAGTCTAACCATAAACACTGAAATAAATTCCTTTAGAAAAATTGTACAATCTCAACTAGAGGGTTTTCTTTGAATAATGAAGGCCATATCTTTACAATCTGGTGAACCATTGGTAGGGCAGGAATTCAAACAGAAAAAGGTTGGAAAACACTTCCAAAATCAGATACCCACAGCTGTTAATCTATAATCATCCTTCTCAGAGAACCAAGGAGATTAATAGAAAATGTTATTTTGTAATTTTCTAGAGACCACCAAATGACTTCCTAGGAAAACAGGGAAATAATTCCACCTACAGTGTTTTTTGTTGCCTGATAGACACAAACTGGCCAAGTAAACAGCAATTGCCTAAGAGCCAGAACAAAATTCAAATGACCAGTTATTTCACATTTCTACTAAAGAAGAAAAAATGTAGGGACATAAAAGAAAAGGGACATATTTTTAAACATAAATTGATATAAAATCAGAAAAGACTAAAATTCAGTATGATTGATTATCATGCAAGAAAACAAAAACACAAACTATGTAATATAAAGGATAGAATCTAAAAATGAGTTAATTAAAGAAGTGTGAAAAAATAAATTTAAGGAAAAAAATAATGTTATTGCTTAACTTAAAATGTAGTAAGTGACAGAAAATATTACATTTATACTTTTCTTATTTCAAGTAATCATCATGAAAAAAATTCAAAATATTATGGTGCGTTAAGAAACAATAGAGGTGGGGTGCCTGGGTGGCTCAGTTGGTTAAGCGTCTGACCTTGGCTCAGGCCATGATCTCAGTTTGTGCGTTTGAGCCCTGTGTCGGGCTCTTTGCTGACAGAGCGGAGCCTGGGGCCTACTTTGAGTTCTGTGTCTCCCTCCCTCTCTGTCCTTCTCCTACTTATGCTCTTCCTCTGTCTCTCTCTCTCTCTCTCTCTCTCTTTCAAAAATAAATAAACATTTAAAAAAATTTTTAAAAAAAGAAACAATAGAGGATAACAGATTGAATGACTAGCTAATGGGGATGCTACAAACAGTCCTATCTAGCCATGACAGGATTTTATATGGGATGGATCTCTCCCACCAAAAACAACTGTGACATCTATATAATATGTAGGAATGCGTGATTAAAGGAATTTCAAAGAAATCAGCAGAGGAAAAATTTGAGAGATTGCCACTGAAAAGATAATGAAATCACAAGCAAATGAATATCACCTTACCATAACATTTTTCCTGAAGCCATTGATCAATTGCTTCTGTGGCAAATAGGCCTTGGCAGATTACTGCAGCCACACTAGGCTGAAGAAACAGAAGCTGAAGATTGGAGTAGTTAAAGTGGCTAGAAACAGGGGGAAAAGTCTGAAGAAAAGAGAAAATCATGGGAGTGATCATAAAAATCCACATGCAATCTCCCTTTGAAGAAACTGTCTGCAGCTGATGTCATCATATACAGGAAAGACTCTGATAAGTCACGCATAAAGCAGAAGCAAGACAGGTTAAAAAGCTGAGATTTTAGCAGATATTCACTGCCAAGGAGCTAAGAAGTTGGAGTTTAGTGCCACTGTGGAATGGTTGTGGTAAATACTCTTTTAGGCTTTTAGATGAGACTCCAGAAGTCATCCAACTAGGAAGAAAAGAATACTAAAACATCAATACTGACAAAGCATAAAAATAAACATTTTATAGAAATAAGATAACCTAATTCTGTCCTATATTCTTGACAGAATAGAATTTAAACCTTATGGGAGGAAAAATAAAAACATAGTCTAAATTTCCTACAAATGTTAATGTGTGATGTCTAATATCTGATTAAAAAATACTTCATAAGGTATATGTAAAGCAAAACCAATTGATTAAAGATAAAATATAAAAACTTACTATGGAAAAGAGATATAGAAGTGACTTGGATTTTGGCAAATCAGACCAAAATTTTCAGAGTCAAAATTATAAAATAGTTATGATAATTATGTTCAAGCAAATTAAGCAAAGTATGAAAAAAATTAAGACAGTTTAAACCATTCCAAATTATTTAATGAAGATATTAAAAAGAAAAATGCTATAATTGAAATTAATAACTTAATAGATGAGTTTAATAATAGAATAGACATAAAAGAAAAAAATAATGAACTAGAAAGCAGGTAAGTAGAAAGAATTAAAGCCAGAGAGGGAAAGAAAAGAATGCAAAAATACAGAAATTATCATCAAGGACATATGAATATGGTGCCAAAATTTAACCATAATTGTGATTCAAGTTCAAGAGGAAAGGAAAGAGAAAATAGGTTAGAAAAAATATTAGAAGAAACATTGACTAAAAGTTTTCAAATTGACAAATAATATTGAACCTTATAAATTTTTCTATAATATTAAAGCTCCACAAAACCCACAAAAATTAAGTATACAGAAAATCATACTTAGGTACATTATGGTAAAACTATGCAAAAAAAAAAAAATAAAAGACCAAAAAAAATTAAAGACAACCGAAAATAAAATGCATTATTTTCAAGGAAGCAACAAAATGTTCACAGATTTTTTAAGAGAAATCATGGAAGCCAAAGAAAATGGGATAAAATCTTTAAAATGCTGAAAGATTCTCAACAGCACTCATCATCAAGAAAATGCAAATAAAAACTACAATGAGATATCACCTCACACCTGTCAGAATGGTTAAAATCAAAAACACAAGAAAACAGCAGGTGTTGGTGAGGATGTGGAATAAAAAAGAAATCTCTTCTCTCTGGGCCAGCCACTACGCAAAACAGTATGGAAGTTCCTCAAAAAAGTTAAAAATAGAACTGCCCTAGGATCCAGTAATCACACTACTGGGTATTTACCCAAAATATACCAAAACACGAACTCAAAGGGATACATGCCTCTCTATGATTATTGCCCATTATTTAAGACAATAGCCAAATTATGAAAGCAGCTCAAGTGTCCATTGATAGATGAATGGATAAAGAAGATGTGGTATATATATCTATATATCTATATCTATATCTATATCTAACATTCCATTATATATATAATGGAATGTTATTCAGCCATAAAAAAATGAAATTTTGCCATTTGCAATAACATGGATGGAGCTACAAAGTATAATGCTGAGCGAAATAAGTCAGTCAGAGAAAGAAAAATACCATATTGTTTCACTTATACATATAAGTTAAGAAACAAAACAAATGAGCAAAGGGGGGAAAAAGACACAAACCAAGAAACAGGCTATTAACTATAGAGAACAAACAAAGTTAACAGCAGAGAAGAGTGTGAGGGGATGGATGAAATAGGCAATGAGGATTAAGGAGGGCACTTGTGATGAACACTGGGTAATGTATAGAATTGTTGAATCACTGTATTGCATGTCTGAAACTAATATAACACTATATGTTAACTAATCTGGAATTGAAGTTTTTAAAAATATAAAATAAACTAAAATTAAATTAAATTAACTTAAATTAAATTAAATTAAAAAAATAAAATAAAATATTGAAAGAAAAAAATGCCAACTCAGAATGCTAAAACAGGTAAATTATTCTTCATAATAATGGTGAAATAAAGATATTTTTAGACAGACAAAAGCTGAGAGAGTTCAGAGCCAACATGTCTGCCCTAAAAGAAGAAAAATAATATCAGATGTGACTGGAAATAAAACAAAGGATGAAGAGGATTGACAGTGTAAATAATCTAATCACAAATACTCATCATTTAAATGATTATTATGATGATATTATTATAATTTTGGGTTCAAAGTATGTGTAGAGGTTACACACATGAAAATAATAGCACAAAAAATTGGAACAGGTATAGTATTAAATATATGTAAGGTTTCACATATTTATAGAAATGGTAAAAATAATTTTTAAAAAATCATCAAATATTTGGTAATTAAGCACTTTAAAAACTCCTAATTTAAATATAAAGATTCCTAATGGAAATCAGAAAAATTATGACCTGAAAGTCAATGAAAATAGGACTCTCAAAACGTGTAAATTGTAACTAAAGTTGGAATTCGATAAATATTTATACATTTAAATGTATGTATTAAAAAAAAACAATGATCTACGCTTTCATGTCGTATGACTAGAAATAATAACCAAAAAGTAAAGCCAAAGACTAGACAGAAGAAAATAATAAAATTCAGTGAGACACCCAGCTACAAATGTTGGTAAAAGTCAATATATTGCCCAAAGGTAGCTTATAATCAATTAGAAATCATTCAGAAGAAAACCCTTAATTGAAACATAAGCCTCACCTACTTAGAATGAACTTCATCATGGAAATAAATTTTCTGACGAAAACACAATTTTAAATGAAAAAATGTGTTGAACTTGAAAAACACTATTCTATTCTGTAATTACGTCAATTATTTCAAATTTAAGAGAAAATTGGATCATGGCTATTGGGGCCATAGCATGCTCTCTGCTGCATCTGGGGGTAGGGAGACCTGGTCTTCTTGACCATACCTACCTCACAACACAAGGCTGGGAGGTATGAGTACTACCACTGGCAGCCTGCCTCTCCCAAGAGAAACCTTAGCTTAAGACTGGGATCCAGGGGTTGCCTGGGTGGCTCAGTGGGTTAAGCCTCCAACTTCAGCTCAGGTCATGATCCCATGGGGCTCAGTTTGTGATCTCATGGTTTGTGGGTTTGAGCCCTGCACTGGGCTCTGTGCTGACAGCTCAGAGCCTGAAGCCGGCTTCAGTCTGTGTCTCGCTCTCTCTCTACCCTCCCCGGCTCACACTCTGTCTCTCTCTGTCTCTCAAAAGTAAATAAACATTGAAAAAAAAAAAAAAAAAAAAAAAAAGACTGGGACCCAGGAAGATAGATCCTGCACCTGCCTAGAGTTGAACATACTGCATAAAGTTTTTGTAACTAGGAGCTTGTGGGAGTGGGTAGAATAAGGTAGGAGGTTGTAATTAGAATATTACACACTCCGGGCGCCTGGGTGGCTCAGTCGGTTGAGCGTCCGGACTTATGCTCAGGTCATGATCTCACGGTCTGTGAGTTCAAGCCCCGCGTCGGGCTCTGTGCTGACAGATCAGAGCCTGGAGCCTGCTTCAGATTCTGTGTCTCCCTCTCTCTCTTCCCCTCCCCTGCTCATGCTCTGTCTCTCTCTGTCTCAAAAATAAAAATAAAAACATTTAAAAATAAAATAAAATATCACACACTCTTGCTCTTACAACAAAAGCAGATTTTCTTAGATGAAGAATTCTCGATTTGCTGTATGCCCTTAGGACAAATGACAGAGAATATAAATATTTTTAAAAACATAATTTTCACAGCTAAACTGTGTTGCTCAGGACAAGATCCACTAAATTCCTTACCCACGCATTCTGGAAGCCACCCGTTAAAATATATTCTAAAACTCCATTATGGCACTTGTATATAAATACTTGAAACAGGAAGAACAATGAACAAAATAGAAAAGTAGAATTAGATTCAATAATGCATGAGTTTTGGATGTGATAATGATAAGTCAGTGAAAAGTTTATTAAAAATTGTTTTTGGTAACTCATTAAAATAAAAACAATTCTAGTTTGTCTTTACCTTATTTACTCACATAAATTCCAGATTAGAATCTTACTCCAGTGATTTAAGCCACTGTCACTACTGGATTAAAAAGAAAACAACCAAAATACTACATTGAGAAATTCTCCCATGTTTCATCTTCTTTTGTCTGTTGATTCAGTGAAAGTCTTTAAGCTTCTAGGCTAAGGCAGAGCCTTTAGTTAGGAGTCTGAGTTTCTAGATGTCTGCATGGAGCAGAGTCCTCCAGACAGTTTACAAAGAACTGTAATGTGAGCAATAAGTAAGTTGTTGTTGTATTGAGCAAGTAACACAGAGAAGCAAGACAATTTATAATTCATCCAAAGGCAACAGTGATGTTCAACATCCATAGGCAGCAGCTACAATGCCCATGATCACGTGACCTCTGAGGTACACCTTTGCCTGCAGTTTTGACTTCCTAACTTTCCCTTGTTTGTGGATTTTTTCTATGAAATTTTTGAGATACATATTTTCTACATAAATTTTTGTCTAAGTTGCAAAGAGATGATTTCTATGGTTTACATTTAAAAATCATTTTTATTTTACTTTTTTATTAAAACATTTTTTAAGTTTATTTATTCATTTTGAGAGAGACAGAGAGAGCACAAGCAGGGGATGGGCAGAGGGAGAAAGGGAATCCCAAGCAAGCTTTGTGCTGCCAGTGCAGAACCCGAAGCGGGGCTCAAACTTCTAAAATGTGAGATCAGGATCTGAGCCGAAATCAAGAGTTGGATGTCCAACTGACCAAGCCACTCAGGCACCCCTACATTTAAAAATCTTAACAGTGATATCTTTTTTAATTTAAAAGCATTTTTATAAATCAGTAAGGAAGAATAAATGATTTGACAAAACCCATTATAGAGTATATGTATTAAGTCCCTTTGATGTTCAATTCCCTTCAAGGTGGAGGAGAAACAAGAGGAAATATACAAATTATTAGAATGAAAATGAAAAGAAAATATTATGTCAAAGTAGTGAATTCCAAAAATCAAGCAATACTCAAATATGATAAAGTTTCATCACAGAGATGAGAATAAGAAAATAATTAGTTTGAATTTGACAAGAAAACATCATTAGTAAACATTTTGAGATGATTTTTTATGAAGACACAGGATCTAGTAAAGAATTAGCCATATTTTGGTTATAAAGTAAAAAAAAGGAATAGTCAGTAGATTCTAAATGATAGGAAGATAACATCAAATGCAAATCTACTGTAATAAGAGATTACTGAAATTTTATATCCTTTCCTATGCTTGCATAAGATCTGATGGCAGCTGGACAGGCTCTACATATTTTTTTAATATATATATATATATATATATATATATATATATATATATATATATATATATATATATTTTGACAGAGAGAAAAAGACAAAGCCTGAACTGGGGAGGGGCAGAGAGAGAGGGAGACACAGAATCTGAAGCAAGCTCCAGGCTCTAAGCTGTCAGCACAGAGCCCGACATGGGGCTCAAACTCACAAACTTGTGATATCGTGACCTGAGCCAAAGTTGGACACAACCGACTGTTAAGAGTAATAAATATTTCTGGAAAAGTTGATTCACTAAAAAGAATGGAAGAAAAATCAGGTGAGCCTCCCCTAGAAACACCTCATTATCACACACACACAAAAGGTTTTAGTTTTCTATGGATAAAGAGGTTACTTGTTAGGAAAAGATAACAGTCAACATCAATAATGAGCACTGTAGATCTAGAAATCCTTGGCTACTTAAAAAATTTTTTTAATTTAATAATCACACTAGACACTAGTTTTGTACAACTTCTGTGATCCAAAGAGAAGATACTGAGGTCTAAGGAGGGAAAAGATCTATGAAAAATTCACACCATGGTAGAGGATCTGGGTTCAAAATCAGGCAAAGCTAGAGTTCTCTTATTTAGAGATTCAATGTAGATAACAATATTATAAAAGGAAATATGTAAATATTATCTCAAAATTTGAGCTAGCAATTATCTGTGAGTACAAAGTTACATTTGGTTAAAAAAAAAAATACTCCAGGAGCTTCTGAGGCTGTAGTAATTTTCTGATCTTGACCTGGAAAGTGATTAGGTGGTTGCTCATTTTCCACTTATTTATTACATTAGGTATTTTTACTTTATGCATTTTTCCTCTTCATGTCATATTCAACAACACAAAGTAAAATATGATTTGGGGGACCTTATTATGATGTTATTGGGTGGTCATTAAAGGGTTTGCTTTGTAAGAAAGATTACTTTGGCTGCAGCATGAAGACTGGAGAGAGGAAGGGGTAAACAGGAAAGAAAGCAGACACTACTGCAATGCTAAGAAAGATCCAATTTATAGGAAGATTCAAAAGAGATTTTGGAAATGTAAGTGATGAATCCCTAAACTGTACTATGGAAACCAATATTATACTATATGTTAACTAACTAGAATTTAAAGAAAAACTTAAAAAATAACAAATGAAAGAGATTTTAGAAATGGAATTTGTAGAAGCAATGATTTAATCAGGTGTGTGAGTTACTGAGAAGAGCAAAGAAAATTTTGAGAAAGTAGGCTTAAATTAGGTCCCTCCCTGTTCCTAGGAGGAGAACAGATTGAAACATTGTGGCAGGGGAAGTTCAAGTGTCTGCAATATTTCCTGGATGCTCAGGGTGTGCCTTGAAAAAAAGAATAGAAAATTTCAATGAAGAGATATATTTGGGCAGTGTGCAAGTGACAAATGAAGCCAAAGAGAACAGAGGAGATAATCTAAGAAGGTAATATGAGAATATAAAAGGATATAATACAAATTGCTTTGCATATGGATGTTTAAAGAATCTAGATGAAAAGGAGACCACAAAGTTAACTGATAAAACAGAATGAAAAGGAGAATATCAGAGAAGCGTGGAGATATCCAGGATCACTTCAAGGTATTGCCTCACTAAAATATAGGTAGGTATATGATAGATGGAAGGGTGGACAGACAGCCTGACAAATAGGTAGAATTACAAGTGTTACTGAGAGTTAGATGGAAAAGAAAAGAAGCCATGGTTCCTTTTGCCATCACTGCAAAGAATTGCAAGACAGCCAAAGGGAAGTAAAGCAGAAGGAAGTTTTACTAATGGACACTCAAAGGGAGGAGTGGGCCAGTCAAAGGAGACAATGGCCCCAGAAACTCCAGGGTGTGGGCTTAATATCAATTATTTTTCTTTTGCGCAGATCCTAGGGTCGCATCATTTGAGTGACTGGCCTGAGTTATATAATATTAGTCATACTGTCTTGATTAGCAGCAGCTAGAGGGATGGAATGGGGTGGTTCCTGGGTGGCCCTTGGTTGGGGCTCTCCATCAGGATATCTAAGATCCATCCTCCTGTAGCTCATGCCTAACTTCCTGCCTGACAGTGCATAGTTATGAAGACAGATGTGCAGGAACTGTAGAAAACCTATTCTGATCTTCCAGCTTTCCTAGCTTCATTGTTTACTATTCATTTACAGATATATTTTAATAGGGCCAGCAAATGTGATTCATTTTCTGGGCTCTTGCTATTCCTATTACCTAAAATAATCATCCTCACTTATTCCATATCATTAAATTCTAACTATATGGTAAAATTTTACATAATGGTACATACTTTTGAAAATATTATCTGATCCTAAAATGATTTACTTATTATATTTCTTGGAATTTACCCATATTTGTTCTTATCTCACTATACTATACATAGTAATAACTTCATCAATTCCCATCAACAAGGAAGTCTGCAGTGTGAGAGTAGAGACCTTCCTTGTCTTAATTTTATATCACTGGCACACACTAGGTATTTAAGAGTCATAGAGATTTGCCTCCCTCTCTGTTTTTATCTTATGTTTTATTTCCTTTCCTATGTTCATCTGTTGTGTTTCTTAAATTACACATATGAATTAAATCATATATTTGTCTTCTCTGACTTACTTCACTTAACATAATACACTCCAGTTATATCCATGTTGTTGCAAATGGCAAGATTTCATTCTTTTTGATAGCTGAGTAATATTCTATTATATATATGTATCCCACCTCTTCTTTATCCTTTCATCAGTTGATGGACATGGACATTTGGGCTCTTTCCATATTTTGGCTAGTGTTTATAGCATTGGTATAAATATTAGGATGCATGTGCCCCTTCGAATCAACATTTTTGTATCCTTTGGATAAATACCTAGTAGTGTAATGGCTGGGTTGTAGGGTAGTTCTACAACCCTAGTAGTGTAATGGCTGGGTTGTAGGGTAGTTATATTTTTAATGTTTTGAGGAACTCTATACTATTTTCCAGGGTGGCTGCACCAGTCTGTATTCCCACCAGCAGTGCAAAAGAGATCCTCTTTCTCCGCATCCTCGCCAACATCTGTCGTTGCCTGATTGTTAATGTTAGCCATTCTGACTGGTGTGAGGTGGGATCTCATTGTGGTTTTGATTCGTATTTCCCTGAGGATGAGTGATGTGGAGCATATTTTCATGTATCTGTTGGCCATCTGGATGTCTTCTTTGGAAAAGTGTCTATTCATGTTTTCTGCCCATTTCTTCATTGGATTGTTTTTTGGGTGCTGAGTTTAATAAGTTTTTACAGATTTTGGATACTAACCCTTATCTGATATGTCATTTGCAAATATCTTCTCCTTTCCATCCATTGTCTTTTAGTTTTGCTGAATGTTTCCACGGCTGTGAAGAAGCTTTTTATGTTGATGAGGCCCTACTAGTTCATTTTTGCTTTTATTTTCCTTGTCTAAGGAGACATGTCTAGTAAAAATATTATTAGGCATTAATTGGGATATGCTTTGGTACAGGTAGAAGCTACTGGCTGCCAAATTTCATAGCACCAGCCTGGTAAAACATTTCTGAGTTTCTAATAGCATATTAAATAACATCTAATATAGCAGATTTCAAGAATGCATGGAGATAAGAAAAAATAATATACAAATCCAAAAACATCAGTAGAAGTAGAAAGTTGGCTTTACAAATGTTATTTACATAATATGTTATTTATATAATGTTTCACATGTTTTCTTTTTTCATTAAAAAAGTTTTTTTAATGTTTATTTATTTGAGAGAGAGAGAGAGACAGAGAGACAGAGAGAGGGCTCAAATGAAAGAAGGGCAGAGAGAGAGGGAGACACAGAATCTGAAGCAGGCTCCAGGCTCCGAGCTGTCAGCACAGAGCCCAATGCAGCACCTGAACCCACAAACTTAGAGATCATGACCTGAGCTGAAATCAGATGCTTAACTGATTGAGCCACCCAGGTGCCCCACATTTTTTCTAAAAAAATAATAAATAAAAATCATGAATCTTTCCAATCCCACTCTTGTGCATTAACGAATGTATTTTAAAAATCATACTTTTACATAGCATAGTGAAATTGCCATCAAGTATAAAGATACATTTCTTAAAAAATCCACAGGGAAAAGGGAGATTAGTTACAAAGGAAAGCCAATTAGTCTGACAAGAGGTATCCTCAAAGGCATATGTAAAAATCATAGTCAACATAGTTTTCTATACCCAGATAAACTATATTTTGAAATAAAGGTGAATGTATGAATAATAATTGAAGTTGGATGGTACGTGTCAATTTATGATTCATTAGAAATGTTTGAATATTAAAATAAAAAAAAATTAAACACAGTAAAAAAGAAATAAATAATTTTCAGATATTAAATAGTAGAAGGGTTTCCTACTCACCAACTCCACCACGGTACTTACATTAGCAAGAAGCTAACTAACTTCAAGGAAGTGATGGGATGAATTAAATATGACTACAAGCATTAAGAGCAAAAGAATGCAACACTTTTTTTTTTAAATTAAAAATATTGCTGGAAATTTTATCTGAGAAGATATAGTGAGAAAATTTAAGAAAAGTGCACTAAGCCATATCTTGTTGAGAAAGTGCATAAATCTATCAAATAATTATATTTTGTTTAAAATTTATAGTTACATGTATGTGAAAAATATATAAAACACAAACCATAATCTCTAAATCAATAGGGATGATACAAATGTAAGAAACAAAATTTCATGAGTCAAAATAGGAAAGTAATGAGGAAAACATGAAGCAAAAATAAATCATTGCATGGCAAACAACAGCACACACCTAAGCAAACAAACATGCAGTTTTAAATATATAACGTAGCAGAATAAATATTTTCAAATACTAGACATTTTTAAAAATGTTCAAATTTAGTGGCCTTCTCCAAATAACTGGAAATAGCAGAGTAAATTCAGGATAGGGTAGAGTAGGCTAGGCAATAGATTATAAATATATATTAGGTTATAAATATATACTTATAATCTATACCTCTTACAATGTAAGCTTCATGAAAATAAAAGAGTTGTTCATGTTTCATGTTCGTGAAAATAAAAGAGTTGCATCATTAGTGTGTTGAACAATGTGTATACAGTCCAAGTACTCAAAAGATATTTTGGGGGGCTCCTGGGTGGCTCAGTCACTTAAATGTTCGACTCTTGATTCTGGCTCAGGTCATGATCTCACAGTTTGTGGGATCAGGCCCTGTGTTGAGCCCTGCGCTGACAGCACGGAGCCTGTTTGGGACTCTCTCTCTCTCTTTCTCCCTCTCTCTGCCCCTCCTCTGCTTGTGTGCCTGCACTCTCCCTCCCTCTCTCTCAAAATAAATAAATAAACTTAAAAGAAATTTATTTTAAAAAATCATTAAAATTTTTTTAATGTTTTTTTATTTTTGAGACAGAGACAGAGAGAGAGAGAGTATGAGCCAGGGAGGGGCAGAGAAGGAGGAATTCACAGAATCCGAAGCAGGCTCCAGGCTCTGAACTTTCAGCACAGAGCAAGACGTGGGGTTCGAATCCATTAACCATGAGATCATGACCTGAGCCAAAGTTGGATGCTTAACCAACTGAGCCACCCAAGCACCCCTAAAATTTTTTTTGAAAAAGAGAAAAGAAAAAAATCCAAATGGATGCTTTCATGGAAATTAATGTTGATATGGTGATACATTCCTAAAACAGCAGAAGGACTGAGTGGTGGTAAACAAAATACAAAACGAAAACACTAACAAAATACTATACCAAATCACAAATTTTAAGTCATCTTTTTAAATTTTGTTAAAATTTTAACTTTTAGCTGTTTTGAATTTACATAGTTAAATATTTTATTCCTTTATTAAATCAATTTTCCATTATAGGACAAGCTGAGAAATGTCTTTTTCTCTACTATTTTATTGATTTTTACTTATGTTTTTATTAGATTTCTCATAGTTTCTCTTTATTCTCTAAATCTTTGTCTCATCTGTAATTGGCATAACAGTCAATTTTTACTATTTGGGTAACAAATCTTTGGACTGTTGCTTAATAAAAATTCCTTCTTTAAAATTTATTTGAAATACCACCTTCATTATATACTACTTTGTTCCTTATATTTTAGATTGTCTTGATTTTTCTTTTGCCTTTCCCGTGTTTTCTTTAACATCAACCAGTTAAAGTCTCAACATGTTTGCTTCCTATGGATTAAATTTTTTTACATGGAACATGAGTCCAAATTTAAGATAAAAATATTTGCAGCATAAATGACAGTATATTATTGACATCCATAGTGTATAAAGGGAAAAAAAAGTGAAAATACAAATGGAGCGGGTACCACAAATCTCATAGTCAATCTACAATGAAAACTGCCGATGGCCAATAAATATGAAAATATTCAAAGCCAAATAAATAAAAGTTGAAAGATAAGGACTACATCTCTTTATTCTTACCAGTGTAGTGAAGATTAGAATAATTGATGCAATGCTCAGTGTTGGGCCTGTAGTGGAGAAACATACGCTGTCAAATAATGTTGGGAAAAATGGGTTTAACAAACCTGGAGGACAATTTGACACTACCTAATAAAAGTCTTTATTGTTTTGACTTGTCCCATTAGTTTCACTTGAAGGACCTCATCATATTTGCAAGAATATGACTAAAGATGCTCATCTTGATTTTGCTATTTATACCAACATTAATTCATTGTAAAAGAAAAAGTTATCATAATAATGAGGTACAGTGTTGAAGCCCATTTTTCATTTTAAAAGCAATTATGTATGATGTGGTGTGTGTCTATATGTGTGTGTATATATTTCAAAGTGTAAATAAATAGCAAGTGATTTCTCTGACAGATTAAAATTATATGTTTTCATTGTTAGGCTTCTTTATGAATTACTCTATAAGAATATATATACTTCAAGCATGTTAAATATTTTAAAGAATTTTTAAAACATATTTATTTAGCATCTACAATTCCAGCTCCTATCTTTCTTACTTACCTTTCTATCATACTTATAGGCAACTGGAACTCAGTTTGTTATTTATTGAGAAGAACCAAAAATAACTGACCACATCTAAATTTTGAACGTGAATAATGAAGAGTTTGATGACATTCATATCAAATGGTCAAGTGTGTCAGATTGAATTCATAAAAGTGTTTTCATATTGATCTATCTAGTTTCAGCACATCTTTTTGGGGTAGATTTCTTTTAGACTACGTGGAGATAATTAGGAGAGTCTGTTTAATGTACACGGTTAGAAAATGACAATGAATCTTTTGAATCTAATAGAAGCCTTGATTTTTAAGTAATAATTGAATAGTAATATAATTTCAGACCAAACTGTAAAATAATAATTACTTACTAATAATTTAAATTTTTTAAAATATTTATTGTCGAGAGAGAGAGAGAGAGAGAGAGAGAGCATGAGTGGGAGAAGGGGCAGAGAGACAGGGAGACAGAGAATCTGAAGCAGGCTCCAGGCTCCAAGCTGTCAGCACAGAGCCCAACACGGTGTTTAAACCTAAGAAACATGAGATCATGACCTGAGCTGAAGTCAGACGCTTAACCGACTGAGCCACCCAGGGGACCTGAACTTTTCCTCTTCAGTGATCAAAAACATAATTTGAAGATTAACAGATTCTATCTATCTTGAAGAAAAACTAAATGAGAATCATTAAAATATGCATATGTAATAGAGGAAATGCAATTTTAAAACATTTAAGAATTTATATCAAGACTATTATAAAAATTAAAAAAAAAGGGGGGCACCTGGGTGGCTCAGTTGGTTAAGCGTCTGACTTTGGCTCTGGTCATGATCTCACAGTTTGTGAGTTCGAACCCTGCATCGGGCTCTGTGCTTACAGCTCAGAGCCTGGAGCTGCATCGTATTCTGTGTCTGCTTCTCTCTCTGCCCCTCCCCCACTTGTGCTCTGTCTCTCTCTGCCTATCAAAAATAAATAAATGCAAAATTTTTTTTAAAAAGACTTATATACACTATTTATTCCCTTACTACAATAATGCTAAAGTCAACACCTGTCCCAATTCGTCTTCAAAAGGTACTTCTTGCATATGCAAAATTACAATAATGTATTAATGTTTGTGAGCTACCTACAAGTGATAATATATCTTGGTTATTTTGCTATTTTTTTCCTGTGGCTGCACATGAAACTAGACAAGAATGGACCGCCTTTTCCCTGCTATCTGCTTTTTTGAATTGCCTGAGGCAAACATCATCAATTTCAAGACAATAAGAGATTCCACTGAGCTACAAAGTCATTTGAAATTCATGAATGTGCAAGTTTTGTGTACCAGAGGTCATTGTTCCACCCACCAAATGGACAGAATCAGCAATTTCAAGCTACCTGTTCTGAAGAATTATAGATTCAAAAAAGTCTATATGTTGCCATTTAAAATTAATGATGGTTCTCCCCTTGTGAGGACAGGATTATTTTCGAAGTTTTTTTCTTAAGTATCAGAATTGCTTTCATAGAAAATAAAAGCTTTTATTTTGGTTTAGTTGATGTATAAAACAATTCTAATTTATTTTAATTAGTATGATAAATTGCAACATGTGGACAAAGTAAATATATTTACTAGTTATTCTCACAACTGAAATCAGAAAATACACAGAAAGCTGTTTGGTGAATATGAAATAGGAAGAAAACTAGTTTGATTGTTTTAATTTTCTGTTACATCCTGATGAGAAGGTAAAGAACACTGATTCTGGAATCATCTTGTAACCACTTTCCAAGATTTGGGGAAGGAAACTGGACAAAATTATCTAAGTTATGGCTGAGATGTGATTGCATACCAAAACAAGCTATGCCACCTGAAGTGAGAAGGTGGCTGATGAAAAACAAAATAGAAAAGTATGGGAGCAGAAGAACAGATATAAATAGGTAAAAGAAAAAATGAAAATAAACTTTATTATAGAATGTAATATTTAATGTTTATCATTGTAAATTAAAAGAAATACCAAAGCCTTTGGTATGCACTGCAGTTCAAATTCCATTTACACGTGAAAGGGGGTGCTACATAATAGTAAAGAGATGAAAATGAAACATATTTTAAAAAATACAAATTCAGATTCTATATTAAATAAAGGTATACCTCTCCCTATGTGATGGTCAAATACTACTTAATATTCATTTAAGTCTTCACCAATGAATTTTTCTAATCCTTTACAATTCCAAAGCAATTCTTTGAGAATGATCAAGTTCATCTTAAGAAATTGTTGGGATGAGCACTGGGTGTTGTATGTAAATGATGAATCATGAGACTCTACCCTGAAGCCAAGAACACACTGTATACACTGTGTATGTTAGCTAACTTGACAATAAATTATATTTAAAAAATAAATAAACAAATAAATCAAATACTTTCCTTAATAGCACCATGCACACGCGCGCGCGCACACACACACACACACACACACACACACACAGAAATGAAAATTACCTACAATTTTATTAGACTTAGGCAACAACAGCAGCAATACAGCACACCAGAAACATCATACATGAGATTCTAATGCAAATTTTTATCTTTCTTGCTTAAAACAAACAAACACATCATACAAGTAGCAGAAATCCTCCCCCAGATAAGGGAGGTGAGCAATATTTTTGTGAACCCAGTGATTCCTTTCTGCTCTGCATCGCCCTAAGACTTGCAGATCTCTTCTTCCTTGTTCTCTGCTAGGCTGGGCTGGACAACAGGCTCCTCCTTATACTTACTCCCCCAGACCCAGTTTGATTTCTTTCTTGTTCAAAGATTATGTTTTATTTGTAACTTTATCAAGGAGAAAAATGAAATGTTGTTTCATTCCAATGTGCTATTGGTAATGTTGCCTGCTTTACATGCAAATTCTTCAAATGGCTTCTCTGTGTGCTTGGTAGATGTTGTGGTTTTACTTTTATGATGAGAATGCTGTAAACCTCTTCACTTGAGGTCTCCACTGAGAACACGTTTTCTCCCATTAGACAGAAATATACCCAACATGATAACATTAAAAGAGTTGCTCAATTTTCATCTCCAGAGTCTTCCCTCCATCTTCACAGCAGCTCAGATTCTGTTCCCCTTGAGCCCATGTCACATGGTGTTATGAATAGTCAGAATTGTATAATGTGCCTGCACATTAATCCTGGCTCCACCTCTTACTTGCTCACAACCTTGGGCAAAGTATTTAATCTCTGGGACTTTCTTTCTTCTTGTTTAAAACAGATAATTATAGTACCTGCTTCATGAATTTTTTTAAGAAAAATATGAATTAATGCTGCCATTGTAGTTTAAACATGTTTTAATACATAAAACTTTGCAGAAATCACATGTTTTATTTAGATAACTAGGTGTCAGCCTCAAATTTGTTCAAACATAATGGGACTAAATTTACTTTGTAAATTTACTCTATAAATTTCATAGGGGAAAAAAAACTGTCACTTCATGGAATCTTATAAATGACAAATTTCAAATCTCAATATTACCAACTCTATCACTACAACTCCAAGATCGACATATTTTTAAACATTTGAAATAACACACTGTATAAATCAACTCAGGACAGGCAAAGTGACAGTGCCTCTGGAGTTCACTGCCTGTCTTCCTTTGGTAATGAGACCGACTGATAATTCTTCTATGCTCTAAATAACTAAACTTCACTAATGTGAACCCAGGTCTATAAATTACATTTTATATGTAGCTGACTAGTAAGAAAATTTGATTTCATGCAAATATTTTGAAGTGGATTAGTTGATGGAGAAGCCACATCTGAATGCTAATAGCATGCCTCTATATATACACAGGATAAAAACTCCTTCAATCCACAGGAAAGTGTCAGCATTAATAAAGCAATGTCATGCTATACCTCCCCCATAGCTGGCCTATATTGACATGAAAAATTATAATGATAGAAATATAGAACTTTTCAGATATAAATAACCTTACTGTGTTATGAAATTTTTATCAGGAAGGGCTAACTAGAGAGAAGGAAGAAATCAACTGCAAAGAATATTATTGCCATCTATTGACAATGGGTTTTATGATAAAAGGTAAAATCTATTTTCATTATATAATTTTGAACGTCCTATTTATTAAATAATGGCATATCACTGTGCAGAAAAATAATTCTGATTTAGAAGGTATGTATTTGGAGGTTATAAACGGGTGTTGACACCATTCTAAAGGTTCTTTAGGATATTATTTCCACACTAGTACATAACCATAATTTCAACATTTTGTAGCATAACTGATAGAGGTGTTTAAAAGGGGCTGGCATTTTCTGTTGAGGGTTAATTTTCACATCCCCAAACACTGATTATAATAATTCCTTTCTCAGAATAGTTACTAGGGAGGAAATGGTAGTTCAATATTTGTTGAATTCCCAAGATGTCTCTGTCTGTCTTAGAAACTAAGTGATTTGATTTTAATTAAATGCTATAAAGCATGTGTGCTTGCCTCTCTGAACAGGTCAAATAATTTGACACAAAGGATTACAAAAACTCAGACTAACAAGGGGTCTTTCAGGAAATTCGGGCCAGTGCCATGTGTTAATTTACTTAATCTTCCCCAAAATAATCTGCCATATCCATGAGAAATATTTTAAATATGTGCAAGTCTCTTATCTTTGCATTGGCAGGGCCTTCATTTGCCACTGTGATCAGCTCCAGTGTCTAGTCTTTTCATCCTGACACATTTTGATAACTACTTCATTAATTTCAATCAACTCAAATGTCTACCTGTAAAATACATACATCCCCATAAACAAAATTATAAAGTGGAACAAAAGGGAGAGCTAGGGCAATAAATTAGCTTTAAACATAAAATCTGACTTTCACTCGGTCTACTTGGCTATCTTAAAACCCTGGGCACGCAGCTTTGACCATATTTTCTGCTCTACAGAACTAAGACAGAATACGATGCTCTAGGATCATTGCTTCTTCCAAACATGTACACGTAAGGACAAAGAAATAGCTTTATCCAATTATTCAATCTCATTATATATTTCTAGAATAACAAGAGAAAATAATGACATCCATTGAATTAACATAGAGTGGCTGTTACCCAGAACATTGGACTGAAACCCTTTCATAATACATATGTGTATATTGCCTTCTTCTCATACTTCAATTTCAGAGATAATGCTGGCTTCCTATACATTGTGATGTATCCTATTATGCTGTTATGGGAGCTGTAATTGTTAGCTTAGGTAGAGTGATAAGTAATTGTGGAAACAGATGATGATTGTAAGCCATTCTAAACCTATTACAGCAAAGCCATTTAAAGTAAACTCTAGCAGCAAGATTAGATTCCTCTCAGACCTAGGCTAAGATCAAAGACAAAGGCAGGCAATTGAAATTGTACCTATTTCGTGACTGGATGTGTATAAATTATAAGCTACAAAAAAAGTTTCACAGTGGTAGAAGAGGGTTTTTGTTCTTTTTATGACATCTTGTAAAACAGTTCAGTTAATATTTTTCCTTATATGAAATTCTGAATATTTTTATAAGATTTGGTTAAAGCCTTAATCAAATAAAGTTAAATAAAATGCAAAAATCAGTTTTTCTGTGGTAGCAGTTCTGATCTCCATGAAAATAAAGCACATAGATATATCTGTGTGTGTATGTGTGTATGTGTGTGTGTATTTATCTGGTACCCATTTCTTCCTAGAAATAAAAAGAGCAGGTTTTTAATGAGGTCCTCATCAAAAGGAAAAGGAATATATTGCCCAATTCATCACATTAAATCTAGTATGGGAAATTATATAGGATACATATGAATATACAATGTACAACTTTTAAAGATAGCGTTTGAGTATCAGCAATGTGCCAGGTACTATATTAAGTATAAAAAGATATGCTAAGATTTTAAAAAGAAAGGAAATAAAGCTCAGAAATATTGAGTAACTGATCAAAAACAGCTTTAAAAGAGAAGCCCATACTCAACCAAAGTCAATTAATTCCAAATTTCTATGCTCTTAACTGCTAGTCTATTCTGGGTATGACATATTTCAAATAAGAAGCACATAACCAGAGTTAAGCAACATATTTGTAACAAGTAGGAGTCAAGGGCAGATTCTTGGAGGGAGTGACATTTAATATCT
This sequence comes from Acinonyx jubatus, assembly GCF_027475565.1. Lineage (NCBI taxonomy): Eukaryota > Metazoa > Chordata > Mammalia > Carnivora > Felidae > Acinonyx > Acinonyx jubatus. Next base: position 99,787,642 of record NC_069384.1, read on the forward strand.
GCATAGAGGCCAAGAAAAGCCACAGACAATGGAAGGAGCAGTCCTAAGCAGAAGGAACTTAGTGAGTGATGGTACAGAGTTCATACCTGGCATGTCTGTTCAGAAAGCTCAATGAGCAATTTTAGGCAATTTGAGTTGATATGCAACTGTAATCATAGGCATATATGCACAAATGGCTTGGCCAAATTGTGGAAACTCTGAATAATTTGACTAGAAGACTGGATTTTCTTCTGTAGACAAAGAAAGTGTACTAAATATGTTTAAATTTCAGTTAAAATTGCTGTGGGAAAGGGGTGCCTGGGTGGTTCAGTAGGTTAAGCACCCAACCCCTGGTTTCAGCTCAGGTCATGATCTCACAGTTCATGGGTTCAAGCCCCACATTGGGCTCATGCTTGGTATTCTCTCTATTTTTCTCTCTGCCCTTCCCCCACTCGTGTGTGTGTGTGTGTGTGTGTGTGTGTGTGCGCGCGCATGTCTCTCAAAATACTTAAATACAGACTTTAAAAGATTGCTTTGGGAAGATTAATTTGTCAGCAATATGTAGGATGGTTCTTGAGAATACCTACATAAAAACTTAAATCTACTTAAAACCTGTGTAGACATGACTCATTAGCTCCTTTCAAATCATTATTAGATTAGTTGACCATGATTATTATATCATTAACAATTTGAGGGTGGGATGTGTGTGGAGGGGGGAAGGAGGGCTGGAAGTGCTAAAAATGGAATCCGGAGTGATTTTTTGGTTAAAGAACTTGAAAGACTTAGGCCCAGTGATTTTTATCATGTTTTCTCCCACTCAAAATCAGCACATCACCATGATTCTTAGAGTTCTACTCTTTTCCCAGAGAAAACACCCTAATCACTTCAAGAAAAAACATCATGATAGATGGAATCATGATTGTCCATGGTACTAGTCAAGGATATGACAGCTATTCTTTCAAAAGATTCGTGGTTTTATTTATTTATTTATTTTTATGTTTATTTATTCTTGAGACAGAGACAGAGCATGAACATGGGAGGGTCTGAGAAAGAGGGAGACACAGAATCTGAAACAGGCTCCAGGCTCTGAGCTGTCAGCACAGAGCCCAACGTGGGGCTCGAATCCACGAACTGTGAGATCATGACCTGAGCCAAAGTCAGACGCTTAACCGACTGAGCCAACCAGGTGCCCCAAAGAGATTCATGGTTTTAGTTAGATACACAATGAGTAAAGAATATTTGTGGCTGTTGCTAGAGTTCAAAGAAGGAAGGAAGGAAGGAAAGAGAGAAGAAAGAAAGAAAGAAAGAAAGAAAGAAAGAAAGAAAGAAAGAAAGAAAAGAAAGAAAAAAGAAAAAAGCAAAGCAAAGCAAAGCAAAGCAAAGCAAAGAAAAGAAAAGAAAAGTTACCTGCTATTACTCTCCAGCTTGCTCACTCTCAGCTTATCTGCTCTTCCTCAAGGACCTTAGCACTCACCGTTCCCTCTGCATTGAACGCTTTTCTCCCAGGCGGCTCTTTTTCACTTTATTAGAGAGGATAACCAATAATCTGTCATTCCCTATTGCTTGGTATTATTTTTTTTATTTATCTATGGACTGTCTTCCCTACAAATACCTAAACATTAGATGACATATATACCAGGGTTACTATGTGCCAGACATTGTTCTAAGCATTTTATTTAGAATAAGTAACTCATTCAACTATATAAAAGATATATAATTATTCCCATATTACCAATGAGGTAACTAAACTACAAGGAGACTACATAACTTGCTGAAAGCTACACAGTTAAAATTATAAAGAAGTTGGTATTTCAACCCACATAAGTGGTTCCAAAATTTATGTTCTCAACTACCACACTTTGCCGTCTTATGTAAGTGCTATGAATGAAAGAACTTGATCTATTTTATTCACTACTAAACTCCCCCTAATGAGAACAGTCACTGACACATAAGTTACAGTTTTTTTCAGAATGTGTGCATGAATGAGAAAGTTAGTATTACACTAGGAAAAATGTGCGAGATCTCTTGTATAGAAAGCTTGTGATAGATTGGGATATCAAAAATGAATGCATAAAAACCAAGGCTAAGACACCAATCTATTCACAAGGGGCAAAGGGCCTCCCTAATTTCACTGTTAAAAGAAAACAGAAGTTGATAACAGAATCTTCAATACATAAGTCTGTATTTATGATTTCTTCTATATACATATTTTATCAGTTCAACTTTTGTGTATAGTTAAATTTTCAGTATTTTTTATTTTTTTTTAACCTCAGAAATAAATATTCAGCCCTAAAAAAATCAATCTGATATTTTAAGGAGAGGTATGTGGGCAAGGACAAACCCAAAATATTTAAGGTCATATTTACCCTGCTCATAAGATACATTTTATTTATATAGTTTACAAAATACTATCTGTTTCTGATCAATCTGAGACCTCTTTGACTATAGGTAGATATTGCATTTTTTAGTTTATAGTATAAAACAATTTTGCACCCCAAAACACTCCACGTCTTTTACTTTCAAGTGAAATTACATTAAAATTTATCATATATATGATATAAATATATATGATATATATATCCCACATGACATTACTTTTTGCCTTACAAGATTCATATTTGGGGAAAATAACCAAAGAAAACAGAGGTACCAAATACACTTTTTTTTTTTTGAGAGAGAGAGAGAGAGAGAGCACCGGCGCATGAGCTGGGAAGGGGAAGAGAGAGAGGGAGACAGAGGATCCGAAGTGGGCTGTGTGTGGATAGCAGGGAGCCCGAAGAGGGCCTCAAACTCACGAACTGGGAGAGCATGATTTGCCTAAAGTCAGACAACTACCCTACTGAGCCATCCAGACCCCCCACATTAAATACTTTTTGTTAAATATCATGAGAGTCTGTAGCTAAGAAAATGATATTTTTAAGGGATAGATGTCACATAGGAGTCAATTTACTGAGTCTTATTTCAACTAATTAGATTACTCTTAACTCGGACCTACTGAGCCCATTGAGAATGGAAATTTATGTTTATATACAGAGTTTGTGTCCTTAAACCTGGAACTTTTATCTAAACCTGAAAGTTACCAATCTTTTTGCAACAAAGATTTAAGGCATTAAATAACTATAGAATGTAGAATCTATAGAATCTATAGAGTATATGGTTACATTTTTTTTTATTAACATAAAACTTTCAGATAACTGCACAATTATCAGGTACTTCCTTCACAAGGGAATGGTTCCTGCAGGAAGCTCTCTTCTATAATAGACTTTCTGAGAACCTTAGGTTTTGAAATATAGAGGGGACCTTAAAGATAAGGCTTCACTTTTTCATATATAGAGGAAATTTTACTGTTTAGGTACTAGGTTTAAGAGGAAAGCATATTATTTAGGGATCCTGGTGATAGAAACATATGAGTGGAGTCACCAAGATCAATATAAGTAGTAAGTGAAATAATGCCATAAAAACTAAGATAGAGAAACTATTTCTAAAAAGATATTATCAGCTACAGAGCTAACGTATTAAAGTTGTGTGACTACAGCTGGCTGGCATTTGGGAATTGGGTGAAGATAGTAAACTATAGTTAGAAGAGGCACTTTAAGAATAACATTTTCCAAACTGCATATTTTAATATATGTCTCCTCTTCTTCCTTATAGGGAACAAAAGCTCTTTGAAAATTCAGACTGCATACCATGCTCACAGTGAAATATCTAATTTAGAACAAAGGATATGTTTTAAACAAAAATACAACACTTCTTTTTTGAGCTGTTCTTGCTTAACGGGATGTCCCTACCGTTAAAAACAATAGCAGTTTCTGATTACTATGTATATGTGCAAGTAAGGTTTAAGAATATACTGAAATAATTCAGTAAAGATTTTGGTGTCTTTCATTTTGTTTGTCTCAGCAATAACTTAAAATTTATGATAGGAAAAAATGTAATATCAAAAATTTACGGAAGGGTTAGGAGACAAAGGTTCCTAAGTTCTTTCCCTGACTCTAAACTAATTTACCATTTGATTTCCTGCTAAGAACTTTGCATTTTGGGACCAAAGGGCTTTTCATCTTCTAAATAGGTATACATTAAAAGAAAAACAGGGGTGCCTAGGTGGCTCAGTCGGTTGAGCGTCCGACTTCGGCTCAGGTCACTATCTTGCAGTCCGTGAGTTCATGCCCTGCGTCGGGCTCTGGGTTGATGGCTCAGAGCCTGAAGCCTGCTTCTGATTCTGTGTCTCCCTCTCTCTGCCCCTCCCCTGTTCATGCTCTGTCTCTCTCTATCTCAAAAATAAATAAACGTTAAAAAAAAAGAAAAACAAAAACAACAAAATATTTCAAGGGGCTGTTGTAGAAATTAAACTATTAAAAGTTAAAGTGGTTAAAAGTGTTTACTCCTATTTTATTGCATATTTTTACATATTTCCAAGCATTCCTTGTAATCTATCTGCATCTTGAAATAACATCTCTGAAATATCTTTCCCTATTAGTCCATTTGTTACTTTTATCACACCTTTGGCAATTCTGCTCCCCAGTAATTCTCTGGGCGAACACATTTCCCTTTTTCAGTTAGTTTTCTACTTTAGAAATTAAAAGAATGAATAAATCATATCAAGCCTTTGCTTAAGATGTGCCCATGATTCCTTCTTCCACAAAATGAACTGTGAATAACTCATTACAACAATCAATTCATTCCATATATGATTCCAGCTTCTCCTTTAGTCAGTACATTTCATTTTTATTGATGTCAGGATGCAAAAAGAAACTAGCAGCAAGGACACTCACACTGGGGTAAGCAAGGGAGCTGCTGACCTACAAAGGGGCTCTAACAGATGTAATCTTGAGGCTTCATTAATACCTGATGGTGACAACATCTCTGTGTGCTTGAAACACAAAGAGATTGTTGTTCTCAGTTTTTAATTTTGATGGGGGGTGGGAAGGAGGGGAGGGGAGGTGATGGGTACTGAGGAGGGCACCTGTTGGGATGAGCACTGGGTGTTGTATGGAAACCAATTTGACAATAAATTTCATATTAAAAAAATAAAGAATTCTGAGATTAAAAAAAAAAGAAACACAAAGAGAACCTCCTCCCTCTTATGATAATCCAATGGGATAATCTCTCAACCGCATGAGATCTGTAATTTCCAACTCAGTTCTTTCATCCAAGCTATGTTCTCTACAAGAAATGCCCTTTGAATTATCCCAGTATCAAGAAAGAGAAAGGAAGATGAGAAGTTGTTTCCCCATGAGTCATTTGCAAAGCCTCCCATTTAGAATTAATTTCCTATTTGTAATTCCTTACCACTTTGTTTTATGAAAGTTACTATTGTCTTACATTCTGACTATCCAGTGTTTATTATGTTTGTCTTTCATCTCATATTAAGAGAAATCTAAAGCAGGGCCCATGTTTTATTCATCCTTTGATCTCACATAATACCTGAAATTGTGTCACTTTATGACATAAACAACATACATTTTGTTCAATTATTTGGAAGGCAGAGTAAACAAACTTCTACATAGAATTGCTATGTAGAAGTCTTAGACCAAAATAAGTTTTATACTTATGTAGGAAATTTTACTTTCTGACTTTGCTCTTGTAGTATTATTTATTTTCCATTCATTTTAGAAGTCTCACAATAATCTTTGTATTTTTTATTAATTTTTACTGGAAGCTAGAATTACTGATTTATACATTTAAGTCATTTTCAGCTCATGAGCTTTTTTTCCATTAAATTTTGCTACATATACTCTGAACTTCTTGAATATTAATTATTCATATATTTATTGTGTCTAGAACCCATATCCTTCAGGCCCAAATCTTCCAATGTCACTGTCATTGCTTATCACAGCTTATGGCACATGGTGAGTGCTCAAACAGTAGAACAAATGAATGAATTGTATACAATTAAGACCTTTTGAAATTTTTAAAGAAAGGGAACAGATTGAAGGAGAGAAAAGTTATTCCTAAAAATATTTATGATGGTGCCATTGATTCAGTTTTCTCAGAAAAAGGCAGGAAACATTAATTTTAAATGATTCACCTTTCAAATTATTTAAAACAATAAAAAATGTATATTTCTAAAATACCCAACATTATTCAAGCAAAAACACTCAATGTTTCTAAAATTGCTCAATCTATGTTACCACAAGTTGGCATAATCATTTATTGGAAAGTAGAACAATTTATGGCTCTTAGTACCGTTAAGAAGTTTCACTAAAAGGAGACTCATTCCAATATAAATTATTAAGGTATTTATCACTCTTACCATCTATCAGCTATTGTAGCAGCTAACTTGAAATGAATTGGCTTTTCTCTACTTTGTTACTAGAAGCAAGAAAACTATCACATCGTAAATATTACCGTTATTAAAACCCCCACTGGCAGTATCAGCAGGGAGAGCCTGAAGAGGCCAGAGGACTCAAAAATGACTCACTCCAAGAGAAACTGCTCCTATTTAGGCATGTAGACAAATACGAAGTCAGGATACTGCTACGGGCCATGGCAAATTCCGAAGTACTTACGGTTATTTGGCAGTGCGACATGGTACACCGATAATGCATTCTGAAAGATCATTGAAAACATAGGGTATATCAGTTACCTATTGCTGCATAACAAACCACCCCAAACCTTACTGACTTAAAATAAGAGCGCTTAAGCTGCCCTGATTTTGTGGATTGGAAATTTGAATTGGACTCAGCCAAGCAGTTTTTTTTTTGTTTTTTTTTTTTGTTTTTTTTTTTTTTGCTGATAACATCTGGCTGGAGATCCTGTCCGTCTATTGTTCGGTGGATCCTTGGTGTCAGGGACCCCAGCTGCAACTGCTTCTCTGTGACTTATGCACCCTGAATCTCATCTTCCACTAGGCGTCTGAGGCTCCCTCAAAGGGAGCTTAAAGAGCAACATAGGATTAATCCCAATGCACAAAAGATACCGTTTTATTGACTAAAGTAAGTCTCATATCTAGGCCAGAGTCAATGTTGGAAGGGGCTATATTATTCCATGTACACAGGAAGATGTGATCCATTGGTCAGTACCGTAACAATCTACCACTTATGGTAAGTCATAAGTGAACTCTGGGCATAGCCTAGAAAATAATTCTAATTATTTTATATCATATCTTTTGAAAAACAAATTTACACTGACATCATTGCAGAAGATTTGCCAGAAAGGCGAACTTTTTTTAAAAAGCATAGTTTATATTTATATTTGAAATTATATTCTGCAGATTCTTTAGCGAAACAGTCTTTAAATAGACAGGACAGAGTCTTTGAATCACATATCAGAATTTAATCACAATCTATTGACATTTATTTCAGAAGACAGTAATGATCAGATACAAACATTTACAAGTAAATGCCTCAAAAATAAATGGTTCAATTTTGGTTAATTTTTGCCAGACTTACTAAAAAAGGTTATTTATTTAAGACAAATAATCTCAACAATAAATTTAGGATTAATTTTTCCATGGGGCTAAAGCAAAATATCAAAATGTTAGATAAATACCACTAAATACCTGAAATCTGACTAAAAGCTTGTTTTCTGTAGTTTCAAAGAAGTACTGTATACCTCAGGTAGACTTGCCAGATAAAATACAGGATGTACATTTAAACTTGAATATAAGATAAATAATGAATATTTTTTTTACTATTAGATTCTCTCCTATATTACCATATTAACAGTGCATCCTGTATTTTTATTTGTTAAATCTGACAACCCTTACAGCAAAATGTTAGTTTTAAAAGGTTTCATTCATCATTTTCTAAAGAGATGATGTAATGAAAAGTCATTAGTCAAGATACTTGATAAAGGGGTACTCGCAATGAGAAAATCAGACATCTTTATGTTTCAGAACTCCATTAATTGTGTTTTGATGGGCATGAGACCACAGAGACAGACATGTATGTAAATAAGATTCCTGTTGGATAATATGTCTTCTAGGCAGGGCTGATCTGTTCATACCACAAATGATTTTTTTGATAACTGCAGGTAAATCTTCTAAATGCCTTGTATCTACTGATATTTTACATATTTATGGTTATGAAAACCATCTAGAAATTTTATAATATTATCTCATTTTAAAATGCAAATTTACTTGAGATGTTAAAGTCCTTAATAATCAACTCACATATCTGTCTAAGAAACAGAGTGTTTGAAGTTAAAATGGTATCATAAAATATGATTTTTTTAGGAATATGTAATCTTCCTCTAGTAGATAAATGATCACAGGAGACAGGAAAGGAAATGAAGGATTAGATCTGTCTCATCAATCATATTATAACTAGAAAGCGCTAAGTGTTTAAATCCCAAAATATCTTTCCCTCTTTCTTTCTCTCTCCACCCCATATGTACATATACTAGAATATATATTAAACATACATCACCTGTATATTATTAAAATAGCAGCAATGCAGAGTAATTAATCCTTTGTAAGATGAATAGCAAGAAGGAAATTTTTACGTGACCATATTGGTAATTATTTTTTATAATACAGGAAGGAGTTGCATTTAGATAATAAGCTTACATTGCATTGTATATTTGACCTGAATTCCCTCAGACAAAAACAGAAACAAAAAACAAAATCCACAAAGAAAAACCATAATCACTTGCAGTGCATTCTTCCTCAGGCCTATCTCAGAGATTCAAAAAAGTACTCCTAAATAAATTTGAAATATACCATAGACTTCTTTACTAAAATATAAACCTTTTGAAATGTCTTAGCTCAAGCCACCTTGACAAAATACCATAGTCTGGGTGGCTTAAACAACAGAACATATTTTCTCACAGTTCTATGGGTTCTAAGTCTAAGATCAGAGTGCCAGCATGGTCACCTTTTGATATCAACTCTTTTGGGCTTGGAGATGGCTAACTTCTTGTTGTGTCCTCACATGGCAGAGAAAGAGCAAGCTCTCAACTACCTGTACTTTACTGTCTTTACTTTTATATGGACACTGATGCCACAAGAGCAGGGACCACTCTCATGATCTCATCTAACTCTAATTATCTCTCAAAAGCCCATCTCCAAATATCATCACATTGGAGAACAGGGTTTCAGCTTATGAATTTTGTAAAGACATAAACATTAAATCCATAACAAAATGTTGCTCCTTCTAGAATCCTATTTTACAAAAAAACATATATCTTCACTTATTCATTCATATTCTTATAAGCATTCCATGTACATAATACACTGCATGATTAATACTAGATTTACTGTTAAATTAGGTTTTTGCTTTTGAATTTTACTTGCAAGGGAGAAAAAAATTAAATTGTGGTAAAATTTATGATGGTAGAATTTATGATGTAGGCTTATCCCTACAGTGAACAACCTCAATAGAGAGAAAGTAATTATTTCCATATAACCTCAAGAAAACAGTTGAGATGTATTGGTTTGATTTAGGTTGGAATTTGAACTAATCTCTGTCTACGGGAGAATTGTGCAGTGATGGTCAAGGACTAGGTCATATATCTACTCTTGGCACAAAAGGATGAGTTATTTTCACCTAAAACAAATGGGGAACAACTATTCTATTATCAGAAGAAAGTAATAGTTTGAGTGGTTAGAACAGAGATGTTCCATATATGGGATAATATCAGATTTTTATTTAGTCATCTTAAATTCCCCAAAACTTAGTAAATAAGCTTAATTCTTTACTGATTTCTCTTTTTCTCTCAATATATTATATAATATTTAATATTGACTTTTTGGACTTACATGTGTACTAATTCCTTCCTTTAAAATATATTTACTATGACAAATGGGAAACTCCGTGGAAAAAATAAAAGTGAAATGTTTAAAATTATCAGAAAACAGGAGAAAAAAAGAATCCTTTATATGCCATTTGATTGATGGAATCACAGCAACATGTCAGAAAGCAAAATAAAACCACCCATAAAGGTACTCTTAGTCAAGAATATAGAAAGAGGGCACTTATTTATCTGGATGCTTTGAAGACTCGAGCAGAAAATGTTTAGTATCCTTTGAGTTCCATGCTATGATTATTTCTAGCATTTGGGACTGAAAAATGTAAGTTTCCAACTTTCGTTTTTACCACTAGAAAATGCTATCAAGTTAGTAAGGATACACATCACTTTATACATCAAATCTCTACCTGGAAATGGAAGATTTTTAATTTAGGAATCTGAGATTTTCTTTCCAGGGCTAACATTATGCAGTTTTACTTCTGGTGCTATCCAGAGATGGTAGGATTAAAAAAATTCTTTATAAACCTGACACTAGCAAAAACTGAGAAAGTAAAGAATTGAGGAACTGTTGTTGGATATTCATACTGTGCCAAGAACTTTCAGATGCAATTGTTACTGTAGGGGTGACAGTTATAAAGTTGTTCTTGTTTCTTTCTATCCTTATGCTCTATGAAATGAATTCAAGTCATGGTTTTCAGAGCTAAAATAATTTTAGTTAGAAACTCACCACACCATAGTAAATAGTACACTAAAATCCTTCTGTTCTCTTTATTTTGATATCTTAAAAGGAACCAAAAATAATGAGACCTATTTTCATAATTGAATTACCACATTGGATAATTGGACATCTGTCAAATTAATTTCAAAAATAAATTTGGATGTGAGGAAGAAAGAGGATGGCCAAATCCTTTGAAAATCTACACAGAGACTCAGAATTACAGGCTATGTCTCACTTGCTAATCTGTTGATACAGATATCTACATAAAGATGATCATTATCTACTCCATTTATCCATGGTCACTATATGACTATAAGACTGCAGATAGCAACCAAAATCAAGATAACACAAATCAAATTGCTTTCCCATTAAGTTAAATAATAAGGATACATAAAAGAATATATTTTTGTGGTTTTTGATTTTTTAATTTTATATAGAGAGAGAGCATGAGGGGGATGAGAGGGGCAGAAGGAGAGAGAGAAAATCCTAAGCAGGCTCCATGCTTAGCACAGACCATGACACAGGATTCCATCCCACAACCCTGTGATCATGACCTGAACCCAAATCAAGTGTTGGACGCTCAACCAACTGAGCCACACAGGTACCACTAAAATATATTTTTATTTATAATGTGTGTGAGCCATATAGGATACAGACAGAAATTCTTATTTGTTAGTCTATGCATGTATTCTGTCACTTAAATGATTTAGAATATACTTTAGATGCCGACTATACATATTCAAATTTTGACTCTTCTGCTTGCTAATTATAAAATGGGCAATTTATTTAACTTCTTGCTTCAGTTTTCTCATCTGTGAAAATAGAGATGATAATAATAGCACCTCCCCTAGTATAGCTGACATGAGAATTAAATGAAATAACATAAGTAATGCTGTGAGGTCAATGGCTCAAACATAGTAAATATTGTATATATTACCATTATCATTATTTTTATCAGTGGTAGTGATAGCATCATCATCATCAACATCATCATCATCATCATCATCATCATCATCATCATCATCACCATCATCCTCCAGTTTAACCATGAGGGATTAAATATGGTACAGTGTTTGAGAGCATATGCTTTTGAATCAGACTACCTTGTTTTCTGATACCTCTATGTAACATATGTGATCTTGATAAAATTACTGAATCTCTCTAAGCCTCAGCTTCTTCCTGAAGTAAATACTTTTAATCATTACTGAGAACTGCTATTACAAGTACAAAAAAAATTTCCTTTCTTTTGCAGTCTTTCTCAACTTTGCCATGGTGTATTTTGATTGGTTTTTAATATTTTTCAAAGTAAAGAGAAATTAAAAACTTAGGCTATTCGCATGAGCATAAATCTATTTATATTATATAACATATAATATAAATTATACATAATTATATAAATATATAATTATAAAAATATATAAATTATGTAAAATATATATCTTTATATTGTACCATGTCAGTTTCAAATGAAAGTATCAGAGCATTGTACACATATATGGAATCATCAAAATTACGCAATCCATTATTTCATCATTCATCTCCACAGGGTGCCTTGAGTTGACTAGAATGAACAAACACAAGCTAGATTCAGGAAGTTGGAAAGGAGGAATAGTGGTCCCTCTAGGCAGTGAGGCGGCCTGATGAAGAGTGTTTTTATGCACAAGATATTCATGGGCAAGTCTAGACCCATGGGAGTAGGCATGGGGAGGCACACACACATGCTTTGTGCGAAGGTTGCCAAGTTCATCTTCTACCAATCACTGCTGACTAATAAAGCCTTTTCTCTGCCAAGGTGGGGAAGTGAGTCAGTCATCTCTCCTTCCTACAGGCCCCATGCAAGAACACACAATAGATGAGTGACCCCCAAGAATACTGCAACCTCTGTGTTGGAACACAATAGGTGCCTAGGTATCTGGGTGAATGATGGCTGGCTGAGATAGAACCACTGCTACTATGCATCCTCTCCAGCCTCTGGGGAATGTGTGAACCCAACCCTGGCCCTCGCAGAGCTAGAGCCCAGGCTGAAGACCAAAAGTGTCAGTGTTTAGGTGGGGCTTTGGAACTGGGAAGCTGGGTGGTCCTGTGACACTAGGGAGTGAAGGAATAGGCAGTTAAGAATCCTTCACAGGGAGACAAAGGATATGGAAAGGGTCCACACATTAGCCTAAGTTCCAAGACCCCATCCCATGCTCCAGGGTTTTATCATATCTTATTACAATATACAAACTCTAAAATAAAATTAACGTATACAAATCAATTTATGTTACACACTAATTAACAAACGCAAGGATAATAACAGGATCATCTAATGGAGGCAGAAAAAGCATTTTACAAAGTTCAATATACTTTTATGATTAAAACAAAAACCTATCAACAAATGAGGTATAGAAGGAATTTGTCTCAATATAATAAAGTCCATGTAAGAAAAGTCCACAGCTCACATCATATTCAATGGTAGGATACTAAAAGCTTTTCCTCTAAGATCAAAACATGGCAAGAATGCCCATTCTCACCACTTCTATTCAACAGAATACTAGTCAGACCAGTAATACTGGTCAGACCTAGTCAGACCAGTAACACGCAATCTCTCTCTCTCTCTCTCTCTCTCTCACACACACACACACACACACACACACACACACACACACACAAGAAAGAAATAAAAGGCATGTAAAGGAAAAAGTAAAGTTATCTCTGCTTGCATACAGTATGATTTTATGTGTAGGAAACCCTAAAAACTCCATTAAAAAGTTGTTGGGACTAATAAATTCAGTGTAGTGACAGGATATAATTTTAAAAGTCAGTTGCATTTCTATATACTAACAATGAGGTATCTGAAAGAATAGTTATTATTTAGTTAAAAAAAAAAAAACAATTCCAGGGGTGCCTGGGTGGCTCAGTTGATTAAACATCTGACTCTTGATTTTGGCTCAGGTCATGATCTCATGGTTTCTACAATTGAGCCCCATGCTGCTCTGCATTGGCAGTGTGGTTCTCTCTCTCCCTCTCTCTCTCCCCTTCCCCTGCTCTCTCTCTGTCCTTCTCTCTCTCTTAAAATAAACATAAAAAAATTCCATTTACAGTAGCATCAAAAAGAATAAAATGCTTAAAAATAAATAAATAAATAATGAATTAGAAGACTTGAACAGTGAAAACTACACAACAGTGATAAAAAAATTAAAAATGGAAAAAACATCCAATGTTCATGGATTGGAAGATTTAATAATATTAAAATATTCATGCCACTCATAACAGCTTCGGTCTGTGCCTGTGAGTTCCAGCCTGCTTGTGATGCCCACTTCCTGGTGTCCCTCTCTGTGGATTTCAGACTTGCTTATCCAGCCCCAACAATTTTGCAAACCAATTCCTTATAATAATTTTTTAATATCTATAAAAATATCCATACTACTTAAACCAATATACAGGTACAAAGAACCCCTTATCAAAATCCCAATGGCATTTTTTGGGCGCCTGGGTGGCTCAGTTGGTTAAGTGTCTGACTTCAGCTCAGGTCATGATCTCGTGGTTCATGAATTCGAGTACTGCATCAGATCCTCTGTCTTCCTTTCTCTCTCTGCTTCTCTCTCTCTCTCTCTCTCTTTGTCTCTCTCTCTAACATAAATATTAAAAAATATTTTTAAAAGTCCCAATGGCATTTTTTTATAGAAATAGAAAAAAAACAATGCTAAAATTCATATGAAACCACAAGAGACTCAGAATAGCCAAAGCAATCTGAAGAAAGAAGTACAAAGGTGAAAGCATCACATTTCTTGATTTAAAAATGTATTGCAAAGATATAGTAGTCAAGATATTATGATACTAGCATAGAAACAGACATATAGACCAATGGAACAGAATAGAAAACCCAGAAATAAATACACACATGTAGATTCAACTGACATAAGTGTCAAAATGCACAATTAGGAAAGGAGAGTCTTTTTAATAAATGGTGTTGGGAAAACTGAATATCCACATGGGAAATAATGAAACTGGACCTTTATTTTATACCATATAAAAACAACTCAAAGTGGATTAAATATTTAAAAATGTGACCTAACTGTAAAATGCCTACAAGAAAACTTAGGGGAAAAGCTTTATAACTTTGGTTTGGGCAATGATTTCTTATATAGGATACCAAAAACACAAGTAACAAAAACACAATCAGGTAAATGGGACTGCATCAAACTAAAAAGCTTCTGCACACAGTAGGAAACCATCAACAAAGTGCAAAGGCAACCTACAGAATGGGACAATATATTTGCACACCATAAATCTGATGAGATTAATATTGAAAAAAATATGAAACTCCTATAATTCATTAGCAAAAGTAAAAAAAAAATAAATTACCCAATTAATTAAAAAATGAGCAAAGAAGCTGAATAGGTATCTCTCAAAAGAAAACATAAAAATGGCAAACAGGCATATGAAAAGATGTTCATCATCCCTAAACAGGGGAATGCAAATAAAACGATAATGAAATATCACCTCATATTTGTTAAGGTGGCTATCTTAAAAAAAAAAACTACAAGTGTCCATGAAGATGTGGAGATATTGGAACCGCTTGTACACTGTATATGGGAATGTAAAATGATTCAGCCATTATGAAAAATGGACTGCAAGTTCCTAAAAAAATTAAAAAAATAGAATTAGCATAAGATCCAGCATCCTACTTCTAAGTATATATCCAAAACAATTGATATTAATACTTTGAAAAGATATGTGTGTTCCCCTGTTAACTGCAGCATTATTCCCAAGAATGGGAGATATGGAAACAATCTAAATGTCCATTAACAGATGAATGGATGAAAAAAATATAATATTTACATACAATATTTAATAATAGTGGAATATTCACTTTAAAAAAAGAAACAAATCTTATCATGTACTACAACATGTATGGGCTTTGAGGACATTATCTAAGTGAAACAGGCTAGTCACGGAAGGACAATTACTGTATAATTACACCTAAAAGAATTATCTAAACTAGTCAAACTCATGGAAACAGAGTGTAGAATGGCAGTTGCTAAGAGTTGGAGAAAGGAGGAAACAGGGAGTTGATGTTCAACTTCTTGACATAATGCAAGATGAATACATTCTAGAGATCTGTTGTGAAATACTATGTACAATATAGTATACTGTGCACTTAAAATTTAAGAGGGTAGATCTCATATTATGTGTTCTTACCACAAGTTTTTTTAAAAGGCATACATGTGACAGATACAGTGAAGTCTGGTGGCTTCACTTGCTCCTGAATGAAATGAAGTAACAGTAAGATTTTATTCATAGGAGTAATTTTGAATATTAGGAAATAAATAACTTGATAATAGTACTGAGAATGTGTTGGAGAATTAGAAAAGATGTAGGCATGGGTAGTAATTTAAGTAAAAGAAAATCTCAGAACTTAATTTTAAACAGTATTACAAGAAAAAAACTAAGGGAGGCAGACTTGATAGCTAATTCAGTTGTTGATATGCCTTGATGATTGATTAGAAAAGAAAGGAGGGATGATATTCTACAACAATCCTATTTTAGTAACTGTACAAAATGTTGGCACCATTTACTGCAGTAGGTAATTAAAAAAAATGTTTATGTCTGGGAGAGAGAATGATGAAACAGTTTTTGGCATGTTAATTGTGAGATGTCCATGAACACCAAATTGGAGTTGGTAAATTTTAATTGGACATTTGAATCTGGAACCCAGGTGTGAGATTTAGACAAATGGTATAGATGTGAGTGTCATCAGCATATAGGTTATAGTCAGTTATTTGACTGCATAGGATGAGCAGGGGAAAGCAACATGGCCAGACCTTGAGGAATGCCAGCATTTATGGAATGGAAATGGAAAAAAAGAGTTAAGAATACTGAGAAAAAGCGTACAGAAGAAAAGGGGATTGTTTTAGAAAGACGGGAAGAAAGAGCTTCATAGTAAAGGAAATAGTAACTATTCCTGCTACGGAGAAATCAATCAAAATGCTAAAATTATCTATTTATTTTGGTAAGAAGTTACATTTTTACTTTTTTTTTACTTGTCACTTTCCTAGAGTGGGCATTTTCAACACAGGTGGCTGTGAAAATTAGATTGTAGGGAGAGAGAGTGCAAACTACTTTCTGCAAAAGTTTGTGAGGGGTGTGAATGAGGGTGAAAACTGAAAGGTAATGAAGGATAGAGTAAGAATGTTTTTAAGATGAAATGAATGTATAAGGTTAGAAGAGTCGTGAAGAAGGGTAATTAATCCATTGGATTCTTTGGGGAAAGGAAGATTATATACAAAACTTTGGAGCAAAGTTGGGAAAGTGGGTGAAAATACAGATAAACATATATACATAAGGACTGCAGACCAGAAAATTTAAGCATGATAGATTTGATATAAAAGTTGATTAAACAGTTTTTGTTAGTTGATTAAACTCTAAAGGAAACAGACACTGAAATGAATTTTTGCTTGCACACTTTGCAACAACACCTATGAGGGAGTAGGGGAAACAATTTATCTGCAATGAAGTTGCTGTAACAGGCTCCTCAGAGGATTCAAGGGCAAATCTCTGAAACTCACGTGGTCCTTCAGAGCCGGCTTGAATCAAGACAAGAAGCCTGTCCTATGGCACCAGGCATCAGACAAGGACCACCTTAAAAGAGAAGGCGTGACCTTGGGTACGACAGTTCCTTTTAAGAAGGAAATTCCTAGAGTGGCACTCAGCTGTAAGCCATCAGCAGACAATACTGGCAGCTGAGGGAATGTGTCTTAGTCTTGAATGTGGTTCTATGTGGTACATAACTCATGACAGAGATGTAAAATAATTCTGAAATTTCTGGGTCAATATAACTATTGACTACCTAAATTTATTTATTTTTTCCTAAGCCTCATTAAAATGAAGAGAAAAACATGCTAAGAAGATCAGAAACCCATCTCCACTACTGTCAAGGGAGAAATAGATTATACTTGGGGACTCACACAACTATTTTAGGATCCCGGATGGCTCAAAAGGTAATGCCTGGGCCTTTAAAAACTGACTATAATCACAAAATAGAAGTCAGCTTTTAACATAATCTGGCCAGAATTTCACATTTTTTGTAGAATAGGTACAAAGTTACAATATGTCTCTAAGAACACCTCAGGGATTTTTTTTTTTTAACCTGAACAAAGAAGTAATAAAGATAAAACCTGAAAATAATAAAATAAAATAGAATAAAAATGAGTTACTTATGAAATTTCCATGTGCAAAAATCTTTAACAAAAATACAGACTTCTGGGTAATGAGATTATGAAAGAAAAATGTTGAAGGAGAAGGAGAAAAAGGAAAACAAAAGGAGAAGGAGGATACAAAGTATATGAACCCTCCTCCCAACCCTCCCATTGGACCTCTCCCTGCAATGGGCATCTCAGGATAGTAATCTCTGAGAGAAGGGGGAAAAAATAAGGAGATCCCTAAGACTGTCCCAGCTCAATTCTTGGAGAAAATTTCCAGGCAGAAGTGCAGGGACAGAATATGCAGATGGAACCTGCTGATTTCCCTAAGTTGAGAACACAAGCAGTATAGAGTTCAGGAAGACAAAGTGGTTACAATTCATGAGGCAGAATGCCAGAGAAGAGAGACTTAACGCACAGAGGGAGTTCCTAAAATATGCAGAGGATTTTTCTCATAATTTCATCTAAGTATTGATTGACAACTACTTATGAGGGGTCATCTCGTAACAAGAGAAAGACTATTGGAAAGAAACAGGCAGAACAATCACTAGAGAGCACATAGAGCCGAGAATAGTTCATGTTCTGAGCAACTAGAGTAGAAAGTTCTAAAACATAAACTACCAAGTAAAATCCTTAGTGGTGGGACCAAATTAACCATAGATTAAAGGCTGTTTTGGGATCATCCAACAAAGCTTAAAGGCAAGCATCAAAAGCATCAAATTGTTTTCAAGTAACTAAGTAAATTCTAGAACAAAATTCAAAAATATTTAAGAGAACACAAAAGCTCTTAGATCTAATAACATAAAATTTATAATGTCTGATATTCAATCAAAACTTACCTGTCATATACAGAAGCATGGAAATATGAATATTAATAAGAAAAAATAAATAGAAACATGCCAAGAATGACTAACATAATAGATTTAATAATACTAGTAGCAATAAAATAAGAATGATGAAAATGAATTGCCATTGAGTATTAAACATGTGCCAGCATTGGGCCAAGTGATTATTATCCATCACTCAGTATAATCATTTAAAAAAAAAAAGACCCTTCTAGAACACAATTATTTTCGCATTTTAAGTGGTGTAGAAAATCCGGCAAAGAACACACAGGTACAGCATGGCTGAAATGAGACTAACTCTCAAGTTTAGCTGATTCAAATGTCTAGTATATGCTCTAAACTACTTACCTATATTATTTTATTGTCATTTAAAGTTACAGAGCTATTTATTAATATTGAATACTTTCTAAAGTAATTTACATAAGTGAAAGTAAATAATAGTATTTTACAGGGTCTGTCATCATTCTGTAATGTTTAAAGATGTATTTGAAAATTTAGTTTCACTAAATTCAAAGTAAGTACTTCAAATATTCAATTACAACTTTATAGAGCAAATTAATGAGCTAGATCTTTTGTATTTAAATATATTTTTCAAAATATTCAAAAGAATACAATTAACCATATATAATTAGTTGATGCAGACTCATAGCAGGTATCACATGTGAATATGAAGATATGTTAATAGCACTTTAAGAAAATCCTTATTATTCAATCTTGACTTCACCTCTCCAAAATATATCTTGCTTCTTTCGCTAGACTTTACAACTTCCAATGGTTTCTCTGGGAATAACACCTGGAAATTAGCCTTCTCCATTTGCATCCCAAAGCCAATACTATCAAAATGTCGAGATTATCAAGATTACATTTTGAATTCTGGCATTGCTAACAATTTGGCCAGAGGTCAAAATATATGAACAAATAATAAATTTACAAACTTTATGACTCATTAGGAAAAACCTGTGAATAGTAAGATGTAATATTGAAAAGCTAAAAGTCACACAATTCTTATACTGAAAGAACTTAAACTGAGGACAAAGAACAAGCAAGAATATAAGGATACCATAATTAATATCAGTGGTTTTTGAACCATCTATATGGTCAAAAAAGCTACACATTCACAAATACATGTTATATTATATACTCATAGAAATAAAAATGGAATAAAACATTAGATGGTAAAGCTTAACCGATGTTACGATTATTCAACTTTTTGAATAGCTGAATTTTACATTATATATATATATATATATATACATGATATAAAAAAGTTTTAAGAACATTATTTTCACTTAGTTTTATTTAAAATATCAGAAGAAGTACTAGAAATATCTAGTTATGAAAGAAAATATGTAGTATCTGACAAATTCTATTTAAAAAAAATTAAGGTTTATTTATTTTTGAGAGAGAGAGAGAGTACAATTGGGGGAGGAGCAGAGAGAGAGGGAGACAAAGAATCTGAAGCAGGCTCCAGGCTCCCAGCTGTCAGCACAGACCCCAACGTGTGGCTCAAACTCACAAACCACAAGATCATGAGCTGAGCTGATGTCGGACGTTTAACTGACTAAGCCACCCAGGTGCCCCATTATCTGATAAATTTGTAACACCAATCTAGGTTCATTTATAAATTCTAACCCATGTATCATTTGGGTCACTTTAAAACTCTCCAGTCATCTCACTTGTGTAATTTAAATAGTTCTATTAAAAATTCAATATACACATTTGGGTTTCAACTGATACATAATCTAAAAGATATTAATAAAATAGAATTGTGGATTAAGGGGAGATCATAATGATTAGAAGACAGTAACTCCATATAATTTAGTCTAGGCATATGTTTTAATTTCCTAGAAGACTATGCATTTACTTTCAACTTTAGTGAAAAGGAAATCTGTTTACAATAAAAACAAGTGAGATTATTTCCCTAGTAGAAATCATTGATGAATCATTAAATACTGAAGACAACTTTCTAAGAGGAGGATTCACATGTTAATAGTCTTTAAAAATTGTTTTTCAAAGAAATAAGACTGCATTTATATAATTGTATAGACTATTCTAAATTTGGAGATAGTTGATACAAATTAGGAAATTTATTTTCATTGCTTAATTTTGTTTTAGTACTGAAACAAACTGCTAAATAACTTATTTCCCTCAAATGCAGATGTAGTTTTCTTTTAAAAAAAAATGTTATTTATTTCTTTTGAGAGAGAGAGAATGAGCGGGAGAGGGGCAGAAACAGAGGAAGAGAGAGAATCCCAAGCAGGCTCCACGCTGATTATGAGCATGGAGCCCAACGCAGGGCTTGATCTCATGACTGACAGATCATGACCTGAACCAAAATCAAGAGTCAGGCACTTAACTAACTGAGCCACCCAGGCACCCCAAATATCATCTTATAGTTTAACAAACAGCATGAAGCATTGACACATTCATCTTTCTGAGCCTTACTAACGGTAGGCAACTGACTTCCGATTGTATGATATTAAAAAGAAAAAGAAAAGATAAAGACTTTTAAGGATAAGAGGTTAAAATTTAGTAGTGAAGAGAGTAAGTTTGTCACCGCCTCAAAAAAGCAAAACTAAAACCAAAACAAGCACCAACATCAACAATCATCTTTATTATTAAAAAAGACTATCTTTATTTCTTAATCGTTATTGTTTGCTTAATGAAAACTTTCTCAGCATATAGGCATTAACGTAGACATTATCATTTCTGTATGAAGCAGCACACAAAAGAGGCCACGTTTACAATAAACTTTATAAGCCTTACAGTTTGAACACAAATCTACCTAGCAACCCAGATATAGCATGTAAAATTTCTATCCTTGATTAAAGGATAAGAGCTGAGTGTGTATGGATAAATTTAAAAACCTCAATACTGAGCTGAACAGGTATTAAGTTTGAGACTAAGTATTAGCATCAAATATATCTCACCAGACTACATTTTCAGTTTTCAAGAGTCACTGGAGACTATTAACTTCCTGGAAGCTCACCAGAATCTGGTATATATTCTGCAAAACAAGACCAACAAAAATTAAATGCTACAGCCTTCTTAAATCAGAATTTAGATTACTATTTACTCCTATTACTTAAATGTATTTTATTGAGGTCATTTTTGGACTGAGTTTTGGACAGTTGAGGGAATTGTTTTGAGGAAGGGGAAGAGAAAAAAAAATATTTCAGTTAGGGGCATAACATAAATAAAGTTCATGATGAAGTATAGGCCATGCACTAAAATCATAGAATAAACCAGACTAGCACAAAAACAGCTCTGGTGAAGAGAAACAGGAGATAAGCTTGGATGGCTTCCAAACTGTTACTCTTCCTCCCTCATGCAAAAGTCCTTGTTCAGCTCCTATTCAAAATACCACCTTGTAATTCCTCCACTTCTCTCCTTTATCCTTTATTCTAGAAATTCCTGGCCATTCAACCTAATTTCTGTGGAGTTTGGCTCAAAGTTAGAACGGTCATATAAGTTATATTCAAATTAGTAAAATTTGAGAGTTAAAGGGAATGTTACTGATAACTATGTCATGACATAGGTAGGAGCCAGGTTGTTTTAGGTATGAGTACATATGGACTCTTACCTTGGGTGTCATCAAAACTGGCCCACCAAATTGGCTTCAACCATATTGTCTTCCATATTCAAACATATATGACAATAGATATTACTTTGTATCTTGCCATCATTCAAAGCAGCCTCACACCCAAAACTTTAATCTACAATATAATGATACCTGCCATCTCCTATACATCTGATCTCTCACTCCCATTCTATCTGCTGTCTGAACAGATTAAATCTGACAATCACTATAACTACTTTCCCTTATTGTAATTCCTTCCTCAGAGTCACACTGTTCCTTGTCCAACAATAGTAGGTCACTCAGAGTCTCCATACCTTTTTACCCAAACCCCCTCTTCCTCTTAGATGTCCACCTTTAAAATACAATCCCTCTATTTTGGCTCATCCCTACCCCTTGGCTTCACTGCTGTAACATAGTTCTAAATATGTATGGTACATTTTCTGGTAATGAGCTCTGGATAAATTGATCTCTTTTACTCTTTATATTATTTTCATTGTCTCACATATTAGACTTCAAATTCCAAAGCAAGGATATGTAAATGATATGTGTGTGTGTGCGTGTGTGTGTGTATACACATATATGCGTATGGGTATGTATATATATATTAATTTGTGTGTATACATATATATTTATTTATAAACATTCATAGTTTAGGCCAATGCGCAATAGACATTTCATAAAAATATTTACAGGCTCCTTTAAGCTCATATATTCTTTAAAGCAAATACTGGATATGCTGAATGAAAATCAGATAAAGCATGCAAAACCACCAAACACTCACATTTATTCAGTACTGACTCTCTTATTAGTCCCTAAGCACAGATTATCTAATCAATCAAATATATATTCCCACTCTAACATTCTGAATCCCAGTCTAGAACCTCAAATTCTCTAAAGAATCCATTCCATCATTTTGAAACACCTTTTTCTTTGCCTGACCCAGTTGGTCTTTGGATTTACTGTTACTGTAAATGCAGTGAATAGAAAAGATGATCTAGTGGATTTGTGTGTGTGTGTGTGTGTGTGTGTGTGTGGTATGTGTGAAAAGGAGAAAGAAGATTGTAATTATTTGATCTCATTGATCAACAAATAATTGTTTTAGGTATTGCGACTATCACTATAAGAATAGCCATGTCACGTTATTTTTTCTTTAAAACAATTCTCAGAGAGAAGCACTATAAGTTCTTCTGAAACAACAGAGAAATTTTTAGGTTTAAATGGGCTATTAAACTTTTTACGTGTTAAGTGAAAGTGACTCCTTTTTAAAAATTAACTTTTGTTTCTTTGTTTTTTGAGAAAGAGAGCACATGCGAGTGTGAGCAGGGGAGGGGCAGAAGGAGAGACAGACTCTTAAGCAGGCTCCACACCCAGGCAGAGCCGATGTGGGGCTTCACCTTACAACCTTGAGATCATGACATGAACTGAAATCAAGAGTCGCATGTTTGACTGACGGAGCCACCCATGTGCCCCCAAAATAAACTTTTAATTTTAGAATAATTTTAAATTTTCAGAAAATTTGCAAAGTTTTTTCCTATACATCCCGTACCTAATTGTCCCTATATCAACATCTTATATTTGTATGGTACATTTGTCACAGTTGACAAATCAAAAGTGAAACATTATTATTAACTGAAGTTCACATTTTATTTAATTATTTTTTTAGGTTTTTACTTAATGCTCTTTTTTAAAGTTTATTTATTTATTTTGAGATAGAGAGAGTACAGGTATGTGTGGGGCAGAGAGAGAGAGGGAAGAGAGAAGCCAAAGTAGGCTCTGTGCTGTCAGTGCATAGCCCAACACGGGGCTCCGACTGGCAAACTATGAGATCATGACCTGAGCTGAAACCAAGAGTTGGACACTTAACTGACTGAGCCACCCAAGTGCCCCATTAGTTCCAAGTTCCCCAATGGATACTACATCTCATATACTTTATTATTTTATTTCATTAAATTTTTTTTTTGCCTAAGGAACTGAATATTTTATTTATTTATTATTTATTTATGTTATTTTTTTAAATTAAATATAATTTATTGTCAAATTGGTTTCCATACAACACCCAGTGCTCATCCCAACAGGTGCCCTCCTCAATGCCCATCACCCACTTTCATATCTCCCCCATACCCCCAATTGCACCAGCATTCTTCTCAAAGCTAGAACAAACAATCCTAAAATTTGTATGAAACCACAAAAGACCCCAAATAGCCAAAGTAATATTGAAGAAGAAAACCAAAGCAGGAGGCATTATATCTCATTTAGTTGTGATGTCTCCTTAAGCTCCTCTTGGCCATGACTTTGTCCCCAGTTTACCTCAGTTTTGATCACCTTGAAAATTTTGAAACTATTAATCAGATATTTTGTGAAATATCTCACAATTGGGGTCTATCTGATGTTTTATCATAAGTAGACTCCAGTTATAGGTTTTGGGAAAACAACAGAAGCAAAGTGCCATTTTTATCACCACATGCTATCAATCACACATCACCACATGCTATCAGTTTGACTTACGCTCTTGCCATCAACCTTCCTCACCTGGGGAATATTTGTGATATTCTCCACTGTAAAGTTACTGTGATTTCCCCCATTCCATACATGATTTCCACACAAAGGAATCACCTTATACTATATAATACTCCTCATTTAAACTACGGGGAGTAGTGCTCTGTCCCATGGAGAGGTGGCTGCATAAATTATTTGGTACATGAATTGTATACCCTGAGTAGCTATATAAATTATTTGAAATTCTTCCGCATGGGAAATTTGTAAAACATCCCCAACTTACATATTCAATTATTTTTATATGAATGTGGACACATATATTTTGCGTTATAATCTAATACTACTTTATTTTGTTGCTCAAATTGTTTTGGCCACTGGGGACTCTTTCAGTTGCCCTCTGTGTTCTTCTGACATATTTTGCATTTTTGTTTGTTTTTGTTTGTTTTTTGTTTTTTTTGTTTTAGCAGATACTTATTTTCTGGAACTTCAAGAAGGCCCAGACTCTCCTATTGTATATTTCCTACCACACTCCAGCCTATAATAATCAATTTACAAAAAAAAAATCCAAATAAACAAAAAACAAAAACAAAAAAACAAAAAAAAAATCCAAACAAACAAACAAACAAAAAACCAACCCAAACAAACCCTGGTTCTTTTCACTGGTACTCATTGCTTGTTGGTAGGGGTTGCTTCTAGGCCTTGTCAAAAGACAGAACAAGGAAATACAGTGTATGTACTAACCAGTAGATACATATGAAATTATAAATATCTATACATATTTCTATATTAACTTTTTCTCTATTAAGGTAAACATGATGTCTCCATCTCTAATCTAATACTACCTGAGCAATTCTATCCTCCCCTCTTTGTTTAGAAACTGTCACTTCAACAGTGATAAACAGTGCTTCCAACATCTATCATCCATTTATTTGATTGTTCTATTCCAGTAAACATGAGTAGCAGTGTTGTAAGTGGTATTCCATATACCATAAGAAACAATTTTATCAAGTAGAGTATAGCACGTATGTGCATTTTCTTTTGCCTTTAGTCTTAAACAATACTCATTCTTTTCTTTTTGTTCTTAAAGTTTTTATTTAAATTCCAGTTAGTTAACACAGTGTAATATTAGTTTCAGGTGTAGAATTTAGTGATTCATCACTTCCATACAACACCTGGTGCTCATCACAAGTACCCTTCTTAATGCCCATCACCCATTTAACCCATCCTGCCACCGACCTCACCTCCAGTAACCCTCAGTTTGATCTCTATAGTTGAGACTCTGGTTAGAGTCTCTCTTTCTTTATTTCCACCTCTGTCCATCTGTTTTATTTCTTAAATTCCACATATGAGTAAAATCATATAATGTCCATTCGTTTCTGAAGTTACGTGTTTCAGCACCTTTTCTCCTTACCCCCATTAGTAAGCTTATTTCATACATTTTACAGTTGGGGATACCTTTGTAAAGACTACATTCATCCTGTGCCCTTGAGTTCCTCTTTTTTTTTTTAATTCTTATACATTAGAGTTTACTCTTTGTACTATGAATTTCAAAAAATACTTAGTGTCATGTATCCACCTTTACAGTTTTGTAAGAATAGCTTTATTGCTCTCAAATATCCTTTGTGTGCTACTTTTCAACCCATCATACTCCTCAAAGTCCTGGCACCCATTGGTCTATCAAGAAGAATACACAAATCAAACAGGAATTCAGCTATAAATAAAATTATTTTCTGATGGAAAACTCTTTTCCCAAAAACTAAGACAATCTGAAGTATGTATATATCCACTTATGTTAGAAAGTAATATTAAAGAATCTCATTTGATGTCTATTTGCATATACATTTTTAAACTTTGTTTGAAGGCGATTATTTTCATTTATTTAATCACCATTTGAAATGAATGTCTTAATTTAATCCTAACCTTAGGAAACAAGTAATTTCATGTTCAAATTAACCCAAATTTCACCCATTATATTGATCATGTTAGTGTTATTAGCAAATTCAATTGTGTATTATAAAAATAAGTCATTTTAATTACAGAGGTTAATGTAGTGAGTGTAAGCATCCTAGATAAAAACCTTCAATTGTTCAGTTCAATGTATGATGGTCTATACTGGTTTTGTGTGCATCCATCTATATAATTCCTGTTCCATCTTTACAGAGATAATCAGATTTTCCACACATCATCAGGAAAATAAGTCCTTAAGGATATTTTGATTTAACAGTAAAGCATTTGATTTAACAATACAATTCCTTCCAATTCAGCGAGTATTGATTAAAACTCTCCTATGATCCCAGAATATCACCAGATGCTATGTCGCCTGGTGATATAAAAGTATAAGATAATCTAAAGGAAAAACAAAACACTTGGTTAGAAAAAAGGCATGAACATATCTATCCATCCATCCATCTAATTACATATGTATATTTACATTTATTCTTTCTCTTTTTCAATACATTCCCTTTACATTAATAAATGAATAACTTGAATCCATCACATTATTCCCATTCTGAAAATTCTACAATGCTTTTATTACCAGTAAGTTTAAGTCTATATACAATAAGCCTATTATATTTTAAATCTTACCTCCAATTACTCTCAGATACTTAACTTTTATTTTTACTAAACTGGTCTTCTTGTTGACTATCAAACTCTGTGAATTAACTTTTTTAATCTTTTTGCATTGTACAAAAAAAGTTTGACTACATACTTAAAAAATGCATTGGACAATAATTTTGGAGGGTTTCACTGAGGGCACATCCACTTGAATCCAAATAATTACATATGACTTCAGGAACAGTTCAAACAGTGGTTGAACTCTCAAGGATGGGTAGAAGAACAGTAGTAACTGACATGTTGCAAACCAACATTTTCAGTAGCAAATTTTACCTCTGTATGCTCCCATTTTCATATTTTAATGACAATTTCAAAAATAAACTTTACTGGCCAAGTAATGTGTTTCTTTTCCAAAGTTTTGTGAGGTTAAAGGTACTAATGAAATATTTAAAATTTGGAGATTGGCCTGAAGAAAGGAAAACTGAGCTTTCTTTTGTTTCTTAGAATATTCATATTAGTATTATTATTTTCCATTATCAATAACTACTTGTCTTTGAACAAATTCAATTTTTAAAATTTTAAATTAATTTTGATATTAAAAGAACTAATAATACTCTTTTAATGCTTTATTTTTGAGAGAGAGAGAGAGAGCACGCGCGCGCCTGGGGGAGGGGCAGAGAGGAAGGGAGACACAGAATGTGAAGCAGGCTCAAGGCTCCCAGCAGTCTGCACAGAGCCTGATGCGGGCCTCAAACTCACAACCGTGAGATCATGACCTGAGCCCAAGTCGGGTGCTCAACCGACTGAGCCACCCAGGCACCCCTAATAACACTTTTTTAAAAGGCACAGAATCGATTAATATTATAAACCTTCCTGACTGTTATGGACCCTAGACTCAGGTGGCTTGGCAGTATGCTACCATATTGATGAGTCTTGTCTCTTCATTTTTATTGCTTACAGACTAAGAGTTATTTCAACTTTGTGAAGCAATGAGAGAATCATCCATAAAATATGATGGAAATGCAGATACCATTATGGAAGTCTTTGAACCCTTACTCTACTCCACTTCCAATATTGTTGCCTTATTTGCACACATTGAATCCAATAGTAACTCATGATAAAAGTAAGCTTTTACTTTGTAATTTTTGTTGTTAAAATGTAAAACATGCTAAAAATAATGCCAAAAATAGGTAAAAAAAAATACTCCTATTTTTCTGGGGAATGGTCTGGATTTTTATAAATAAAATATTTGCAAAATAAAGAAATAAATGTTATACACAAGTTAACTAGGAGCTGGATTATCAACCATTGAGATGCTGGAGAAGCTGTATGTGTAAAAAAATAATAAAATCTCTAAGCACATGTGTACTTTATGACTTTAAGTGTACTTCCTTCTCCAATTATTTTATTTCCTCAAATTTAGTTGTATCATTTAGTTGCAATTTAATTTGCTACCACCAGGTGGAGAAACTGTGCCAAGGCTAAGCCCAGGTTCAGCAAACAATGGCCCTTCAGGCTTGTTTTTTGTAAATATGATTGTAACACAACCACTCCCATCTCTTTATGTGTGGCTTTATGTGTGGCTGCTTCTGCATTACAATGGCAGAGTTGAGCAGTTGTGCCGTAGACAAATCCTAAATATTTATTATTTAGCCTTTTAAAAAATGTTTGGCAACCCAAGGTCCAGGCAGTAAATTTTATGATTTAAATTACAAAATAGCTCTGTTTACTTCTACCACATTCACTCATAAATTATTATTCCTATATTCTTGGCTTATGTTAAAAGAAGTCTAGGGTATTAATAAGGATACTACTATACTAGTCCCGGTAAAAACAACAAAAATTCTGTATGTTAGATGTTCAACAGTTTATTTCTTGTTCATATAACAGTCTATTGGCCGTAGACTTTTCTCCCAAGTAGTTATGCAAGGATTCTTTTCTATCCTACAGTTCCCAAGCCTACAAGTCTTGAGTCTCTGCATCCAATGTAAAAGGAAAAAAAAAAAAGTTTGGAAAAGGCACACCTACTTCTACAAAAACAAAAACATTAAACACACACAATAACAACAATAAATCAGCCCAGGAGGAACAAAAAACATACATTACTTTAGCTCACATTCCACTGGCAAGAAGTTAATCTGATGGCCTCACCAAAATGCCAGAGTGCTAGGAAATGTAGGTTCTGAATTGGCAGCCACTTCATAGAAATAATTCTACTCTACGAAAAGGGCAGCATGGATCATTGGTAGGCTTCTAGATCTTTGCCACTCCATATTTCTTGATGTCAATTTTTATCAACTTTATGTCAACCTATGGATATTTTGGATTGAGTAAACATTTCTATATTGCTTTTTTCTGTATTCTGCTTTTGTAATGGTTACTTTTTAAGTCTAATCTTTATGGTAGTTTTTTGGAGGTGGGAAAGTACAAAGAGAAAGAAATGCAGTTGTATTACATGCCAACCATGTGTCTGACTATAAGTAATTACTGAAATAATATCTACCCCAATATCTGTCTGCTTTTTGACTTACAGACAATTGAAACTCCTTATGTTATCCAAAATATAATAACTCCCTCATCACACTCAGGTACCTGTTTGTACACTGGTTTTATTCTATCTTTTATAATTGGGAGTCTATATATGCATTTCCCACACTAAGTCCTGAATTCTAGAAAATGTGTTCATTTGCAAAAATTCTATAGGGCCTACATATCACCATAGACATAACATGATTAATAGGTTTGTTGAAAAAAAGGTTATCATAAAAGTTAGGCCTACCTACATTTTTTTTTCTTTTTGTTTGTTTTACATTGTTTTTACAAGGAAGACCAAATAATTATATCTTTCTCTCTATATATATACATATATATGTATACATCTAGACATATATTAATATGTATATTTTAATAACATAATATTGATTGAAAGGTTAAGGTTTCTATTTTTTTCTTTTCAGTGGTTGTTAAAAATAATTTAAGCTTTGTATGTAGCCATTGTGACAAGCACAGAAAATAAACATAATTTCTAGTTATATAGGTTCCCAATGTAATTTAGAGAATCAATATGAAATTACTTAAAGTGTAATAAGATAACTTTCTGTAATGTTTTTCTACCTAAAGACAGAAAGGGCTATATAACTTTTTAATTTCCCTTGATCCTATTGATTGTACAAATACCAGAATTTCAGGTATTCTGTGATGCTAACACATGCTAATTGAGTTAATAAGTGAAGTAGAGAGATATTTATTATTCTTAGATAACTAGTTTGATTTTTTTGGTAATGTTTTACAATATGTAACTTGGGTAGAAAATATTTTAATGAAAAATTAATGTGTTTTTTTTCTGGGTGAGAGAGTCAACATTCAGAATTTCTTTTTTTTTTAATTTTAAAAAATGGTTATTTATTTTTGAAAGAGAGAGAGAGAGACGGAACGTGAGCAGGGGAGGGCAAGAGAGACTCACACAGAATCTGAAGCAGACTCCAGGCTCTGAGCTGTCAGCACAGAGCCAGATGAGGGGCTCAAGCTCACAAACCGTGAAATCATGACCTGAGCTGAAGTCAGATGCTTAACTGACTGAGCCACCCATGTGCCCCAACTTCAGAATTTTAAATGGAAACTGTAAATATTTATACAAATCAATTCCTTTCTCTTAACATAAAATAACAATCTTCCAAAGCAAATCTCAGTTTATATTTATTCACTAGTGGATATCTAAGGATTAGGGAGTTAAAAGAGAATGCTGAAGATCTTCCTTGAACGCTCGCTCACTGTATAGTAAATTAGTGTCTGGGATCTCTACAAAAAGTTGAATTAATTACCACTGGGATACACATTAGTGAACCACTGTGAATTACCATCCTGCTTTCTGTTTCAGTTGACTTTTAAGTACACAGTATATCTTTTATCAGGTTGCAAACAAAACAATTTATATATGTATCAAAAGAAATATGAAAGTAATTTCATATTTCAATCTGTTAAATTTTTTACCCATAACAAAGCATATTCAAATTTATTTTAATCTGAAATAAATGCAAGTCATATCATTAAGGAGAAAATTTATTACAAAATATGTCTATGTTAATATATTGGCACTATCTTTTTTCTTTGCCAAGATTTTTATAGACAGAATTATTAGGAATGCTAGAAAATACTTATAGAAAAAAAATTACAGGTAAATTAGAATACTAGAAAATATGATTCCTCCTATACATGTGACAGATACCAGGACAAGAGAGACTTTGTAATAAAAGGCAAAATAGAGGGCAGTAATTGCCATGTGTTTGGGTTTAGGTAAAATATAGACTACTATATAGCACAGGGAGTGAGGTTTTGACAACTTTTCTAATCTATACGTCAACCATTATCTTTCTACCCATATTATTTCAGATTACAGGTCTGATAATAGCGTTTGCCTCATACATTACTAATTGGTTCGTGTTCAAATGAATTTTCATTTGCCTAATGAGCATCAACAGGTAACAGAAAACATTGAAAAGCACAATAAATCAATGAATAAGCTCAAGGAAAATCCAAAGTTATTAATATGAAAAAACCTTTTAAAGTAAAAAATACCATTGTCAAAATAAAAATAAAATTGGAAGATATGTTCCAAAATATAGGATTAAAATGTAGAGAAGGAAAATATGAAAAAAATAAGATGAAAGTCATAGACAGTAATATAGGATGCTTAAATCTAATTAATGGGTATCTAAAAAATAAGAGGAAAATTACTAACAAAATAGTAAGTGTTTTGAGAACATTTAAAGAAAAACTACTAAAATCTAAAAAAGAAAAAAAATCTAGCTTTGATTTCAAGAGTAGAAGGAAGACTCAAATCTTTACACTGAAAGAATTCTATAAGAGCTGATGCAATAGATGTAAAAATGCCCCATATGTCTAGAAACAATTGTAAATTTTCCTAACACCAAGAATGAAGAGATGACCCTAGAATTCTTCAAGAGAAGGAAGAAAAGTCATCTACAAAATCTCATTACCAGATATCTTTTCAAAAGTCATCTACATACTTAAACACACAAACACACAAATAAAGGAACAGAGAGACAATATCCATGAAATACTGGTTTAATTCTCGGGCAGGTAATTGTGCAGCAGTAAAAGAAAGTAAACTGACTAAATTACACAGGAAGTCTGAGTACCATGTGGGTTGTGGGGTCATATTCAGAGGAAACTGAATTGCCCCCTATCAAAATATGGAAAGAGTACAGAAACAAAAGTAAAACATGATGTTGAGTTTTCATATCCTTAATTATGACTTCAAAGCCTATTCTAATGATAGATGTGAGGATCAGAAGGGGAGTTTTCAGTGGGTTCAATCAACAAAAAAAGTTAATACATAATTCTTACGCAAATCAATTCAGAAATAGAGGTAATAAAAAAACTTATTTGGAGTTACAGAGATAAACAGAATAAGAAATAATTAGAAGAGTTATTAAAGTGCTTACTTCAGGGAACACTACAAAGAATGGGAAAACGGGATGGAGTTCTCTTATTTTTCTTTGTACTGTACCTTTTAAAAATGTAATTTTTTAACCATATGCATATACTGATTTTACAACTTATTCAAAATATTTACTGAATACTTACCATTTGAAAAATAGCAATACAAGTGTGGAGTATATGATAGCAAAAACAAAAAGACAATATGTGTGTGTGTGCACTTAAAATAACATGTTAGGAAATGTGCACAGTTGGAAAACTTCAGATTTTTCTGAGTACAAAATTAGTATTTATTCCATTAAATAAAAACAATAGTGGACTCAGAACTTCTTGCCCTGCACAATACCAGTGGTTTTCACTGTTATGTGCTATGACACTGGGGGGTTGGGGGGGGTGCTCTGAGCACGGGCACAAGCTCACAGGAAGAAGTGAAGATAATCTTTCAAGTTAAAAAAAAAATTCATGAACTGCAAAGTTAGATACAAGGTTGGCTAATGTCATTGCTTTTTCTTTTGAGCCGCAAACTCTCAGGGCTACAGGAATCAGATGTCTGCACACCCATATGCTGTTCATGTGTCCCTGGGAAGGGAAATAGTCATTCTTTTCCTTGTCAGGCACGTACTCAGGAAAGAATGCTCTCACATAAGAAATGAAATTATATACACTAATATTATCTACTTTACTGAGAGAATAGAGTATAATGGATTATTCCAGATTCTGTAGGAAATGTTTCTATTGACTTTCTTCTCCATTGATATTGGCATTGAATTTCTACATTTAATTTAATAACAACAATTTATTTTATTTGATAACATGAAGATCTAGAAACCACACCTGGTTGGCTACATCTCATTCACAGGTTGAAGGGAGACTGAGAGAGGTTACTTCCTTTGAGAAACACAGTGAGGTGTGCCACTAATCTTAATGTAAAAAGGACAGATTTTAAGTGGATTTACAGTATTTTCAGGTTGCTATAAAGATCAGCACATGTTTCTTAGAGTTTGACTAAATAAAGTAATGGAAGTTGTGTCATTATATGCAGTAGCTTATATCACATTAACTTTCTTTAACTGGTAAAAGTTAAACCTTCAATCCATGTAGGTTTCTTTGAAATCAACTATGAAAATAACCTTTGAAATTAATTTAAAATCTTAAAAGTGTATGTAAAAAATTGAAAATATTAGTTTTCTTTTTTTAAATTTTTTAAATTTACTTTATTTTTGAGAGTGAGAGAGACAGAGTACAAGCAGGGGAGGGAAGCAGGGGAGGGACACAGAGAGAAGGAGACACAGAATCTGAAGCAGGTTCCAGGCTCTGAGCTGTCAGCACAGAGCCTGATGCAGGGCTCAAACTCATGGACTGTGAGATCATGACCTGAGCTGAAGACAGACGCTTAACTGACTGAGCCACCCAGGCGCCCGTACTTTTCTTTTTAATAGAAAAGGCATATTGGGGTGCCTGGGTGTCCTAGTTGAGTAAGCATCTGAGTCTTGGTTTTGGCTCAGGTCATATTCCCAGGGTTGTGAGATCGAGCCCCACATCAGGTTCCATGCTGAGCGTGGAACATGCTTAAGACTCTGTCTCTCTCCCTCTGCCCCTCTGCCCTGCTTGTATGCTTTCTCTCTAAAATAAAATTTAAAAAAAAAAAAAATAGGAAAGACATAGCTTCACATTAAATGAACATGAGATAAGCTCTGGATACCCTTGACATCCAGCTGATTTTCAAATGTATTCTGAAGTCAACTGGAAACTCAAGATTTTCTGAATCTCACTGAGATAATACAAAAATGATTTCCTAAAATACCACAGTGAATCTGAGTCCAAATGAAATACAGTCCTCCAGTAAAGAGTCCAAAAACAAGATGAAACAAATGAAGTTGTCTCACATTTCTCTCAAACTTTAAGTATTCTGAGAAAAAGTAGAAAATGAAGTCAAAATGGATAGTCATCTCATCTTTTATTTATTTTATTAGAATGTAACTACCATGTAGATAGATATAGCTTCACATTTTATTTATAAAATTATAAAATTTCATTTCTTTTCACTTCATCTGCAGAAAAGAAAACTATCTAGAGCATAGTTCTATTTTTTATGTTTGTCCCATTCCCTTAACATCTGTAACTTTTCTTTCTGGAGTGAAATGTAATGATGATTAACATGGCACAGGCAAGGAGAATATGCTCCTGTTATGACTGTTTTATGCGGCTCCTGTAAATTGGAGTAACAAATGACACCCTCCTTTAGCTGATTCTGAGATAATCAGACAGCATCTGCCTTCTGTTCTCTGTCTCCATTTGTAGAAAGGAAATGCTAACTTTAAAATCATTCATCTTTTGAAGTGCTAACTCCTTCTATTCCCTCCCAATCATTTCCGTGTTCATTTCTGAGGTATCTTCCCTTGACCACTCAATACTATCAAATCTAACAGGATTCTTTGATATTTCTGAATGGAAAACTGCTTTGTAATATTTTTACCCTTTAAAAGTGTGAACTTTTTGCTTAGTATAAAAGAAAATGTTTTGGGGCACCTAGGTGGCTCAGTCGGTTAAGTGTCAGACTTCTGCTCAGGTCATGATCTCACAATCCTCTGTTTGAGCCCCGCCCAGCTCTGTGCTGACAGCTCAGAGCCTGGAGCCTGCTTCAGATTCTGTGACTCCCCCTCCCTGTGCCCCTACCCCACTTGCACTCTGTCTTTCTCTCTCTCTCTCTCTCAAAAATAAATAAATATTAAAAAAAAATTAAAGAAAATGTTTTTAGCTACAAAACTGATAGTTAACCTTAAACAAAACAAAACAAACGTTAATTGACCTTCCCATTCCTCTCTAAAATTGATGTAATTCCCTCTGTTTCCATCCAGACAATACTTTGCTGCCTGGAAAACAGCGTTGCTGTAACTCAATTTAAGCTTTTTTCATCATCTAGTATTTTGAACCCATTTAGGAACTTGCGGCTCTCCCTCTGTCTGTTTGGGTCAGTGGTTCTCATCAGGGTATAAAAGGAGGTGGCTGAGGTGGCTCCATGTGGTAAAGCAAAAAACTTGAATCTTTACCTACACTATGTAATTGACTTGCGGTTTTGTTCATTTAGAAGGTATTATTGTTTGTCATTGACAAAGCTAATAAACTGGATAAGTTGATATTTGGTATCACATAACCTGCAATTTACAATCTACAATCTAATAATGTGCAATTTGAAGTGATTTTGGGTAGCCATCATCCAACCTACTCTAGTCTTCTATTATGCACTGATTACATAAGACAAACCCTACAATATTAATCTTTCAGTACAACTATTTCCATTCTTCACTGAATAGCTCAACTCATTTAGGTAAGATTTCAATACAATTTATTTTTAGTGCTTCAGAGAATACGTCGGTTCCATCATAAATAGGGTTTGACATATATCACATAATGTCCAAAAATTTGGTGGTTTTTACTATTGTTCAGTTGTTTTATAAATATTTTATGCCACCTAGTCAAATAATTATAAAGAATCTTTTAGAAATAAAATATAATCATAATTTTCAAGAAGTTTAAATTTTGGAACTTGTGTTAGATAGATATAACTGAAGTATATATTAGTTTTATAATGCTCTGTAACAAATTACCAAAATTCAGTGGCTTAAAACAAAAAGTTATTATCTCACAGCTTCCACTGGTCAGGATTCTGGCTATGGTTTAGCCGGGTCCTCTTCAAAGGTCTCACCAGGCTAAGAGCAAGGGATGAGCTAGGGCTGCAATCTCATTGGAGGGTCAGTATTTTATTCCAAGCTCATGAATTATTTGTAGAATTCAGTTCTTCATGACTGTAAGACAGAGGTTCTTGGTTTCTTGCTAGCTGGCAACAGGGAGCCATTCCCACCTACTAAAGGCTATCTACCATTTCTTGCCTATCCCTCTCCAAGGCTGTAAGGCTGGCTGAAGAGTTTCCCATAATTTAAATCTCCTAAGAAATGTTCTAGTGTCTTTCTAGGACTCATATTATTAAGTCAGGTCCACCTAGAATAATTTCCCTCTTGATTAACTCAAAACTGACTGAATACATCTTGAAAATCCCTTTGCCATATAAGGTGTATAATCATAGGGTTATATATGCCTACAGTATATCGTATACACCATCATATTCACTGTTCTTGCTCACAGTCAAGAGCAAGGGAATTACACAGAGCATGCACATTTGGGGTAGAAGAGAGGATACTGAAGGCCACCTTATAATTCTGACTACCACAAAGTACAAGTTGGAATAAAATAAGTGTGTAAATAAGATAGAAGTTAGGTTTATAGAAACTGCATTTATGCATACTATATACACATTGAGGAAGAAATGTAGATGAGAAATGGTGAAGTAAGTCTCAAAGATATACTTTTCCAGGGTAGAGATGTGCCAGAGGAAGAAAGAAGGTATTTCAATAAAGAGCAAGACACATACCATCGAGAGATATAAAAATATGGAGACTACTCCTACATCCCAATTTGACCAATAATAAGATTTAGGCTATTCATTGAAAGACTTTAAATACCGTCCTTGTTTTAGTAAGCAATGAGAAGCTATTAAATGTTTGAGGGGATCCAACTTAACTACTTGCCCTTTCAAACACATTCTCTGACCTACATCTGGGAAGGTCCATCTATCTGGACCACATTCACAAGATCCCTTGCCCTTAGGCTTCTGGTTGGGTTTATCCAATTGGAAGTATTGGCAGGATATCTGGAAAATAGGAGAGTGAGATAGGTTATATTACTATATTACCTTCCTGAAAGGCTGGCTTCCTTCTTGATGACAGATGGCCTCTCCACATAGCCCTTTGTATCTTTGGGTTCCAATAACCACTTCCTTCTCTTTCTTCTTCAGGTACAATGACAGGAAAAACACTGGGATGTGAACCCCTAGGTACGGTATTATCCCTTGTGTTCCTTCTTCACTCATATAGCACATTTTAAAATTCTATTAAAGTCTCTTCGAATTACCAAATTGAATGTGCCATTTATTTGCCATTGAGACCTTACTGAAATGTGGACTATATAACCGCAGTTCTTGTGGGGAGATTAGTGTGACAGTGATGAATAGATGGTGTAGGGGGAGAAGATACTAAATATGTTTATCCAGCCAAGATTAATAATAAAGGCATGAACTAAGTAGTCAGCATGAGAATACAGGACAGATGATACAAGAAATAATGTAGAAGTAGAATACACAGTAGTTAGCATCTGATTAAAGGTAAGGGATGAAGAAAGAGTATTAAAGATAGTTCAAGGATAAAATTTGGTAACAATTGGATTGCCATTCCATTAATGGAAATATCAATGTCAGAATGAGAAATTTATTTAAGGGCTTTAGGAATAGCAAGTTTGTTTCTGAACTAGTACACATAAACATGGTAGATACAGAAGTGGACAAAACAAGTCAGTGGCTGGAAAGGTGGATTTGGCATTTCAGAGCATAGTAGAAGGTAAAGTTATAGACTCAATAACTATATAAAAGATGTTATCACTAATTTCTTATGAATTATTATGTTTGGAGAAAAATCAAAAAGCAAAGAATGTACATCCAAGAACAAAACCTTAAGGCACGTACTCATAGGAAAATTAGGAAGGAAATTTTCAGAGAAGACATGGCTCTTTCTCTTCAGAGTCAAGATAGAAAAGTGACAGTGATATGAAAAAAAAAGTCAAGAAGTTGCAAGTAAAAAAAAAAAAAGAAATACAGAAGAGCATTTTAAGAAGCAGGAAATCGTTGGATTAGTGCCAATCTTGCTTGGTGCATACCTGGAAACACCCCAAGCTAATCAACACAACTTCATCCCAAGCCATCACTTTATAGGTATTGTCATTTATTTACCATGTGATCATGTCATATGACCCATGCTGTTTGGACCAGGGATAGACATCTTACCCAAAGGTAATAGATTCAGAGTCTGGTTGGTGGTCCATGAGTACATATGCATGATGCAACAAATTTGGCCAAAGAAAGTCTTGCTTTTAATATTATATATTGAGAAACTCAGGTTGACTGAGTTATCAAGTAGAAGGTATAGTTAATACTGTCTGGGGTATAGTAACTTCCAAGACAATAACAGGTCATGTACAAGGCAAAATTAAGAAGCAACAGTAGCAAATAACAAGGGAAATAAAAAGTAGCCAATTGGCATAGGTACAGAATAGGCAAAAATAAGAATCTTATCAACAATATTGGTTTTAGATCACTGAGAAGACCAAAAGAAATGCATTGACTCAAGAACCATATTCCACTCTCTTTGACGTTTAGCCAATTTAATATTTATTCCTAGATTTTTCTTAGTTCTGAACATATGTCCAATATAAAACTGTATTTGTGCTAGCCTGAAGGTCTACCTGTCTACCTGTTTCTAACAACCAAACAGGCCAAAATAAATAAAAGGATTCCTTAAATTCTCTATCTCTGATATTTATATCTACCTCTCTTCATTATTATATAAATATATGACAATTATATATACATATAAATAAAATAAATAGAAATGGAAATTAAAAAATCAGTCATCAGAATGACACAAAGGCAGTGATAGGAATTGCTGGGTCACCACTTAGGTGAACCATCTTAATACACTCTAGGATGGCAAATTAACAGTTCGCAACTGGTAAAATTTTTATTTTTAGTTTTTTTAAGGTCATTTATTTTTAGAGAGAGATAGAGAGAGAGAGAACAAGTGGGGGAAGAGCAGAGACAAAGGTAGAGAGAGAGAATACCAAGCAGCCTATACACCATCAGTGCATAGCCCAACACAGGGCTTGAACCTACCAACCATGAGATCATGACCTGAGCTGAAATCAAGAGTCAGATGTTTAACTGACTGAGCCACCCAGATGCCTGTGACTGGATTTTTAATGAGGCTCTCCTATGCAAAGCAAGAATACTGAGAAGTAACAGAATATACCAAAAATGATAACTACTGTAACAATCTAATAGCCCCTAGAAATAAAACTGAACTTTCTTCAACCCTCTGCTTCCCAAGTGCTGTTTTGTGCCATCTGAATGCCACTCACTCTTTAACTAACAAAGTATGTATAAATTATCAAGAACAGCAATTAATTGCTAATTAGCAACCTGTAAGTGTCTTCCTGGAAAAAAAAAAAAAAAAAAAGATGAACCAGCCCTACCAGATGATCACCACCAGGAAATGGAACTAAGAATCAGAGAGTCTGAACCAATCAATAGGTAGAAATTGACTTTACAAAATATGAGGCCTAATTGGAACCAGAGAGGTCATGAGTCTTGTTTAATATAAATTACATGATGAAGTCTGTCATATTGATATAATATAATATTAAACATATGCAAAATCCTTCCTTTTGTTGAGGTCCTTAAAACTACTTTGGAAACAGTATGGTCTTTGAGCTCTAGGCTTAATGAGCTTTAGCATCATTGTAATGCCTCTTGGGGTTTGTTGACAAAATGTCGGGCATCTAACGATATTCTTCCCTTGTAACTAAATGAGATAAACAAACAGACAAACAAGTAGTTTCTAGTGCAAAACAGTAGAGATAGTTTGAGGAAAATAGGAGATTGAAAGTGTATGTTGTATTTAGGAAAAAGAAACTCATTAATGAACTTTGAGAGAATAATTTCAGTAGAGAGGTAGGGAAAAAAGAACAATTTTAAGGGATGAAGACTGAACGCATAAATGGATAATGAGAGCTGAGAGGAAATGGCTTTAGAGCAATATAAATGAAGACGGCTTGAGAAGAGAAGAGGTTAGGTCAAAGAATAATAGGGCACAGTTGGATCAAGAAAAAAGTCCTTTCTCTTACATTGCTTTGCCTTGAAGTGTTGGGGAAACTCTCAGAGAATATTTTTAAGCAGCAGAGTAAAGTCAGAAAAAAGGATTAAATCATAAAGTATAAGATAAGTGGTATCTTTTTACTGTTCAAATATTTTCCAGGAGTTATAAAATTAAATAATGTACTTGCTTAACTGTCCCCAAAACTCCTTTTTTTAAAATTCAACTGAATGTTCTCTAAGGAGAAATAATTGAGAAATCACCTGGTTCAATTCCTCATTTTGACTGATAGAATCATTTACTTACCCACTGCCTAAATCAAGTGATTGAAGTTTAAAAGGTATAAAACCTTAGTGACTCAACCAAGATTTTGATATTTTGCTTTCCATTACTTGTGTTCCTAAATGAATAAACAATCAATTTTTATATAATTTCTAACTTTACCTCAAACATAAATGTAAGAATATACAGCAATACAAGAAAAAAGTGGTCAAAGACCATTGTTAATTTCTGAGTATCAGTAGGTAACAGATCTGGATATTCTAAAGAAACTATAATGTGTTCTATAAACTTTAATCTTTACTTAAATAGCTATTTGGGAAAAGTTTGATATGAAATTTAAATGAGGGAACTTTTTAAAAATTATGTATGTATGTATATATGTATTTTGAGAGAGAGAGAGAGCGCGCACAAGCAGGGAAGGGGCAGAGGGAGACAGAATACCAAGCAGGCTCCATCACGGAGCCTGCTGCCGGGTTAGATCCCATGACCATGAGATCACAGCCTGAGCCATCCTGAGTTGGATGCTCAACCGACTGAACCCCTCAGACACCCCATAGTAACTTTTAATTTTGTTTGCTTTTGCTTCATCTTTTTTGTTTGCTTTGTTTTTTTGTATTTATCTTTATTCATTTATTTGATCTGTTTTGTTTTGTTTTAAACTGGAAAATAAGTTAGAATTGGTCCACTGACTATGAAGGCATGTGTCTTAACTAAAGGAAGAAACAAAGAAAGGGTAAACAGAGGTTACACTAATAGGGGTTAGAGATTTCATTGAGGTTGGTTACATGTTTCTTACATTCAGGCCTGGAAATGGTAATCTCATCAGTGGTGATACTCTAAGAAAATGGCACAAAAATTTACATATTACAAATAAATTAACACAAATGTGAAATGGGAAATATCAAGCTCTGTAATTAGTGCATATTAAACTTCATATTAAGTGATAATATTCAACTCTGAAATTGAAATGTATTAAATAGGCTATTACAAAGACAAGTTGAAGGCCATATGTAAGAATATACCAGCAATATAAGAAATAAATGTAACAATATACAGCAATAGGCTGTAACATACTGAATGTGATAGCAAGACATGAAATTTTTAAATGAGTGACTAGATGCCAGTGAAGTATTAAGAAATATTTGGTCAAAAATAATTTTGAAATAAATATATTAACATTTCTGTTTATTACTTCAAAGCTCATTCATCTACGTATTATCTATTCTAAGTCAGTGCTTAATGCTTTTCAAAAGCACTAGAAATTCAAAAATCAACATGGAAAGATCCCTGTTTTAAATAGCCTCGTAGATAACTGAAATGATAAAAAACACATCTTATCATATTATCAAAAACTAACTGGGACTTTAACTTTGTAAGTCCAAAGTATCTTTCTTTACAAGAATTAAATATATTGACATCACAATGTACATGAAAACATAGCCAACCCATAGAAATAGTGTAGCTCTCATTTCTAAAATGGTTTAAGTACCTATCTAATCTACCAACAAAAATGATGCCTGAGTGATTTTTCATTTTAAATTGTATTTTTTCAGCTTCATTGAGATATAATGGGCATATAGCTTTGGTTTAAAGTGTACAACATGTTGATTTGATACACTCATATCTTGCAATATGATCACCACCATACCATTAGCTAACCCTTCCATCACATCTCATTTTAAATTTTAAATGGTTTTCCCCTTATGCTCTTATCTCTCATAGCTATTTTGTTATTGCAAACATGCATTGAATAATAAAAACAACCTTGAATAATTTTCTAAATTCTATTCTTAAAATGTTTAAATGCATATGTAATCTTTATTACCCTCTGAAGTGTGGAGGATTTTCAAGTTAAATAGAGATAGATGGATAGATAGAATATAAAATATAGTAGGTTCATGAAATTCCACCTGAATTTTATATAAAATTTCTAATGAGTTCATCATTTTGATGAAAAAGACTGACCAGTCCATCGAAATTTTGATTTTCTGATTTCATAAAATCCAGACAATTTAGGGAGGAAAAGGAGATTAAAAAAAAAAAAATCTATACGACTGGGGCACCTGGGTGCCTCAGTTGGTTAAGTGTCTGACTTAGGCTCAGGTCATGATCTCATTGGGCCTTGTGCTGACAGCGCAGAGCCTGGAGCCTGCTGTGGATTCTGTCTCCCTCTCTGCCCCTGTCTTGCTCACGCTCTCTCTCTGTCTCTTACAGATAAATAAATGTATTTATTTTTTAAAAATCTATACTACTTTAACTCATCTGTACTGAGTCTGCATGTCAGCCTGACATGTTTCTGTATCTTTGTGTATTTGTATGTGTGATGTATATCAATATAATGAAACTGTGAATGTACTTATTTCCTAAAAATGTTCATTTTCAAACCGATTGAATCTCAGTATCTTCGAGCAAAGCAGAATAATAAAAGAGGTCAGATTGCCTGATTTTGGCATAGCTGCTCCCCTTTCTCTCTTGTTCTACTAGTTAAATATTTCCCTCTTTTGCCAACACACAGTACCTTCCTAATATACAATTTGTTACATCACGGAGGAAAGCAATCTAAGAAACGCGTTCATAATAAGATTAGAGGAGTATTACATAATTCATTGCAGGCATATTTGCATGTTAATGAGCAGAGAGTTAAATATTGTCATTCTGATTAAACATTTTGCTTCTAGATTCAGAAAGAAATGGATTCAAATCCTGGCTCCATTAGGCACTATGAGCAATTCAACTAAACCTTTAAGACTCAGTTTCCTGTGAAATGGAAATAATAACTCTCACTACACATAACTGATATGAGAAAATGAGAAAATATATGTAAAGAAGTTAGCACAGTCCCTGGCAAATAATATATGTTTTATAAATTTGAGTTAAGGATATAACTAAAATTGATTGAACACATTCTCCACAAAAAGTATAAAATAAATTATACTTAATAAATTTCTATATTTCTACAGTTTAATCAACATTTAATATATATCAGGCATTGTGTAAAACTGTAGAAACAAAATGTTATATGGGCTTATTTATCTATAAACTTATTTATTTATGTATGGGTGGCATTCCCATATCCTCTCTGTCAGATAAGGACACAAAATGTCACCTTGGCTCAACACAGCTATTAGGTTTAGAGTCACTTGAGTGGCTCCTCCTCAAGTGCAAGTTGTGCACTTGAGGTTGTGCAAGTGACCAAAATATTAGTTTACAACGATGGAAGTAGAGAAAAGGAGGGGATTTGGGTGTGAATTAGACTTACTTTGGAAGTATATGAATGTTGAATGTTTTTATCTGTGTTTTAGTAATTCTGGTATTTTTATGACAACACAGACAGCTCTGGCTGAGTAGAAGTATGTATTTTCTCCATTTAAGTAAATAGCCCAGGGAGTGTATGGAGAGGACAGATAGTGGCACCGTGCAGGGTAGGTACCATGGAGGCAAAGCTAGGATCTGAGAGGACCAACCTTCAACTCAACAGGAGAAATCTTCCGTGTGGCTATGGATAGAGTTGTCATCACTGACACCAAATGACAAAGGCCAAAGCTTTATACTGTAAATGAATTACATTTTGTATTTCTCTCTACATGTCTAGCATTTGGAAGCAGGTCTGATATCTTTAGGACTAAATAAGCCGCAGATATTCTTGGTCAAATGTGAAGAAAGGAAAAACTTTGAGAGAAAAAAGCCAGATTTGAAGCTAATAGAGACAATTCCAGAAACTGACTGTAAGAATTAAAGATGCATAGCTGTAGTTATATTAGAAGCTATTAAACCTGATCAGAAAAGGGATGCATACAAATGGATATGTATACATAATTTTAAAAGGGATATGGTGGAGAAATCGTAATGATGCATAATCTATCAAATACATGAAATAAGTAAACAGTCAAATAGGCTCTGCAATCCATTCACTCTCTTTACAAGCCCATCATACTAACACAGACCTCCTGCTTTAACAAACTAAATGGTCCTTATTTATGAAATGACTTGAGCAGTGTGCACATGAAAAATATACAAACAATGTAACTATCCAATTATGAAGTTGAGATGTTTCATGGCTTGAATGGTTCTTCCTGTGTAAGTCAGTTGACTGTTTGGATCACTTAGAAACCTCACACATTACCTGAGCAAAAGCATGTTCAAAGCAGGAAGTAAGAATCTGGGGAGTAGGGAGTGTTGTTGGAGTTCCCAGACTTTCCCTGTGCCTTGCAAATATTTGTGTCTTTTCAAACAACAAAATTAAATGGCAGGTACTATAACAGATAAAGAACATAATACACATACCAGTAAGTTATGTACACTAATTTTATAGCTCTTCAGGATAAAAAGTGACCCTTTTTCCAAACTCAAAGTTTAAAAAAATACCAACACTAATTATCACCA
The DNA here is from genome assembly GCF_027475565.1 of Acinonyx jubatus. Classification (NCBI taxonomy): domain Eukaryota; kingdom Metazoa; phylum Chordata; class Mammalia; order Carnivora; family Felidae; genus Acinonyx; species Acinonyx jubatus. The sequence continues at coordinate 99,832,572 of NC_069384.1, forward strand.
TTTACGGAGTCTCAAATAGGTTCTCACCATTTTGCATACATTATTTAATCTCCAGAAAAAAAAATTAAAATGACATTATTTTCATTTTAATTAAGAAAACAGGCAATTAATATTTTAAAAGATGCAATAAAATTTTAAAGAAATTAGAAAAAAGTCATTCCCAAAGTCCCCAAACTAATTAAAAAGGCAAGCTGGTATTTGAGCCTTTCAGGAGCTGATTCAAAATACTACCTCTAGACTAGTGAATGAGGTAATCAAGTATAAAATATAAAAGGAAACAATAAATCTTAGAACAGAGAAATGTGGAAGCACAGGCAAAAGAAGTTTAAGCAGAAGAATTGACACAAAGGAGATCATTTGAATTGACTTTAAGGGCAAATAAGAGTTTACCAGGGGAGATAAGGGTGAAGAAGGACCTACAATACTGAGAAAACTCACAAAAATCTATATATTGATGCATGGGAAATGATCAATAGTTATTGTGGGGAAGGGTTTTAACGTTTTGCTTTTTTCCCCCAAATACCCTTCAAATCAGACTGTGAGCTCCTTCTGCCTATCAGCAAGTCTGGAGCTGAGTCTGAGCCTGTTTTCAGAAATTGAGATGTTTCTGTGAACATGCTACGGGCTCAGTTTATTGCTTTGGACCTAGAAGGGAAAAGTGTGCTATAATGAACAATACCACAATGAAAGTTTTTCTGTGCACTCTATCAGAACTGCGACTCCAGAAACTTGTTTTTGTTTTTTAAGTTCTGAAGATGTTGTTTTGAAATATCTTGACACCTGCTATCTATTTTCTGTTTTCAGTCTTGTCTTTTCCTTCTGATGTAGTTTGGACTCTGCTCAGGGCACTATTGCATGCGTGCATATATCTCTGTGTGTGTGTATGAGTGTGCCTGTGACTTTAATAGAATAATATCAATCTTCTTTGGGGCAATCAGGATTGCCTTCAGGAAACTACAGATTCATCAAAGGCCTCAGTTCAAGACAATGATTGTAAAATACACGACTGAGGACCAGTTTCCGTTTAAAAAAAAGTTGAATTTTCAAAACACCTTCTCTCTTCCTCAGGTTTGCTAAATTTCTAGACAATATTGCAGTTTGTAATGATCTGTCATGCTAATTAAACCTGACCACGTTTCCAGTACTCTCAAAACTAAATACATTTGTTCATTAGGCTTGAAACCACAACCGGGGGGGGGGGGGACTTTTTTCCTTAATTAGTAAAATATTCCAAAAGACACTGTTTTTCATTGGGTTCTCTATATTTAGGTGAATAACACTTTGTATTCAGTGATTAGTAAAGGTGCAGGGGAGATTCAGGTAACTATGAAATATATATTCTAGGATTAAGAGGATTTTCCCCAAGGTAGCCTCTCCAAACATGTGGGACGAGTGCCACTTCTGGGTTAGAGGTGATTTTATGTTTTAAAGAGACAGCCTTAAATTCCATTGGATTATATCAATGAGAAAATGATTCCCTTTCCAGTTCAGTTTCAATCCTGCTTGCATCATGGGGAATATCCTACTTTGGCAGGAAGATGTATTTAACAACCCCTGACTGTTGCTAATCTCTCTTTTTATAAAAGAGAGGTAGGCCCTAGCATCAGAACCTTCCATCAGAACCTCCTGTAGGCATTGTATTTGGTGGGAAGTTAACAATACTGTGGTGATTTCATTGTATTTATTTAAAACCACTTCTTATTGACAATAGTTCTTGTTTTCTTTTCTTTTAAAAAAAATTTTTAATGTTTATTTAGTTTTGAGAGAGAGAGTGAGACAGAACACGAGTGGCTGAGGGGTTGAGAGGGAGAGAGAGACAGAATATAAAGCAGGCTCCAGGCTCTGAGCTGTTAGCACAGACCCGACGCGAGGCTCAAACCCACAAACCACGAGATCATGACCTGAGCAGAAGTCGGACACTAAACTGACTGAGCCACCCTGGTGCCCCATAGTTCTTGTTTTCTATTTACTGTAGTGATACAAAGTTTAAGTTCACTGAATACCTTCTGAGTAAACGTATTTACGAAAAAAACTAAAGGAAAACAGCAAGTTGAAACTCTCTTTGATATTCAATTCTTTCCCACTCAAGCTAGGTCTCTCCAGGGAGAGGAAAAAAAAAAAAGTTTTCAAAATTAAAATGCATTCGGCTCTAGGCTAGGGCACTTCTGACAAACAGGTTAAAGAATGACGGTGGTTCAAGCAGGATGCTCAACAACTGTGGGTAAAGAAAGTCAAGAACTCCTATGTTTCTTATGAATTGGTCCAACAATGAACACAGTGATGACCAGGAGGGAAAAACAAACCAAAACCAAATCAAACCAAAACAAAACAAAATGAGACAAAATTGGCAACAAAGTAATGTAACTTTTTCTTTAAATAGAAAACTAGCCAATCGTGCTTCCTGGGTTTTCTATTGAAGTTGTCTTTTTTTGGGTTGGTAAAAATTCTCCCTGAAAGGTCATGGAATCATACTCAACAATAAGGTGTTGTAGCTGCTTCTATAAAGTGCCACTTGGCCTTGTCTTATTCTGACTATCGAACTGCCCAACATGCAGTGCTATTGTCAGTAGTATACCTTAGGAAAGTACAAAGAGAAGCAACCCTTGTTTGCCAGTCCCATCAGTTCCATCTTTGTAAAGGAGGGTGAGAAAATATCCAAAGTCACTCCAAAGGACACTAAAGGTCTCTAGAGATAATATGCTTATAGGATTATCAAAACAAAAGGAATAAAAGGATTTATTTGAAAGGATTACAGGGAGGGGAAATAAAGAAAATAAAATCAACAACAAAAAAAAAGACATATAAGCTTCAAGTTTTGAAAAATATGGATAAAGATCATGCTTTTGATTGAATTAAAAATACACTAAAGAATTATACATTATACACATTTTTCTGAGTGTTTGGCTGAGAGCAATTTGCAGAGTAGCATTGATAACTGAGTAGAACAATGTGAACTCTGAAATGGATGTGAAACAAGAAAAAAATGTTGAAGAATGATTTGCTTTTCAAGGACAAATGAATACATAATATTGAATTAGGGAGAGAGTTTAATGAAAAATGAAAAATGAGAAAATGTTGGTTTATACATGATCCAGTTTTGATAATAATCTGAGGTACATGCTCATTGCTATGAGGAAATTGAGCACTTTTGCCACATTACCTTCTTTAAAAAGTTTCTTTTTAATGTCTGTCTCTTTTTGAGAGAGACAGGGTGCGAGCTGGGGAGGGGCAGAGAGAGACAGAGACACAGAATCTGAAGTAGGCTGCAGGCTCTGAGCTGTCAGCACAGAGCCCAACATGGGGCTCCAACCCACAAATCATGAGATCATGACCTGAGCCAATTTTGGACGCCTAACTGACTGAGCCACCCAGGCACCGCTAACACATTTAACCTCTTAAGGTAATAATTACCTTAGATAAAATAAAAAAAAATAAACTAAGAAACATTTATGCAACAGATCTTTTCACATCTGTTTACAGATAATAATCTGTTTATTACAGATCTGTAATATGTGTGTAATATGGCACATCCACTTTGGAAAGAGTGTAGCATTTTTTTTTTTTTATTGTTTATTTAATTTTGAGAAGGAGAGGGAGAGAGAGACACAGACACACACACACACACACACACACACACACACACACACAGAGGAACATGAGCAGGAAAGGGGCAGAGAGAGAGGGAGACACAGGATCCAAAGCACCCTCCAGGCTCTGAGCTGTCAGCACAGAGCCCGACAAGGGGCTGGAACTCATAAACCATGAGATCATGACCTAAGCCAAAGTCTGACGCCCAACCAACTCTGACACCCAGGTGCCCCAGCACTTTCTCAGTAAGTTAAGTAAGTTACAGTGGCCAAGCAAGTCAACTCCTAGTTATTTACTCAAGGGAATTGGAACACAGGTCTGCAAAATACTTATGTAAGACTGTTTATAACAACTCTATTTAATGTAGCCCCAAACTACAAACACTGAAATATCAATAGGAGATTGGGTAAACAAATCATGTTGTGATTTTACAATGATATACTCCTTAGTAATAATAAACAGCTGTCTCCTCTTCTTTATCCCTATTGCCACCTCTCAAATTCAATAAATCATCATCTTTTCATTAGTAATGTAGTCTCAAAAATTTGTTTCCCTACCCTACTGAACATATATACTCAAATATCTATTACATTTAGTATGATTTTAAGACATTCCAAATTTCTTTGAGCTATTATATTGTTTCCTCTGCCAAGTACATTTGTTTTCTTCTCTTTCCACCAGTTTTCTGTTCTTTTTATTGTGTACTTCTGGAGTAGACCTTTATTCTGAGCAGACAGGGCTTTCATGCCCAGTGCCTCTCTAATCTCCCAGGACTTTACATGAGTTGCTGTAACATCCTCCATTTACTATCATTACACTTACACTGCCTTGAAATTAAATGAACTTTGTGTTATTCACTAAAAGCTCAATGAGTGCAGGAAATACATTTATCCTTTGTCTATTTCAGCCACATATTATATCACTAGTGACTATCAGTGTCTGCCTGGTAAAAATCTCATAAAAATCTGTTGGCTTATAGTAAATATATGACATGAATGGTTCAAATACTATTATTAGGTTCTGATTCTTCATCTATATTTTTGTAAGGAAAAAATGACTTGGTACATGAGTTTGATAGTTCACTAGCCCATCACTGGGAGGTTAACAAAGGGGGGAGAAAAATGGCTGATGCATGTGCTCCAAAGAACAAACTTGATGAACAGAAGAAAGACAGCCAAAGGAATAAAACAAAACAACGAAACAAAACAAAAACAAAAACAAACAAAAAGAAACTCTTGACCCCTACTTGGTATTTTATTTTCACATATCGCCTACTGTTTATCTTGCATTTTTTCAGATTAGTATAACGTCTTCCAAAACAGGGCAATATGGACAAAACTTGTTAAAAGGTTTGAATACTTAAAAGTAACCCTTTGGAGTAGAATGATTATTTTAAATCTCTATTCATGGATGAGCAAAGTGATCTTCAAAGAGATTGAAGTAGAGACCCAAGATCACATATTTAGTAGCAACAAAATTTCTGATTCAAATCCAAGTGTACATTCTAGTGCTACCACCCTGATTCTCTACTTTTCAAAAGCAAGCATTACATTATTGCCTTTCACATTCTACAATTATATTTCATCCTGAAGCAGAGACTTTTAAAACCGTACGAATCCATCATATATTCATTTTTTCTTAACTGCTCCATTCTAAACACACATTTTGTTTAGTTAGAAATAAAATGAATGTATTTCATTATTTTTTCTTTCAAAGCTGGTTTAATTAATGCCTAATTATGAAGATAGTTATTAGCATATTTTACATAAGTGTCTCAAAATATATTGATGAAAAACTAACAGTACATTAGAATGTAAAATTCAAATTTAAAAGTTATGTCTAATGTGGGTGAATAAAACTTGAAGGTTCTAAATGCCTAACATGTATAATAAATATGGCATAATATCATAACAAAAGGAAAAATTTCTCTGCTTTATATAAAATTCCAGTTAAACCAAACATTTGAAATTGAAATAATTAGAAGCTATAAAAGTGTAAGAGAAAACAGGAAGCTATGTGCTAATATGCCACATGTAAGTTTTCTGTGAGTAGTGTATGTGTTTATTAGTTGAAAGAATTTTTTCTGCCTAGAAACATACATGCAAACATAGAATTCAATACTTTCTCCAAGGCAAAAATCATTCCCTATAAATAAAGCTGAAATTAAATAAAAACACTTGGGGGGGGGTTGTAAAACTTACAGATAAATGGCTATGATATGAAAAGGAAAAACCCACTGAAAAATATGAAAAGGATATAAACCTACAATTCAGAGAAAAATAAATTTAAATGGATTTTAAACAGATAGGAGGACGAATAATATCTTATAATTAGGTAAACTAAATTTATAACACTATTTTTTCATTTGTCGGAATAAAGATCAAGATTGATAAAATACACTACCTGATAGTGTATAGCATCAGATATTTTCCTCATTTTTTAAGAGTGAGAATATAAATTGTTTGAACTTCTAAAAAGGGTATTTAAGTTATCTATCAAGTTTAAAATGAACATAATTTTGTAACAGTATATTCCTTTACAGGAATTTATCCTATAGCTACTGTAAAATTCCACAAAATATTGCATAAAGCATTGTATTTTAAGGGATATTCAGTATGGCACTCTTTGTAATGTTAAATGATTAGATTTGATGTCAACATAAATGTAGTATTAAACAATGAAGCATCAAGTAAATTACAGGACTTTAATACGATGGTAACTATGCAGCTACTTAAAAAGAATTAGATTTTTCCTTTTTTTCCACTTATATGTGGAAAGCATCTCAAATACATGATTAAAAAAACACATACACACATAAGCACAAAACCACGTGCACATGTTTTGGAATGGCAATATAAATATATCCATAAATGTCGTCATATGCAAGGAATACTTTTGAATGGATACTTAACCTAGACCTGAGAGACCAGGTCCTGTCCCAGCTCCTCTCCACTGCTTGGACCCAGCTACTGTGAGTGTGTCAGGAGGAGACCAAGAATCACGCGAGCCCTGGTGTGCTTTTTCGGCTTGGGATATGCTCCAACCCTCTGTCCTGCATTGGGGTGTCCAGATGGATGCCCTGGGAATGTGTGGGGCTTGCTCTGTGTGCTCCTTCCTGGTTACTGGACCCAGGTCCCCGAGGGCCAGCTGGCAAGCAGAACTGCTGTGGGATCCATGAGGCATTTCTTTCCTTGGATCTTGAAAGTGGGCAGCCAGGATGGTGTTAACAGGCTAGTTCCTGGGACTCTCCAGCGGGACACAGGAAGAGTTCTAGACACACAAGGAGTTCCAAGAGTTGTAGACACAGGAGTAGTTACTTTCACCAGAACGTCAATACACATGTGCCAACCCTCAGACTGCAGTGCTGAGCGGGCCTCTGCCTGGAGTTTCACTCACCAGAATTCCCCCAGGAACCACAACCAGCCGACAACTTGTAGGGGTGGTTTCCAAGGAGGTGGAGGTGCAGGTGTCTGTTACCTCATATATCTCCCCCAGTGGCACCTAGGGTGGCCACCTAGTCTTCCACAAGCTCCATTGGTAGGGTATCCAACTATTTGCTCTGAAGGCCTTTGAGATTCTTGCTCCAGAGGGTCAACAGGCTCTTCAGGTTCCTGTCCTCTCCAGCCTCCAATTGATAAGGTGATAGTTCACACCCTTGGGTTGGTGTGAGGCTGTGTCTGAAGGGGAACACAAACTCCTTGGATGTGAAGAGGCCACACTCTCTGCCCCATTCATGGGCTCTCGCCTACCTTCCCACTGGTACTCAATGGAGACTGGGACGGAGCCAACATGAAAGTACTCACACACAACCTCTTGAAAAATTAAATAGAAGACCTTGTAGGAAGGTATGTTGTTTTGCATTTATGCTACAAATTTCTGAATAATAAATTTAGCATGGCTAGAAAATGAATGATTGTTCCCTCACATTTTCCTGAAAGCTCTGGGTAAGACTTGCATCTGTGATCATCGTCAAGGGAGCTCAGTAACAACCTTTTTTCTCTTTAATGTTTTTATTTATTTTTGAGACCGAGAGAGACAAATAATGTTTTTATTTATTTTTGAGACAGAGAGAGCATGAGCAGGGGAGGGGCAGAGAGAGAGGGAGACACAGAATCTGAAGAAGGTTCCAGGCTCTGAGCTGTCAGCACAGAGCCTGACGCAGGGCTCGAACTCATGAACTGTGAGATCATGACCTAAGCCGAAGTCGGAGGCTTAACGGACTGAGCCACCCAGGCACCCCAGGAACAACCTTTGATAGAGTTGATGGAACCCAGTAATCACAGATGTCATGATGGATAATAAAGAGCCATTAAGGAGGCAAACAGAATTAAATAAATAAGATGAAAACTTCATATGCAGGAAGTTCTATGTAGAACAGGCTCCAAACAGCTATTATTGTAATAGCATTGCTACATTTTTCTTCAGGTGGGACATATAAAATTAGCCAGGAATGACCATCTGACAATAAAGAACACCAAGAAATAGTTACTGGACCTGAATAGGGAGAGATGGTGCCTTGAAAGAATCTTTATATGTATTGATTGGGAAAATCAATATCTAAGTAATTCTTCTTTACTCATTATTCTAAATCTTTGTTTTTTTTTTAAACAAGAATACTCCTTTCTCCCACCCCTCACTGGGGAAAAAACTTAAATAGAATATCATACAAATTCTGCATCTAGCATTTTTTCACTCAATGTCTAAATTGCAAGTAATTCTTAATCAATATATACAGTCGCCTCTTATAAGGCTACATAGTGCACCATTATGCAGATATGTCACAAGAATTCTTAGTATACATATTTAGGTTGTTTCAAGTTTCATGCTATCCAGTAACTGCTGCATTGACTATCTTTATACATAACCTTGGTACAGATGTACAAGTATCTCTACAGGATAAATTCTCATAAGTGGGAATGGGAGTCAAAAGATATGTGTATTTTTCATTCTTTGGAACCTTACAGATTGCCTTCCAAAGATTTCTGAACTAAGTACGTATTCTAACATGATTGTAGACCAGGAGCAGACACTTTTATGCATACCCTTACTAATTTTATACTTTATCAAACATGTTAATCTTTACCAATCAATATGAAATAATGCTATTCCACTATGTTTTTAAAAATTATTTATTTTATTTTATTTATTTATTTTTTTCATCATGAGAAGTATACTCTTTAATCTCCATCATTCATTTCAGCCAACCCTTCTCCTCACCCACCCAAACACACACATACACTCTGGTAACCATCAGTTTTTTTTCCCTATAGTTAACAGTCTCTTGGTTTCTTCCTCTCTCTCTCTTTTGTCCTTTGCTCATTTGTTTTGTTTCTTAAATTGCACATACGAGTGAGATCATATGGTATTTGTCTTTCTCTGACTGACTGCTTTTGCATAGTGTTATACTGTCTAAGTCCATCCATGCGGCAAATGGTGAGATTTTATTCTCTTTTATGGCTGAATAATAGTATATATATATATATATATATACACACACACACACACACATATATACGCATATATATATACATATATACGTACATATATATACATAAATACATACATATGTACATACATATATACATACATACATATACATACATATATACATATATATGTATATAAACACACACACAACACATCATTTTTATTCATTCATCTATTGATGGACACTTTGGCTACTTCCATAGTTTGACTATTATAAATAATGTTGCAATAAACATCGAACTGTACGTATGCCTTTGAATTAGGGTTTTGTGTTTTTGGAGTAAATACCCAGTGGTGTGATTACTGGATCATAGGGTAGTTCTATTTTTAATTTGTTGAGGAACCTCCATACTCTTTTCAAGAGAGGCTGTACCCAGTTTGGATTCCACCAACAGTATAAGAAGGTTCCTTTGTTTCCACATCCTCACCAACACTTGTTTCTTGTGTTGATCTTTGCCATTCTGACAGTGTATCTCACTGTAGTTTTGATTTGCATTTCCTTGATGATGAGTGATACTGAGCATTTTTTCATGTGTCTGTTGGCCATCTGTATGTCTTCTTTGGAAAACGTCTATTTATGTCTCCTGCCCATTTTAAATTGGATTATTTGGGGGTTTTGGTGTTGATTTGTACTAGTTCTTTACATATTTTGAATACTAACCTGATACATAACCTAACAGTTATGTCATTTACATATTTTGAATACTAACCTAATACATAACCTAACAGTTATGTCATACATAACATAACAGTTATATCTTCTCCCTTTCAGCAGGTTGCCTTTTAGTTTGGTTGATTATTCTCTTCGTTGTGCAAAGCCATTTTATTTTGATGTAGTTCCATAGTTTGTTTTTGTTTTTATTTCCCTTGGATCAGGTGACTTATTTAGAAAAATGTAGCTGTGGCTGATTTCAGAGAAATCTAGGATTTTTATGGTTTCTGGCCTTACTTACATGTTGGTCTTAAAAACATTTTGAATTTATTTTTGCGTATAGTGAAAGAAAGTAGTCCAGTTTCATTCTTTTGCATGTTGCTGTCTAGTTTTCTCAAAATCATTTGTTGAAGAGACTTTTACCCATTGTATATTTATTTATATTTATTTATTCCTCCTTTGTTGAATATTAATTGACCATATAATTGTGGGTTTATTTCTGGGTTATCTATTCTATTCTATTGACCTATGTGTTGATATTTATGCCAGTTCCGTATTGTTTTAATTACTACGGCTTTGTAATATAACTTGAAATCTGAAATTAAAATAACTCCAGTTTTGTTTTTCTTTTCAAGTTGATTTGGCTATTGGAGGCCTTTTGTAATTCCATACAAAGTTTAGGATTGTTTGTTCTAGTTCTGTGAAAAATGCTGTGGATATTTTTAATAGGATTGCATTAAGTCTGTAGATTGCTTGATCAATAAATCACTATTACCTCAGACGGACCTATGAATTTTGAGAGATTTAAAAATCATATTCAATAAAAAATATTTCCCTCACATAGCCTAGAAGTGGCCCTGGGCAGGGAAAGAGGACAGACTGGTAGAGTAAAAATGGTAAACTTACCCTTACCTCTACACCTTTTGCACATTTTGTTTTTTCTCATGTATATTTATTTCTTTTTTTCTCATTTTTTTCAATTTTTTAACGTTTTTATTTATTTTTAAGAGAGGGAGAGAGAATGAGCACGAGTGCAAGTGGTGGAGGGGCAGAGAGAGGGAGACAGAGAATCTGAAGCAGGCTCCAGGCTCTGAGCTGTCAGCACAGAACCCTCAAGGGGCTTGAACTCTTGAAACTTGAGATCATGACCTGAGCCGAAGTTAGATGCTGAACCGACTGAACCACCCAGGTGCCCCCATGTATATTTATTTCTTATTCAAAAATACAATAGACATTTATTTATGTGAATAAATGCACTGAAAAATAATTTGGTTATGTAATTTTAATGTATATGTGGGTGTACATATGTGTATACACAAATAGTTTTGAATAACTGTTGACAATTTTCTGAAAAATATATAAATCATTGAGGTTGACCCAAGAAAAAAGAGAATACTTTAATAGACCAGTGAACCAAATAAATTGGAGCAGTGTGTAATAAATCTCACTATATGTGTAAACCTCTTAAAATGTTGAGACTTGGTATTTGTACAATTAATCAACCTTTAGGTGAATTTATAACCACTCTTATATTAAAAATATTTGACAATAGACAAAGCTGGACCACTTGTTTTAAAATTGTATGATTTGGGCGCCTGGGTGACTCAGTTGGTTAGGCATCCAACTTTGGCTTAGGTCATGGTATGGCGGTTCGTGGGTTCCAGCCCTTCATTGGGCTCTGTGCTGACAGCTCAGAGCCTGGAGCCTGATTCACATTCTGTGTCTCCCTCTCTCTCTTCCCGTCCCCCGCTCATACTCTCTCTCTCTCAAAAAAAAAATAATAAACATTAAAAAAAAGAATTTAAAAAACTGGTATGATTTTATATTAAACCAAAAAAAGAAAAAACAAACAAAGGAATGAAAATTTTGTGTGAGCCCATGAATACAGATGCACCTATCATAAAATAAAAAACACAACAGTGACTAAAAAGTAAATAAATAGCAATAGCATATTTAATAATAATAATAATAATAATAATAATAATAAATAACGTGTGGTGACTGTGTAGGATTTATGTATCAGGATAAGAATGATCCATGTTAACATACTAGAATAGGTAATGGTGGAGGGGCATTCAACAGATACAAAAATAATTCAATAGGGGGCACCTGAGTGGCTCAGTCAGTTGAGTGTCCGACTTTTTGGCTCAGGTCATGTTCTCAGGGCTTGTGAGTTCAAGCCCCACATTAGGCTCTGTGCTGACAGCTCTGAGCCTTGAGTCTGTTTCAGATTCTGTGTCTCCTTCTCTCTCTCTGCTCCTCCCCCACTCATGCTCAGTCTCTCTCTCTCTCAAAAATAAATAAACATAAAAAAATAACTCAATAATTGGATATTATTTAGTATAGAAAACATGCTGTATATTTAGTTTAGACATAATCTGAAATGTGGAATAATAAGAAATTTTTGTCTTGCTCTATAATGTCAACATTTAGAATTTGACTACAGATGTTTAAAAACAATACAATTATTTAATGGTAATATTTGCCTTCAACCTTGTGTTTAGCCACATGCATGTATATACATATACACAACAGGGATTAGTGATAAATGTTTAAAAATTAAGCCATTCTACATATGCAATTTTCAATTATTATTATTTTAATGCTAATCCATTCTAGACTCTTAACATAATTGTCGTCATGTCTACAAAAGCTAAAGCCTTATTTGAACATTTCTTCTAGAGAGCCTATGTAATCTACTGCAGTGATATACACCTTATACACAAGACTGATATTCAGAGAAGATACAGAAAATTATTATCTTCCCTCCAGATTATTGCTATAGATTTTGTGATATAATCTTCAAGCCAGTATGTATAAACCATGGTTGTTAAGCATGTGAACTTCTGTTTCAGAGAGGCATGGTTTCAAATACTGCCTTAAGAACATTACTTATCCTATTATAAAGTGGTGATTACATATGCAACATAAATGTGATGGGAAGATAAGCAAGAATAATGCATCAAAACTGCTTATACGGGGCGCCTGCCTGGCTCAATTGGTTAAGTGTATTACTCTTGATTTGGGCTCAGGTCATTATCCCAGGGTTGTGGAATGGAGCCCCGTGCTAGGCTCTGCTCTGAATGTGGAGCCTGCTTAAGATTCTCCTTCTCCCTTCCTTTGTCACGTTCCCCTGCTCACACTCTCACTCTACCAAATTAAAAAAAAAAAAAAAAAAAAAGATTCTCTTTCTCCCTCTGCTTCTGCTTCTCCCCTGCTTCTCTCTCTCTCAGCAAAACAAAACAAAACAAAACAAAACAAAAACCTGCTTATACGTAACACATATTAAATAAATGCAGTATTTTTAATATTAGGATTTTTTATAGCCCCCCAAAATGCTGTTATTAGAAATTGAGATTTTAATTTTTTTTTCCAACATTTGTTTATTTTTTGGGGGACAGAGAGAGACAGAGCATGAACGGGGGAGGGGCAGAGAGAGAGGGAGACACAGAATCGGAAACAGGCTCCAGGCTCCGAGCCATCAGCCCAGAGCCCGACGCGGGGCTTGAACTCACGGACCGCGAGATCGTGACCTGGCTGAAGTCGGACGCTTAACCGACTGCGCCACCCAGGCGCCCCAGAAACTGAGATTTTTAAGACATCTTGAAAGTAAGCAAATTAAGTCTCTGCTTTGCTCTGGTTCATTTTAAGTGTGTGATACTTCCCTTCACAGAGACCAGGGTTGGGCCAAATGGGATTCCAGTCATATACCCTCTGGTAGTAGAACAAAGTACCAAAATTATGGAACATTTTTTTGTGTTGATTTCCCAAAAGGAGAAATACCGAAAATATTATGTAGTTATGGAGTAACTATATCAAAAGGACCCAAAGAGTTAACAACTAAGTGGGATGAGGAACGAAGATAAACAATGTAAATAACTCCAGAATCAAAAATACTGCCATAAATTAGTTCATAAGCTGTCTAGCTCCTATTACAAATATATGGTTTTTCCTGATTAAAAGGCTTAATGTTGGAGCACATACTTATTATAACTAATATAGTTTTTATTTAAAGGAAGAAGTGTTAATAATACAAGACATTTATATTACACCTAGAACATGTAAAACCTTACAAATCAAATAGAGAAAATTCAACAAGTATAGATATTGTATAGTTACTTGGTCCTTCATTTGGGTTTTTCCTGGTCTTTTTGCCAAAAACTGTAACCATTTTATGTAATTCTCAACAGATTAGCAGTAATAATACCAGTAGATTGAACCTACTCATACATGAGAGTAACTCTTTCCATACCACTTCTATTAATTTCTTATTTTATAAGACATTTTTTAAAAAAGGAACAGACAGTAGTTTTTTCCTTAGATCTTGAAAATTTTCTAAAGAAAATTATCCTCTGAAAAAGTTTCCATTTCTGTTTCATCTTCAGCATATCTTATCTAATTTTTAATTTTTCTCCTTAAATTTGGTTTATTTTCCAAAAATAAACACATTTTACCTCCTTTTGATTTGGCAGAGCTTGGCAAATTAACTCTGTTGTTGTTGTTTAAGAAGCAAATATATTTTTAAAGTAATTTTTAAATATATGATGTTTTCCCATCATGTTTTAAGTAGGGCAAAAGTAGATTTATTTAGAGCAATAATCTGTATTTAAATTAATTATTTTCAACTTCACAAAGAAGAATATAGTAGTTGAAGCTGTTTTACTATGATAGAATTTATCAGTAAAAGGAGCCATAAAGATCAACTGAATGAATATTAATTAATCAAATAATGTTTGTAAAAAAAATGTCAGTTAAAAAATAGGTCATGATTAGCATTAAATTTTACTTGGCTCTTTTTATTAATTTCCATGATTCCATAATGACTTTTTCCTGAAAAAACAAATGATTTTTAATTTTTGAGATATGATTCATTCAGCAAGTTTTCAGTTACCATAGAAAAGAAATCAATAAGCCAGCTAGTTAATTGTACAAAATGACTTCTTGATGGATTTTTTTTTTTTTATTTCCCAACTAGGGAATAGTTGTGCTGCATATTCTGAGTATTGATAGTTTTATTGGTGCTACAATTAACCAATATTTTAATCTTTTTTAATGAGGCATAGGGAGAGTACAGCCTGTTGCCTTGTTAATCGAGATCAATGTTCTGGAAAAAGTGAGAACTAATAGGAACATTCAGTACTGCTTTCCTCATATCCTAAAATATTAAGACTAACAACATGTTGAAATACAATGTCAAACAATTAAATCAGAGAAAAACATATGAAAAAGCAAATAAGAATACTGAAGAAATTACCAAATTACCAAAACTAAAAACTGTAGAAACTATCCAGTTTCTACTTATTTTTTTTGAAATAAGATACCATATGATTTATCAGCTCAACTGTAACAATAGTCAAATGTGTTTTGATAATCTGTAATGGTATAGGAAAAGGACTGGCAAAGATTAAAATAAATATTAGAAGCCTCAGCCTTTGTAATGCTGAAAACATGCTCAGGAATCCCCTGACTCTAAATTTTGGATGTTAAGACAGCAGACCCATTACAACAGACAGCACTTATATAATAAAATTTCTATGCTTTCAGTAACTTGAAAATGACCTTGCTTACTAGCTCTACTGAAACCCAGTCATTATTTTTCCCTACTCCGACACTCACACTTCCAATCTTCATTCCTACATTGAAATAGGTATCAAATCCCTTCTCTCAAATCCTTCCACTTCTTCCTGTCTCCATAGCCAATACCCAGGTTCAGGCCACCATAACCTCTCAGACTTATAAATGAATATTTGTATCAGACTCTTAATCCATGTCCTGGTGTCCAATCTAACAAATACTCTAAAATACAAATTTGATAATGTCACTACTGCTTAAAATTCAGTAGACGCTTCAGTACCATTGTTTTTTGGGTAAGTTCTAAAGCATCTTAAGATGGCCCAGGAATCTTATAATCTGATCTCAGCTGATGCATAGAACTGCTTCACCTCCCACATACACTGATTTGAATACACTGATGTTAGGGACTCTGTTTTCTTGTTTATTTGTTTTTTTTTTTTTTCTGGGTTTTTGTTTTGATTTTTTTGTTTTGTTTTTGTTTTTTATGTATTCACTGGACCAAACTCAGAACTTTTAATTCAGTTAGAACTCAATAAATATTTAGTGAATAAAGCCTGCGCAAATGACAAGCTCCTTAACCATAAACCTTGTGCAAGGAAGGAGGATGACATAATCCTCAATTCACACTGCATAGTTGTCTGAATGAGTCCATATACATTTTTCTTCTCAAAACTCCTACAAACATTTCTCTCCTCAATGCATAGAAAGATGCATCTAAATAAACAGCTCTTTCCCTAAATGATTGGCAGATGCTGTAAAGGGATGCTAAGGTCAGCAGAGGATGACTGACCTGTTTCCATTTTGCCTAGTTCAGATAATACGGATAGTAATTAAGGAGGAATTAGGTTCTATATTCAAAAGCCCTCTACTGTCTTAATGCTTCTCAAATAAAAAGGTGATTTCAAAAGAGCAATTCCACTAAACACTGTCATCAAATATTCTTTTTAAAGAAAATGTTTACAATTTTTATTTTGCTTTAACTAGCTCCTCTGTGGCCACAAAGGTTGACATTCAATACACACCTAATGAGATATAATTTTCTTCTCAGTGAGAAATATTTTTAAAATTTCTGGTCTACAACCTGTTTGATTTTTGAGGCTACTTGAAAATGTCTTTATTATTCTTGGTAAACTCCTCAGTCATATTTCCATAAATAAACCACTCTAGTTGGGGTTCTACTCAACCTTATAGCCTTCCTTTTCAGTGCAAAGAAGAAAAAAACAGACTTCTACCTCAGGTAACAATTCAGCCTATCAAGTGTAAATGGTTCAGCATCCCAATTACCTCCTCTTAGAAACAAATTGATATAAATGAATCCTTGTTTTAGTCTTCTTTGGTCCCAAGGAAGGAGAGGTTACTTGTCCTAAACAAATGTAATCCTTCTACATTGATCTCAATTCCTTCCCCACTGCATTTCCTCTGGATCTTGACTGTCAATCATCGTAACATCTATATAGTCAGCTTCCCTTCTCTACTGCTCCTTGGCCTCCACTTATAACAGGCTTATATCTTGCTATTTGCATTCTCATGGTGTTCTCATTTGGAGATTAGTGTGCTCTTCCAAACTCATCCAGGTTGCTGACAGAATTCAGTTCCTTGCTGCCTATTGGTCAAGGCTACTCTCACCTTCTAGAGGCTACCCACACTTCTTGTCATTAACTCCTTCCATCCTTAAGGCCAGAAATGAAGAATGTCTCTTGTGTTGAGTTACCCATCATATTTTAATTACCTCTCCAGAAGGATCTTAGCCTCTTTCCTTATGAATTCAGTTAGTTACATTGAGAATACTCTATCTTAAAATCAACTGAGTTGGGACCCTAATAGCTTATTTAGATATGCAAAATCCCTTCGTAGCAGCCTGTTGGTATTTGATTGACTAACTGGGTGGTGTTTATATACCAAGGATGGGAATCTTGGGGGATATCTTCAGATTCTGCCTACCATACTCATTTTATTTTACACTTTCCCCATTTTGGGCTTACTTAGCTATTTGTTTTACATGTTTTGCCAAATAGTCTATGGATTATTGCCTGTTTTTGTTTTTTTGTGTTTTTAGTTGGGGAGGGGCAGCGGGAAAGGGAGACTCTTAAGCAGGCTCCACTCCCAGCTATGAGTCTGAGGTGGGGCTGGATCTCAGAACTGTGGGGTCATGACCTGAGCTGAAATCAAGAATTGGATGCTTTACTGATTGAGCCACCCAGGTGCTCAATTTTTGAGATTGTCTTTTTGCCTTCTTTCAGCAACAGGAATGCTATATCTCCTTACCAAAAACAATGATGGCAGCAAAGAGTTTACTCAGTCTAGCTCCATTAAGACTTATTTTGTCTAAATTTTGTCAGGTTTGTGTACATAGACTGTAAACAAAAGGTTTACATATTTTTACCTTTTAGAATGTCTCCAAAAATATTTTAGAATAAAATAGAAATAATTTATTGGTTGTTCTTTAAATATAGCACTTTAGATGATTGTTCAGATTTAAAATAGGCTTTTATATAGTAATATTTTTATGTAACACCACACAAATATTGCTAATTAAACACCAAAGATATATAAGTGAATTTTACAGTTTTAGGAATTGGGCTCACTAAGCTGATATCATTTTGAATGCCTGACAAAGCATTATTTTTACTAAGGAATTAAAACTTGTGTATCACCATAGACATTCTCATCTCTGACTCTCTGATGTTATAATTAACTGCTCTCAGTCTTAAAGTGCTGAGATATTAGAAGAACATCACAAACCAAATAAATGGAAAGACATTTTAATAGCCCTTGTCTCTGGTGAGGCCTATCGTCTTGATGTAAGATTGGCCTTATCCTGCTGTGAGAGACATAGAAGATCTTTCTTTAGGTTCAATGGTGGTTCAGTGGCCTGCTGTGATTTCCCCCAAGTCAATAGTTGTCATCCAGTCTGTTGACTATCATTTGAGATAATAAATCTTGATCTGTGCCATAGTAGAAGTCAATATCCACTTAAGTTAAGAAAATCACAGTGTTTTCTTTTATTGTAAACCAAGAATTGCCTAGACCTGGCTTGACCTAATCAACTAATCTATCTCCTGTGGTGAAAGCCACTCTAACATGCCTTGATTGGGTGAAAAGAATACTATAGACAGTCACTAAAATGTCAGGATGCTGTGATTTACCTTTCAAAATACTGTTTCCAATTTAGATGTGGAGATTCTTACAATGAAAGTTACAAACTCAGATTTACTGGCTTTACTATTGTCTATCACTTGTGTGAAGCAAAGTATTTACTTATTTACTAGCATTTGCATTTACCTTTAAAAATATAATTGCACTTAGGTATAACTTTTAATAATTGTTTCATATTTTATTGAATACATAGCCATCAGAATATTTAAAGCCTCACCTTTCTGAGAAACAATTTTCCCATCTGCAAATTAGTACTAATAATTATACTGTTACTGTGAAAGTGAAATATATTATTTCTTTTTTTTTTAATGTTTATTTATTTTTGAGAGAGAGGGAGAGAGAGACAGAGCATGAATAGGGGAGGAGCAGAGAGATAGGAAGACAGAATCAGAAGCAGGCTCCAAGCTCCGAGCTGTCAGCACAGAGTCTGACGTGGGGCTCTAACTCACAAGCCTCGAGATCATGACCTGAGCTGAAGTCAGCCGCCCAATCGACTGAGTCACCCAGGAGACCCTGAAATATGTTATTTCTAAGTAATTTCTCACATAGAACTCTATAAGAGGCACATCATAAACACAGATGTTTGGTTTCTTTTTTAATCTGGTTTGGAGTCCTCATTGACTTACTGTGCACAAATAGAATTGAGACTGGTAGTATCCCTTACCTGACATTCCAGATAGACTGATACTGTGGATATCATGTCAAAGTATTTTCCGGATATCCATCATCTCATTAATCACTAATTCCAAAGTAGCCAAGGACTAATAATGACCATCTCATAACGAAGTATTTTCTGGGTATCTATCATCTCATCGATCACTAATTCCAAACTAGCCAAGGAGTGATTTATCCTTTTTTCCTTTTGTTTAAATTATCTCATTTTAGACATTTTCATATGTTCTGGCCACAGTTATTTTTGTTTCTCTAATCGTTGTAATATATTTAAACTTTTACTCTGCCCTAGGGATTCCTCTCCCCTGATCCCCATCTTCCATTTCATACATTCAAGCCAGAGCAGCATTTCAAAAACACAAAAATCTAGGTTTTCATAGAAAATTGTAGCTGCATAAATCTATCATCTCCCCACTCACAAAAGACACATATATCAAAAGCAAAGATAATAAACTACAGGTACTTACAGTTATATTGATAGTAGGAAAATAGTCCAGAGAGCACTCCAGACATGGATTAGGTGGAAATTGCATAGAAAATAGAAGGATTTGTTAAGCATGATACTATGAGTGTTGGGATCCATATTAAATTATCTGCAGAAAAAAAAGTCCCACATTATATAAGTAAATATTTGGAATAGGTATAATATCTAGAGGTTCAGATATTGGCAACTAGGGAATCAAAAGGAAGGGACTATGTTTGAAATACAGGAAAGGCACTCCCTTCTAGGGAACTGAGTTGACATGAAAAGAGAAAGTGTCCTTTGCAGGTTTGATGGTAAAAGAAAAGAAGGAATCAAAAGGTGAAAATGAAGACTCTGGCATAAAGAAAAAAAATAAGATCACAAAAATCAGAAATACAAATTCATACAAATTCAACACTTCAAAATGGCACAATTAAAGAAACTGCACTTCACTTTGCCAACAAAAGAGAGCACTCTTAAATTAACAATAAATAATGAATTAATAATAAATTAATTAAATAATTAATATAATTAGCAACCATACTAATAATCTTATTGCTGTTAGTTTGGAAAATACTGCCTGTCTCCAACACTTTTTGATCACATCTTTACTTCTTCAGTGGACCACAACGTTCCAGGACAATCTTGTATTTTTCCTGCCCAAACCCAGGAATTAGCCACTTCTCCCAAGATAAAAATTATCCCTGAAGAGGAATCAAGAGCAGAGAAAAAGTGAAACAATAATACTGCAACTTAAATTATATACCTTTAAACAGCCATTTACAGATAGGCAAAAATACTTCAAATCAGAAATTCAAAAACTCAGAAAGGCATGTAAAAAAGAAAAAAAAAGCTTAATGTAGAATGAGTTAAATAAATTTGAAAAAAAATAAAAAGAACAAAATCAAATCAGAAATAGACACTAACTTACAAGTTTCTTAAGAGATAATAGGTCAGACTTTTATAAAAAGAATTATAAAAAGAAAAAAAAATTAAATTAAGAAGTATAAGATGTCATACAGAAGGGGACAGATAATGAAGGCTAAAATATGTATATATATATCATATATATACATATATACATGATATATATGTGTATATATATATACATATTTTAGCCTGCATTTTATATATATATCTATATATATATATCTATATCTGTGTGTGTGTGTGTGTATATATATATATATATATATATATATATATATATCTGTGTGTGTGTGTGTATATATATATGTATATATATATATATATACATATCTGGAGTACCTAATAAAAATATTTTAAAAAGTACTGCCTATCTCCAAATTGGCTCAGATGATCAACTCTCAGACCTATACTAGCTGAGCTATAAGATATTAAAGATAAAAATTAAATCCTTTGTCTTGGGCTCCAGGTAAAATAGATTGTCTACTGAGAAAAAGAATAACAGTTTAGCCTCAATTTTCTCTTCAGCAAGGCATGAGAAGATAAACATTTTTAGGAAACTCAGTGAAAAAACATGGAAATGAAGGATTTTATACTCACTAAACTCTTCTTCAAGTATCAAGATTAGAAAGTATGTTTTTAAGCATGTATGAATCCAGGAAAAACTATATTCATGATTCCTTCCTGAAGACAAGAAGAAATGATTCACTAACTAGAAGAGAGGGGACAATTTGGCAAAAGGACTGAATATGGAGTGGTAAATATGCTTGAAAGTAGATCTAACACTAAAACAACAGGGAAACAAACTTTTAAAAATATCATGTAAATTTTATATTCTGTCATATATTAGAACATAAATTCCATGAAGAATTAAGAAAATGAGAGCAGAGAAAAGGAAAAAAAAGAAGAGATTGATGTAGTAGTACTAAATGAAATTCAAAATATATCATTTAAAAGTGACAAAACATGTAGTTTAAGAAAAGTAAAAGAAGACTAGAGCTTTATAACAAGTAGTATTATAAATATAACTAGTATATATACTAAAACCTTCCTAAATACCACTCCCCCTTTTTTTCTTTAGAGCCAAAGTACAAACACTGCACTTCTCAAAACAAAATGGCACAGAACCCATTTTGATAGATCTCCAACTGAACAAATCTGAAACATCTTGCTTATTAAAACTAAAAATGATAACACATTGCAACTAATTTAATGAAATATGAAGTCATGAGTCCATAAATGTATACGTTTGTAAATAAATAAATAGAGGATAAGGAAAAACACATCCTTCAAGTAGGATGCTAAAGAAAATATAATGAAAGGTATGTTAAATCACATAGTAAATCATTCCTTTGTTAAAAAAAAAAAAAAGATGCAGCAAAGACCATCAATGAATGCTGTAATGAGTGGATGAAAGTATGGCGGAAAGCAACATATTTATACAGTCTCAAAGTATTCCTACAAGTGACTTATAAATAATAAAAGAAAAACAGTAACTTTATAGTGGAGAAGCATGTATCAAAGTGAGTTACCACCAGTAATTGGAAAAAATCAGCATCACATGACTCCACACATGCCCTGGGAAGAATACAGTATTGCATCTGTGGAATTCCAACAACAGACCCTAAATCAAGGTTGATTCTATAAATTCCTGTCTTATATTCTTTAAAAAAAATGTCAGTATCAAGGTTATATTGGTAAATCCCTGTAAGGAAGCTCATGAAAGACAAAGAACAATTAACTGTTCCACATTAAACTACACAGACATGTCAAATAAATGTAATAATGTGTAACACATGATCTTGAAGTGAAAATTTCATATATTTTTTTATTTTTTTTTAATTTTTTTTTCAACGTTTATTTATTTTTGGGAGAGAGAGACAGAGCATGAACGGGGGAGGGGCAGAGAGAGAGGGAGACACAGAATCAGAAACAGGCTCTAGGCTCTGAGCCATCAGCCCAGAGCCCGACGCGGGGCTCGAACTCACGGACCGCGAGATCGTGACCTGGCTGAAGTCGGACGCTTAACCGACTGCGCCACCCAGGTGCCCCTCATATATTTTTTAAAGACCAGTATTAGAACATATGGAAAAATTTAATTAAGGTCTGCAAATTAGGTAATGGTAAGACATCAGATAAGGAAATTTTTATCATTATTCCATGGTTATACAAAAGAATCTGTTCTTATGAAATTGACCAAAGTTTGAGGGATAAAGGGGCATCATTTTTATAACTTTCTCTAAAATTGTTCAAAAAAAATAATATGAGTTATATAGAGAGAGAATTTCAAAGCAGAGTAGAAAAAATGTTAACACCTGGGGAATTCTAGTGAAGGTTATAAGGGGATTCTTTGTATACTGTCCTCCTTATTCTTAGGAGGTGCATATGGAAGTATTTAGAGATTTAGCACATAAAAGTTAAATGTCAAAATGTTTGATATACTTTAAAATGATTCTGAGAAAAGGAAGATGTGTAGGTGCTGCTTGGGTAACACACTTGGTTGAGCGTCAGACTCTTGATTTTGGCTCAGGTTGATCCCAGGGTGGTGGGATTGAGCCCCACATCAGGCTCAGTGCTGAGCGTGGAGACTACTTGAGATTCTCTCGCTCTCTCCCTCTGCCCCTGTCCTCTTTTTCTCTCTTTCTAAAACAAAACAAACAAACAAACACACAAACAAAAAGTGGGGGGAGGGGCACCTGGGTGGCTCAGTCAGTTAAGCATCCAACTCTTGATTTTGGCTCAGGTCATGATCCCAGGGTCATGCGATTGAGTCCCACGTGGGTTCTCACTTCCTCTCTGTACCTTCCCTTGCTCATGTGCTCTCTCTCTCTCTCTCTCAAAAAATAGTAAACTTAAAAAAATTATATGAAATCTAAAAAAAAGATGCATAAATATATATGTATGTATGTAAATATGTTACATATACATATATTTTTATATGCTTATACAAATAAATACATACTGGAAACAAATACATAAATGACAGAAAATTAGTGTGGCCAAATATGAATAAGTAGTAAATCCTGGTAAGAAATATATAGTGTTTATTGCATTAAACTTTAAAAGTTTCTGTATGTTTGAAATTTTTTCATATTAAAGATTAAATAAATGAAATTTATCAACTTTAGGATTTGTCCAAATCCCCTTAGTAGTTTTTTATGGCCTTCAGGGTCTGCATAGCCTTCACACACTGCTACCTGTCATTCTAATTTTAGGTTTGAAGTCACCTCCTGTAAGGAACTCTGTCTTGACCTTAAACATGATTAGCTACCTTTCTGGTGTGGTCCCACACATTCTTTTTTTTTTTTTTTTTTACATTTTTACATTTGAATAGCTCAAAAGATGAGCAATTGATAGGTAAATTAATAAATGGATAGATAGATGAATAATTGATAGGAGATAGGGAAAAAAGGAGAGGGTGAGAGAGATAGTGCCTTTATGTTTCTTCTAGCAAACTGCTTCAGATCAAAAAGGTATTAGCAAATAATTTTATAGATGAATAAACCTATTTATGCAATTTGTGTATATATACATATAAATAAATGTAAAATGGTTGAAAATCATCTAAACTATTGGTGTTATTATATAATTTTTGTGTAAGTAAATCTTAGAGTTCTTGCAGACATGGCTCAAGGGACCACTCACAGTGTGAACTAGATGTAAGTGAAATTTTAGGAGACCAAATATAAAGATTTCCATATCTCAGCCCATATTTTACTGATTTTTTTTATTTTTAGGTTTTATATATTAATACTCCTAACAAGACTTCATTTGAAAAAAAATATCTTCCATGGCTAAAATAAACAGAAATTTCTTTGCATTTCAGTAACTTTCTTCTCTACAATGGTGAAGTAAAACACACGATATTCATTGAGCCTCTAATATATAGCCATATTCATATACTTCATGTAATTCATTGGCCAGATTCCTGACTCAAATTCACAGCAATTGAAACAGCAGTATCTAAGGCAATAGGTGACAGGAAGAGTCTCCAAACCTTTAGGAAACACAGAACTCCTATTCTAAAAAAGTAGACCACTGACTCATTCTCCTACTTGACCAGGAAGAGCTGACACAGTGTATAATAGCTGCTAGTCGCTTTGAATAAGAAAATAAATTAGAGGTGCAGTACTGAGTAGAAAGATTGTAATTAGCTTTTGGCAGAAATTAATGGGGGGGGAATCAATTTCCTGGAAAAGGAGAGGAAGAAATGGAACCGACTTTATATATAAAGCTAAATAGTTAAGTGATAATAAAACAGTTTATAACAAGAGAATGAAAGTATCTCAGTGGGTTGAAAAGGAGAATAAAAACAAGTCACCAGAAAGAGTGAGGAAGAGGCATTCCTTGTAACAAGGTGAGGAATATGAGGGAGCAGAGACAAGGAAATTTTTTACTTCTGAATATTCAGTCTAAAAAGCATATATAAAAGTATATTTACATATTTTATTTTTTATGGTTTTTAAGTAGCATTTATATATATTTTCTTATTTGATGTCTGTAACAGTGATAGACAGGTGAGGCAGATAAAGACATTATCCTTATTTTTCACAGAAGGAAATAATTAAGATGCTATATACTACATTTAAAAAGATATCTTAGTTGAGAAACAGTAAGACATCTTATACACAACTATTATTCAGAAAGCCAGTGGTCAAGGCAGGGCCAAAATTAGTCCAAATCTCCAAACCATGAGGGTAGAAAGACTGTTAGGACTCATGCAGTGGAAGAGCTCATACAAAAAAAGATTAGAACACTGAAATTAGAGGGGTGCCTGGGAGGCTCAGTTGGTTAAGCATCAGACTCTTGATTTTGGCTTAGCTCAAAATCTCATGGTTTCATGAGTTCAATCCCCAGGATGGGGTCTGTGCTGGCAGCACAGAGCCTGCTTGGGATTCTCTGTCTCCTGGTCTCTCTGCCCCTCCCCAACTCGCACTATCTCTTTCTCAAAACAAGTAAATAAACTTGAAAAAAAGAAAGGAAGGGAGAAAGAAAGAAAGAAAGAACGAAAGAAAGAAGGAAACTGACAGAGACAGAGGGGGTTAAAAAAGTCTACTTAAGAATAAATGGGGGTCTGAAACAAAATAAAGGGAGATGTCAGAGTAACTGTAGAAATAGACATTTTGGAATTTTCCTAATTGAGTAAACGAGCAGACGTTGAGAAAAGAAACAATATGAAGACTTGGTTGTGCAGAAAAGAAAGGATATTGGTTCTGTATTTGATATGCTCAATTTGAGTTTCTCTTCTGGAATAGATTTCAGTGCTTTTGAGAAACAGGGGTGAGAGTATTGGACGTTCATACATAGCTTTGTAGTTAAAACTAAAGTTTAAGAGTTGGAATTCTAGAGCCAGCCTGCTTGGCTCAAATACCAGCACCATGACTTCCATGTTTTGTGCAAGTGTCAATTGCTCAGTGCATGTTTCCCTATATGTATAATGGGCTAATAAAAGTATCTTTTGTAGACTAGTGTCTGATACACAGTAAGTGTTAAATATTAATAGCTATTATTTGTAGGGCTTATTTGGCTGAAACACAGGGTTTTACAAATGACAAGTGAAATTTTGGAAAATAAGAATTAGTAACAAAGAACGCAGAAAAAAAAAACATTGAGGTAGCAGTGGGAAAAACTAAATTCAGACCATTCCTTGTGGTCTCGTGAAAAAGAAATATTAATAACAAAAACTCAGCTTTAAAATTATGGGAGGAGCGCCTTGGTGGTTCAGTTGATTAAGCACCTGGCTCTTGATTTCGGCTCAGGTCATGATCTCCTCATGAAATCCAGCTGGGCATGGAGCCTGATTAAAATTCTCTCTCTCTCCCTCTCTCTCTCTGTCCACCCTTGCTTGTGGGAGCTCTGTCTCAAAATAAATAAATAAACAAACAAACAAGTAATAAATAAAATTATTGGAAATAACTATATTTTCAGGTCTGACAAGAAGGAAAATAATGTTGGTATTAAAACGAACCATATCTGTTGAGTAGCTTCTCACAAGTGGAGAGGGTTCCATAGGACAGAATCCAAGGAAGATGGCTGGAGGTAAAGAAATGTGAGAAAAGAAAGCAGAGAGCTGTGTGAGCATTAAAGTAGTGGAAAGTAGAGGAGAGTAAGAGAGATACAATAATGATATCAGTAATCATTTTTGAAATGTGCCTACCACTTTAACACTCCTCTGACCTCTAGGGTCTAGAGGAATTCTTATGTGAAACAATAGTGGTCTCCTGGAGAGGATACTAATAAATTAAGAAGAGGCCTATGTTCCACAATATGCAGTTGTTGGTTTTTCTTTCAGATGAACATAGTCAATATGTTCAAAAACAATGCTTTAAATTAACTGAAAAACTCTAAGTTTCTCCAGCTGATAAATTTCAATATAATACAACATAACTCTATTTAGCCTTGCTACAATAACCTTCATTAAATTAAAACAACGGTGATGGCAGAGTGGGAATGAAGAACCCAAATTGCTTCTGATATTTGAACCATGAGATTTTACTTTTTAAAGGATCGGTAGTAATTGCTAAAGGCATTTTGGAAAATTGTATGACCTTTAGATTACATTTGTTAAGACCTCTATTTCTTTCAGGCAATCTTTGTAACCCCACTAACCTGAGTTCACGCCTCAGTGAGTTACGGATAGAGTACACCAGGTGGAGTTGTCACACAAAGGATATTTTACTTGCAGCAAATGAGGAGATCACAAGGAATAACTTCCAAAGCTGTGACTCCCTGAACAGGGTTGAGCAGGTTCTTTTTATTTAGGTTTTAAGATGAATATTCAGAAAGGGAAGCTTTGTCATGGCATTTAAAGGCCAACAGAAAGCTACACTGATGTACTTAAAAAACGCGCCTATAGGGGGCGCCTGGGTGGAACAGTTGGTTAAGCATTAAGCATCCCACTGGAATTCTGCTCAGGGTTTATAAGATCCACCTGTTTTGGGTTCTGTGCTGAGAAAACAGAGCCTGCTTGGGATTCTCTCTCTCCCTTTCTCTCTCTGCCCCTCCTCTCTCCCTCCCTCCCTCCCTCTCTCTCTCTCTCTCTCTCTCTGTCTCTCTCTCTCTCAAAATAAATATATAAACATTAAAAAAAAAACATGCCTACACATGCATATTATGTTATGTTAATGAAACTGGTGTTCCTCTGTGGGCAGAGACTTTATAAGCAGAGATAACTGTTGAACTAGGGGAAGGAGCTATGAGCAAGCTCTGAGAGTTGGTATAACCTGGATGGGGGCATGGCCTCCTTATGTCTGGTGAGGAATGCAGGGTCTTGCTTACTTTTGAAACAACACTAGGAGTTTTACCAATGATTTACTGTGTTGTGGTTAGGTAATTTCTTGGTAGAGACTGGTAGAGACTCTTAGTCTTTGCATTCCCTTGGTTCCCTTATAATCCTAAACTACTGAAGGTTTTTTTTTATTTCTTGAAATTCTGACACCTCCTGGAAAGTTCTGCAAGCAATGTGCTTGGACAAATAGAGTTCTTAGGACATAGATCACAGAAAACAGCTGGTGGGGAGCCAAAAAATGACTTCACTTGTGTCATGAAAGCTGTGTCTCCTCTTTGTTTTTCTGGGGACCCCTAACTTGTTCTGCTTATATCATCTATACAATAAGGTTTAAGTCTTCTGTTATGTTTGGGCATCACAGACAGTTATTTTCTATATAATGACAAAATAAAAACTTATGCCAAAGAAAAGAAACAATGCAACGGAGAATGCTGAAACTCTAAGACATTTTGACTATTCACAAGATACAAATGATAGGAAGAGTTCTTGGAAATATGTAAATTTCCATAACAAGTCAAAACCATCAAAATACGATTATAATAAAGAATTTTAAGATACTGGAAAATGAACATATCTACTCTTAGCCACTGACCTGAAAAACAACATTTCACTCTCGTATTACCTCCAGGATGAGGATATCCACCTGTCCATACAAAACAACTCTAGAAATCAATGGAATTACAAATTGTAGCCAACTCACCCACAGACCATGGAATAACAAGTAAAAAGGGTTTCAGGAATTTGCAAGATGATACGACAATACAGACAAGGATTCAACTGAAGTTATGCATTAGCTGGAGAGTATTAGTTTGTCCCATAAAATATTTCAATCACAACATTTGAAGAGAAAATTTCAAAGCTACATATAAAATATGATGTTAAATGTCATTGTAATTTTATACAACATTTAAACAAAATAACCTATGTGTTATTATTTTAAACTTACTAGTTTCTTACTTATCCAAAGTTGAGAGACGAGATTTGATTTAGCCAATATGATGCTCTAAGATTCCCCAATCTCCAGTATTTTCATGTTTCTATGAAATGTGCAATGGCAATAAAGGCTATATTGAAGACAATTTAATTATGTTTTCGTCTTTCGAGACTACCAGCATTCAAAAGTATTATTTTCTATAGCCATGCCCTCTAGTTCCACTAAGGACTATGGTGATCTGCTTCTCCATGAAATGACTAAGACTCTGTTACCATTTTTATTAATGTTGAGATTTTTTTTTTAATTTACATGTAATAAAATTGAAGTGTGTGTGTGTACAGTTCTACACATTTAACACATTCTAAACTTAGGAAACCACTACTATAGTACTAATACAGAAAGGCTCTTTCAACTCAAACCACTGCCTTTTACTGTGTCTTCATAGTCCCACCTTCCCCTCATCCCAACTTCTGGCAAACAGTAATCTTTCCTCTATTACAATAGTTTTGTCCTTTAGAAAACATCATAAAAGTCAGGTTGTAAAGTATGTAACCTTTTCAGATCAGCTTGTTTCACTCAGCATAATACCCTTGAGATTCATCTCAGTTTTTTTTGTGTTCATCAATATTTCAGTTGTTTTGGGGCCAAACAGAATTTTATCGTAAGGATGTTTCACCCATGGGTCTTGCATTTGAAAAGTGTTTGCTTTAATTTCTGAGCTGGAAATTTTGAATAGGGTCATTATATAAATGGATGTATAGGTTCTTGTGAAAATTTAAGTTTTCAGTTTTGTATGGTAAATACCTAAAATTGACATCATGGGGTCATATGGTAAGTTTAAGCTTCATTTTATTAGAGAATGCCAAACTGTTTTCCAGAATGGCTGTGCCATTTTGTATTTTCAGTAGTAAGAGGGGAAAGTTTCAGTTGTTCCACATTTTTGACAGCATTTGGTATTAATTGTATTTCTTCTTTTATCCCTTCCAATAGATAGGGAGTAACAATTCATTATTGTTTGTTTACATTTTTTAATGTTTATTTATTTTGAGAGATAGAGGCAGAGCATGAGTGGGAAGGGGTAGAGAGAGAGGGAGACACAGAACCCAAAGCAGATTCCAGACTCTTGAGCTGTCAGCACAGAGCCTGACTCAGGGCTCAAACCGACGAACAGTGAGATCATGACCTGAGCCGAAGCTGGATGCTTAACCCACTGAGCCACCCAGGTGCCCCAGCAATTCACTATTGTTTGAATTTGCATTCCCTAATGGCTGATAATGTGGATAATATTTTCATATTATTAATTAATATATCATATTATTGATATTAATACCTTTTTTAGTGAAGCATCCATTCTTTTGCCCATAAATTGGGTTATTCTCTTACTGTTGAGTGTTGAAAGTTCCTTATGCATTTTGGATAAAAATCCTTTGTCACACCTGTTCTTTGCCAAGTGTTTTCTCCCAGGCTGTGGCTTGTCTTTTCATTCTTTACCTGTGTTCTATGCAGAGCAAACATTCTTTAATTCTGATGAAGTCCAATTTATTGTGTGCTTTTATGCATATCATTCGATTATGAGTGTACTTTTGGTGTCATGTCTAACAACTCTCAGCCTAAGCCCAGGTCACAAATATTTTCATATGTTTTCTTCCAAAGTCTTTATAGTTACACATTCTACATTTAGACTTATGACCCATTTTTTGAATCATTTTCTGTAAGGTGTGAAGTTTAGGTCAAGACCTGTATTTCTGGAAGTGAATATCGATTAAAAAAAAACCCTTTTCATTTAATCGCTTTGTACCTTTGTGAAAGCTCAATTCACTATTTGTGTGGGTCTATTTCTGGACTCTCTCTTCTATTCCATCAGTCTATGTGAGTCTAATAGGTCACTTAAAATCAGATGCTGATTTTAGGAAATTTATTCTTTTTTCAAAAATTTTTTTGGCTATTCTAATTCCTTTGCCTTTTCATATAACTTAAAATCAGTTTGTCTATATCTAAAATTTTCTGGTAGAATTTTGATTGTGTTAAATCTGTAGGTCAATTGGACAGGATTGTAATCTTTACCATCTGAGTCTTCCAATCTAAGAACACAGTAATTTGATAGTTATTAAGGCAACTCTTTATTTTATATAATAAATCTATACAGCATGTAAATATTAATTGTTATATATATCGTATTAGCAATTAATAACAAATTTGATAGCAAATTTAAAAGTGGATCAAAAATACACGTATTCATGGGGCACCTGGGTGGCTCAGTCCGTTAAGTGTCTGACTTCAGCTCATGTCATGATCTCCCAGTTCATAAGTTTGAGCCCTGCATTGGGCTCTGTGCTGAGTCCTTGGAACTCGCTTCAGATTCTGTGTGTCCTCTCTCTGCTCCTCCCAGGCTCATGCTTTGTCTCTCTCTCTCAAAAATAAATATTTTTTAAATAATTTTTTAATGTTTATTTATTTTTGAGAGGGAGAGAGAGAGAGAGAGAGAGACAGAACATGAGCAGGGGAGGGACAGAGAGAGGGGGAGACACACAATCCAAAGTAGGCTCCATGCTCTTAGCTGTCAGCACAGAGCCTGATGTGGGGCTTGATCTCACAGACCGCCATGATATCATAACCAAAGTTGAAGTTGGAGGCTTAAATGACTGAGCCACCCAGGTGCCCCCAAAATAAATAAACATTAAAAAAATACATGTATTCATGATAATAACTATGTAAACTATATTCTGTAAATAATTGGATATAATTAATACTTGCTTAATTTGTTTTTAAAAATGTTAACCAAAGAATTTAAAAATAAAAGTTATTTTAAAAATTATGAAAAGAAGTAAAAAGGGGCTGGATCAGCCTCAGCACAGCAAAGCAAGAACCTGTGTATGTGTGTCAGAAGACTGCCAGGTACTAAGATTCTTAAAAATCTTAATGAAAATTCCCCCTTTTAAAGATGATCTAAAAACCAGATACATTAACCAACTGGTGTAAAGACAGTAACAATCATTAGAAGCGCTAGAAACAACTTGTAATTTTTACCACTGTTGGTCTCATTAAACACTACACACATTTCTCTTTTATACAGGTTATATGAAAACAAAAAGCACACATCTAAGAAACATTCCAAACCCCACAACAAAGTGGATATTGGAAAAGTTCAATATCTTTATGTCATAGGGGTCAGCGAAATAGGTGAAGGAGATTAAGAGGCATAAACTTCCATTTGTGAAATAAGTAAATCATGAGGATAAAAAGTATAACATAGGGAGTATAGTCAATAATGTGTAACAATTGTATGATGACAGGTGGTCATACACTTCTTGTGGAGAGCAATGTATAAGGTATACCATCATCAAATCACTCTGCAGTACACTTGAAAATAATATAACATTGTATGTCAAATATACTTTGATAATTAAACAAACGTGTTTTCTTTAAAAGGAAACATAATATATTAATTTTAAGGTGGCTTTGAAAATGCTTGGTGACAATAGGAGCATAGTTAAATAGCTTAATTTGCTGTGCAAAGAATCATCGCTCTGTTGAAGGTATTTGTTCTTTATGAAGATAAATGAGACATCTAATTTTTCTAGACTGCTGTGGGGTGAGGCAAATTTAAATTCACTCTAAAAGAACCAACAGAACTTTTCTATTTTATAAAAAGTGACTTTGTCTTTAATTAGGGTAGTTTTAATCTGCAGTTTGTTCATTCTCATATATTTTCTTGTTTAAAGTCAACTCTTAATTTTGAGAAGGACATAAAAACTTAAAAGACAAAAATTAAAGAGCTAGAAATCAGAAACTATTCCAAGCCTTAGTTTATATTCCTAAATACTTTCCACATTTTGTGAAACATTGGCTAAAATCCATATGCTGTTGAATTATGGCAATTTTGCAATACAAATTACATTCTAAAGAGGCAAAATGAGTTTTGAAGTCCTGAATACCAAAGATTATGCAGTGACTTTGGCTATATCAAATTGCCTTGCTGGAAAATCTGTCTCTCCACCCACACTGCCCCCCTCACCTGGCACTGCTCGCCTGGCCCCAAGCATATTCTACCTTTCCCCACCTTAGTCTGTATCCTGAGAAGCTCAGCTGTGTCGTCTATGTGACAGCGATCCCTTGTGCCTTCTCATCTTGGATCCAACCAACACAGGCTACCACAGATTGGAGGGAGAGAAAGTGAAGTCAGGAAATGTATTCCTCTGACTCACTTTCTAAGAGGTTGCTGTAGGCTGGCTATACCGTTCTATGGAAGTTCTCACCTGTCAGTTAATACTCTCCACACAGACCTCTCTGTCTCCTGGATGTAAGTAACTGCTTTCTCTCTTCACACCTTCAAGTCTAGAAATTATATTAGAATATCCCTGCCTGGGGAGTTGCAAAATTACTTAGGGTTTCCCTACCATCCGAACCTTGTAGATATTACTCTTATAAAACTGTGGCCAAATTGTACTAATTTAAGTGTGTTATCTCTTTCTGCTGGGACCTATTACTGATACAATGTCATTTTCAACTATTACATAAAATTTCATACAAACAAAAGCCTATATGCAACCTATGTGAAAATTTTGAAACGCCAAAATAAAATGAATACCTATAAACTCACCACTAGTTAAAGAACGAGAATGCTGTCAATATCATGACATACATTTATTTATTTATTTTTTTTAATGTTTATTTATTTTTGAGACAGAGAGAGGCAGAGCATGAACAGGGGAGGGTCAGAGAGAGAGGGAGACACAGAATCCGAAACAGGCTCCGGGGTCCGAGCTGTCAGCACAGAGCCCGACGTGGGGCTCAAACTCATGGACAGGGAGATCATGACCTGGGCTGAAGTGGGACGCTCAACCAACTGAGCCACCCAGGCACCCCTCATGACATAAATTTAAATACGTTGTGCCATCGCCACTGTTCCCACCAAAGGTCACCACTATCTGAATTTTGAATGACTTTATCACATACATGCTATGTATGTATAAGCATTATGTTGTTTTCCTTTGCTTGATTTGTAAATATATCTAAATATGTATGATATTCCTAAAAGTATCATACTCTAATTACAGCATGCTTTTTCCTAAGTTCTATTCCCAAAGATTTTTCTGTGTTGCTACATGTAGCTTTTTTCTTTGTGTTTTGAACACTATTGTCAAATTCTTAGAAACATCTGTGTACATGTAATACATGCTGTATATGTAAAAAAATGGAAGTATATGTCCACGAAGAGAATTACTGGATATAGTATATAAATGATGAATTTCAAAAGAGAACTTGTTATTGGCAGATAATTTGTCTCAACTACTATACCCAAAATAGTTTTTATATCTGAATTTGTTCCAAAATAACAAAACAGGAAAAGGAAGATAATATAGCACATGCAGAACCAGTTTGGATTAGAACAAAAGTATAATAAACATACATATGGTAATTATATAACATGTAGTATATCAGTAATCATCTAATTGATATTATACATGATAATGAGGTTAGCCCTACTGGCTATATGTTAAATTACTCCAATTACATTCAATATGATTACTGATGTATTTGAATTTTCTTAATTTCTCATTTTTTCATTGTTTTTCTATGGTTTCTTTTTTACCCTTTGAAATAATACAGTGATATTTTCTTGTTTGCTTTTACTCCTAATCTATTTTTACCTCTCTACTTGTTTGAAAGCCATACAACCTTTAGAAATTACATATTTAGGGTTTTTTAGATGTTTATTTTTTAAAGAGAGAGAGAGAGAGAGAGAGAGAGCGCACATGCGTGAGCAGGGGAGGGGCAGAGAGAGAGGGAGACACAGAATCTGAAGCAGGCTCCAGGCTCTCAGCTGTCAGCACAGAGCCTGACATGGGGCTCAGACCCACGAACTGTGAGATCATGACCTGAGCTGAAGTCGGACACTTAACCGACTGAGCCACCCAGGTGCCACGGTAATTACATATTGATGTTTACTTTTAAATTTTATCACGCATATCTATCAAAATCTGTAGTTAATATTTTCATTCTTCTCCCCAGTATAAAATGACCTTAACACATTTCACCTCAAACCTTTCCCATATTTACAGGCTATTCTTATCTAATAATTTAGGTTTGTTAGAATTTTTATTTACATTATTAGACTAATTTCTGTAAAGTAGTAGTAGTAGTTGTAGTAATATCAGTATCTAACACTTACTGAGCTTTCTGTACATCAAACACTTACATGTTGTAGTTCATTTACTGATTTAATCCTCACAAAACCCATCTGGAGTATGTAATTATTAACCTTCGTTGTACTGATGAGGAACCAGAGACAAAGGGTGAATAAATGTCTCTACCCACCTCTAATGGGTGTCAGGGCTGATTTAAAAATGAGACTGTTTAGGTACACAGCCTATTTTTTATTACCATAGACATTATGTGTTTAGGTTTACCTTCATATTTACTAACTGCTCTTATTATTTGTTTACTTTTATTAATGCAATTAAAAATTTCCTTCTAGAATCGTTTGTCTTCTCTCCAAAGACATTTTTTAGAATTTATTCCAGTTAGGGCCATTGCTGTTAAATTCTCCCAGGTTTTGTTTACTAAAATATGTTGTTATTTTACCTAATTTGTTTTGTAGGTCATTTTATCTCAGTGCTTCAAAGATATTATTCCACTTTCTTCTGACTTCTATTTTTGCTGCTGGAAATAATTCTGTCAGTTTAATTGCTGTTTCCTTTTCTCTGGCCACTTCTAAGATCTTCTTTTTGTCTCTGAGGTATTTGAGGTCATTGATATTTCATTACAATGTGCCTAGGGATGGATATCTTATTTTTATTGCTTGGAATTTGTTCGTCTTAACTGCAATGAAATTTCATTTCATTGAAAAATGAAATATTTTTCAAATATTTTGTTAAGTTCCCATCCACTATTTCTTCAAATGACTGCTCTCTTCTATTTTGTCTTTTCTCTCCTTCTGGGATTCTGCTTTGATATATGTTACACTGCCTAATTTTAATTGTTAATCTTTAATTGTTACTCTCACTTTCAGGTTTTTTTTCATTTTTTTATGCTTTTGAACTTCATCATCAGAAATGTTTTTCAGATAGGGCTCCCTATTTACTGTTGTTATTTCAGCCTGCTTAAAACTGTCATCTAAAATGGTTTGTTAATTTTTATTTAAATAATTACCTTTAAAAATATTCTGTTTGGTTCTTTGATAGGTCTGTGTGGTTAGATTTTAGTCTTCTTCTTGCTCATTTTTGTATTTCAAATTTTATTTTTTTAACCATTTCACAAGCGGTGCTTTTCTTTACAGTGTTTGATGCTGTCCTGATTCTAATATATGAAATCTTTAGGGATAAGAATGTGTTGTTTATATAAGTATTTATTTCATTGTAACTTTTACCATTCTACATTTAGTTATTTTAGATTCAAATCTTCTATTTAGTAGATTTTGAACTATTGAATACCTAAATTGAGTACCTAAATAACATTTTAAAACTCTGCTTCTATATCCACCTAAACTATAATCAAGATGTTGGTATAGTCCAGATGTCCCAGGGTTAGCTCTAACTCTTTAGCCTTTCATGCCTACTTCCCGAAGAGAAATGCTGTAAATATTCACACTCAGGGCAATTCCACTGTATTCTCAGTTTTATGTATTTGTCTTTTTTTTTTTTTTTTTTTTTTTTTTGAGAAAGACGGTGCAAGTGAGTGAGGGGCAGAGAGACAGAGAGAAGCGGGGCTCACCCGATGTGGGACTTGAACTCACAAACTGTGAGATCAGGACATGAGCCAAAGTCAGATGCTTAAAGCCTGAGCCACCCAGGTGCCCTATATATATATGTTCTTAGAAATATACTTTATTCCCTCCAAATCAGTCTATACAAAAATTAGAATGTTATACAAAGCATGGTTGTATTTTAGCATGTAGTTGCTTTGGATTATTTAGTTTGCATGCTGCCCACCACACACCGTTTGAAAATACATCTATATGAATATTTAAATACAAATATTTAAATATTTTGAATAGAAATAACGAGGCTTATTACTTGAAACACAGATCCTTCTCTGACTCTTTTATGATCATTCATTTATCTAATGTTAGATGAGATATTAGGATGTGGAATAAACAATAAAAATGTAAATAAAACAAATACTCTACTGTAATAAATTGAGGACTTCCTCTTTTGTGCTAAGTTTCATGGATTATTCAGAGAAAGATTGCAATTTCAGAAAACCTACGTAAGTAGATATAAACAGAAGATACTGCCACCTAATAGGCTGAGTGGGAGTGACTAAGTGATTTTAGGTAATCTCACAGATAAAAATTCCTGGTAATTGGGGGAAATATTTTTCATAATTTTCTTCTAGAGCTTGTTATGATATTGGTCCAAAGGAAGAGGTTAATACAAAATTTATTGCTCAATACCTAAAATTTTAACTTCCTATATCACAAAATGGAAATGAATCCCATTTCTAAAAGAAAACATAAAAGAAACCATGAATGATTTATTTTTTCATCTAGCATTATATAACCCACTTATTTTTCAAATGTGTCTACTGAAATCCACATTTTGGTAGTATTCTGTACAGAGACTGACGTCTTTCTGGTCATAGTGGCTATTGGATGTTTGTAAGAGAAGGATTCTTTTAAGTTCCAATTGTTCAAATACTTGGGTTAGAAGTGAATTGAAAGTAATGGCATATATGTTGTTTTTAAATGTATTTCCGTATCTGAGAAACCACATTGGCTATATTATTACTTACATGTATTGCTTATGTGACAAGAATTGGGGTTTTACACTTCAGGCGTACTGTGTAAAATGTTCCATATCTCAATTTGTTCAGCAAAATAACAGAAAAAGGAAAAGGAAGATAATATAACTGATGCAGGACCAATTTGGATTATAAACAAAAATATAATGAAGTTCAATTAAACATATATAATTGGTAACTATATGGTATGTAACATACAATTAATTATCTGATTGGTATTGTACATGATAATGAGGTTAGCCCAATTGGTAGTCAGGTCACACAGCTGCTTGTTGCATGATTTGAAAACTAATGACAGTTCCTCTCTCCTTTCAAGTATACCATGCACTGACTGTTTTGATTCATGATAGCTCAATGATATAGATTCATTCTTACAGGAAATACAATTCCTCCACAAGCTTGTTGCTACCTCCCTGTATTTGAAGTAGGAACTATTTTTTGTGATCCAAATCTCTCTGCATGACCTGTATTGTGGCATTTATCATATGATTTTATGGCACACCACATTAGTTTGTCTATAGCCCATTAGACTATAAATGCTATAAGAAGTTAATTTACTTATTAATTTATCTAGTCAATAAATATTTACTCAGCACCTATACAAAGCCAGGCACTGTTATAGACACTGGAAATAATGCAATAATTCAGAAACATAGTTTTTACCTTCAAAAGGCAATCTAGTGAATGGGAGAATATATTTGCAAATGATATGTCCTACAAGGAGTTAATATCCAAAATAGAAAAATAACTTATACAATAATAAAACATAAAACCACTATGATTAAAAAGGGCAGAGAACCTGAATAGACGTTTGTCCAAAGAAGACATAGAGATGGCAAACAGACACATAAAAAGATGTTTGGCATCACTAATCATGAGGGAAATGCAAATTGAAACCACAATGAGAGATCACCTCACACCTGTCAGAATAGCTAAAACCAAAAACACAAGAAACAACAAGTACTAGCGAGGATGTGGAAAAAAGTAATCCTTGTGCACTGCTGGTGGGAATGTGAATTGGTGCTGCTTCTGTGGAAAACAGGAAGGAAGTTCCTTAAAATTTTTGAAAAATAAATACTATATGGTCAGGGCGCCAGGATGGCTCAGTTGGTCCAGTGTCCGACTTCGGTTCAGGTCATGATCTCAAGGTTCCTGAGTTTGGGCCCGCATCGGGCTCTGTGCTGACAGCTCAGAGCCTGGAGTCTGCTTCAGATTCTCTCTCTCTCTCTCTCTCTCTCTCTCTCTCTCTGTCTCTCTCTCTCTCTCCCTCTCTTTCTGCCTTTCCCCTGCTCCCACTCTGTGTCTTTCTCTCTCTCAAAAATAAACACCATATATATATATATATATGTATATGTATATGTATATCTGTACATATATATCACATGATCCAGTAATTCCACTACTATTTACCTAAACAAAATCAAAACACTAATTTAAAAAGATATAAGCACTCCTATGCTTATTGCAGCATTATTTACAATGCTTGATATAGAAGCACCCCAAGTGTACATTGATAGATGAATGGATAAGAAAAATGGGGCTTATACGTACAATGGTATATTATTCAGCCATAAAGAGAATGAGACCTTGTCATTTGTGACAACATTATTGGACCTAAAGAGTATTATGCTAAGTAAAATGAGTCAGAAGAAGAAAGATAAATACCATCTGGTTTCTCTTATATGTGGAATCTAATAAACAAAACAAATAAACAAGCAAAACAAAAGCAGAAGCAGACGCATAAATAAACTAATGGTTTGCCAGAAGAGAAGGAAGGTGGGAGGTTGGGCAAAGTAGATGAAAAAGAGTGGGAGATAACAGGCTTCCAGTTATGGAATGAATAAGTCACAAGGATAAAAGTTACAGAATAAGGAATACAGTCAATGGTATTGCAATAGCTTGTATGGTGTCAGATGGTAGCTACAGTTTTGTTGAGCATAGTATAAAATGTAGAGTTGTCAGATCACTATGTGGTATACCTGAAAGCTATGTAACATTATGTGTCAACTATACTTCAATAATTAATAAATAAATAAATAAATAAATAAATATAAGTCCCAGATCCTAAAATAAGTATTTGTTGCTCATGTGAAATTCAATTTTAACTGGTGGCCTTGTATTTTTATTTTCTAAATATGGCAACCTTATGACTGGAGCATGCTATTTTATCTTCGCCTGTGTTGAAATACTTAGTATATACCAAACAATCAATGTTAGTTAACTGCATGCTGTGCCTGAAAGAAAATGTATAACATATTCAAGGAGGTACTCAGAGGCGTAGAGGGTGCCGGAAGGGTAAGAGGTCAGGGAGGTCAAAAAGCGGAAAAGAGGGTCAGGGGATTGGAGGACATTAAAATTCATATCTGCCTATTTTAAATGCTGTGGAATATTGATCCTGAGTATCAATGGTCAATAAATACTGAACTTGAAAGTATTTTACTTGGATATTTCTCTTAGATTCTTATATTTATATATCATCTCAATATTATTCCAAAATATTTAATATAAACCATATTGAGATGAGAAATGAGTAATTTGGACTTTTACCCTTACAT
Source organism: Acinonyx jubatus (assembly GCF_027475565.1). Lineage (NCBI taxonomy): Eukaryota > Metazoa > Chordata > Mammalia > Carnivora > Felidae > Acinonyx > Acinonyx jubatus. The sequence continues at coordinate 99,872,610 of NC_069384.1, forward strand.
TTTCTGCATTTCTGCATTATATATAAATATATATATATATAATATAGTATATATATATTGTATAGTATATATATTATATAGTATATATATATAGTATATATACATTATATAGAATATATAGTATATATATATATATATCCTAATGTAGCATAGGTCTGTACAATATGCTCGATCAAAATAATTCATATCTAGATACAACATACAATTCAGGCATGCATAAATTAATAATCCATTTATTTTGATGCCTTTTTGCCAAATTATGCAGACTAAAATGGCCATCTTTCCAGTAAATTGTCTCCAGTGTGCAGTAAAGCTCACGTTTGAAAAGAGTACCAAAGAAATGTGTATGGCAATTCACTTAATAGATCTCCAAACAGATGTTTTCAATGTGTGTTGTTGCGCTTGATAAAATGAAAATTGGGAATTGTCACTATTGATTGATGGTCATGCTATCAGGCCCCTGGAAGGCTACATCAATGTTAAATATTTTGAACTTTTCGTAGATCTCTGGAGGTGAACAGCAAAAGCAAAACAAAATAACAACAACAACAAAAACCTGGTGTCTTCAACAAGTGCCTCAGGCCAAAAGCCTCCTGCAAAGTTTAAACCTGGTAGCTTACAGTCTGGACATGATAAAAGCTACGACAAAATATAAGCCTTTTTATATTACTTTAGAACAAAGCTTCTCAGACTGTGGACAGCAGACCCTTCCATTGTAACACGGCTTCAGAAAAGGGTGAGCCTAGAGCCTGCTGGAACATAACTTCCAACCTCATTGCCTTCTCCAGAGCATTAAAATTTAGAATAACTTTGGTCTGATATTAATGAGTTTTATGACTACTGACTTGGTTTGTGGTTTTTAACCTACACAGTCCTAGAGCTGATATGTATGTTCAGATATTTTTTCATGTAAAATACATCATATCATTTTCCTTAAAATCATTACTTACTATTTAGGCTGAGAAACATAAAACCGACTCTCAAGAGTTACAAAGGAGTCATAAGAAAGGCCTCATGTCCTCAAAACATCTTTTCAATATTTTTCTTAATGTAAATGATTCAACACATTTATCTTTATAATGTTGGGTCAAAATTTAAAAAAAATCTATGACTTTTCTGATATGAAAACAGTACTGAAATTGCTGGGCTTTATCAGTAAACCATAATTTATTGGGAACTACTTTCTTGCATTATTTCTTGAGAACAGTTTTAAGTAGAAATGGTGGTCAGAACCATTGCAATAAGATGGCGAAAGGTGAAGAATGGAGGACAGAGGATGAGTTGTAAGAGACAGGAGACTACAGACACAAACAATTTGACCAAATTAACAATTCTGATATAAAATCGCATATGATGTTTTACTTCTCTCTTTGTATCTGTGCCATTCCTTCTTATTTCTGAACATCAAGACTCTTTGTTTCTGAAGTCCATATAAAGGGTGATAGAATTCAACCCCTACAGTTCTCATCTAGTTTATGATGCCAGTAACTCCAAAATAGGCCTCAGCTCCAATTCAAACTCCCCAGGAAAAGATTACCATGTTTGGTTAAATGTCCACATTGGGAACAATTACATCAAATGCTAAAGAGGATCCTGCTGTCACTATGTCGAAAGTAGTGGTACAGTTCACAGTGGTACAGTTCAAGGAACCTGGACAAACTTCAAGCTGTTTCTACCATGTAAGCATGTGTGTGCATATGTGCATGTGCGCACACACACACACACACACAAGCTTCTTTTCTTACATTCATTTCCCACAAAGTCCAATTACTCATTGAATACTCAGTAGGTTGTTTCAAAGCAGATATTTTAAATGTATATAAAAGCATCACACCTTATTTTTTTCTAGAGCTAAAACACTTAGGTCATAACAAATAAACTAAAACATTTTTTGTTTGGGAGATAATGTCAAAATTTTAAGAAGGAGCATGTGATATACCAATAGAAAGATCTTGGAAAAGACATGAGACAGCTTATCAAGACCTGAGTGCACTGCCAGAAGAAAAAAATTTTCAGCAATACTATAAAGAGATCTCTATACCCAGAAGACCATGAATAGGAATTCCCCAGACTATTTACAGTGGTGTAGATGAAACAAAATGAAGCTCTTTGAAAATAAAACAAATGAAAAATCCATTGGCTTATCATACCTCCTAAGGGAGGTAACGCACACCAGAAAATTAGGACATCAAGTGGAGGCAGGGCATTTAGGGGAAAGGGCAGCATAAATCCTGGGGAATAATACAGTATCATGTCAAAGACATAACTGATTTCTTTCAAATGCATTCACCAGAAAATTTCAGAATAAACATTTAAAAAATGCCAGTCAGAGCCTCTCTTTCTCTCTTTCTTACTCAATCTTCCCCTCTCTCACTCTCTGTTTGAGTGGATTATAGAAGAGAAAGAAGGTAGGAAGCAGTAGTCTAGCTGATTCTTGCCCTTGCATAACTAGAAAGTATGTAATATTCAAATGTTAAATTTAAATCAACTCTATGAACTCTTAAGTACTACTCACAGGATGAAAACAAAGATTTCTTGACATAACATATTGAATTAAAATACATAAAACTCAGCTGATTTACAATGGGCCTATCAAGTGCACTTGCAGATCAAAGGAAGATGATTTTTTTAGAATTTATAAACTGGAATTAAAAAAAAAAACAACTAAAGCATTTGGATAAAAGATAGTAATTAATATATTTTGGGGATTAATTTAAGTCCTAGAGATTTCAATAGAAATCAGTTTTAGTGGATCATTCAATTGCCATTCTCTTAATTGCCTGGGAACATGTCTTAGGAAATACCAAACTTAGATAGAAACTAAGAACTTCTCTATATCTAAAAACTTTTTTCAAGTCCAGGACAATAGAGTGTGTATGGAATTAATTCTTCTTCTTTTTGAATCCTAATATTCTTAATTTAAATTTTAAACCTTGCTGGTCAGCAGCTAAAAGCAACTGAAGGTATACATATAGCTAACCAAAGCACAAACATACTTTAAGAAATTTATTTATCAAATTCACTGGGATATTGATTGGAACCAGAATGAGACACATCGTATATAGGCTGTCTGTAATACTATAGTGGCACCATCTTAAAATCAATGAAGACTTAGACAAAACTTAAAATTCTAGGGAGTTTACACATATGAAATTTTTAAGCAAATAATTTAAAATCTCAATTTTAGAGTGTAGATAATCTGATGCAATGGATTACTATGCTTTAATTAAAATTATAAATATGAATCTTGTTGGAAATTAAGATACGTCATATACAAATGAAGATATCAATACAATATATTTTAAAACCAATGATTATATCCCTCAAATTACATTTATATGTACTGAATGAGAAAGTGCAAGACACAACACTAAAAATAGAATACTTGTTACAAGAGTATAATTCAATGTTTTTCTTTCTTTTCCTGATTGTCTAATTGTGCACCGTTCTTTTGTCAATAAAACAGAACCCATACTATATATTCAAGTATTCAAAGTATAGATTGTCTAAACATAGGAAGTAGAAACTTGTGCTAGAAGTTGGAGCAGGTCTCAGCTTGAAGCCAAAAGCAACTAATGCTCAAGAAGTTCACCTAGTTAACATGACATCTGCCATGTTTCTGTCCATGTGATCTCTGCAACCACTTAAGGGAATAAGGATCTTTCACTGGTAGGCTCTAACCAGCATGTGCACAGTGAAAAAGAAGTCTGGAAATCGAAAATCCCTCCTGTTTTCTTCTCTGTGATGGTAGAAGAAACCTTAGCAGGAGTGTCAATGATGCCAAATTGGCTAAAATTAACACAATATAAACAATACTGCATAATAAATATTGTTCCATAACAGTTTAAGGCAATAGGGGGGAAGAGAGCTTAGATTATGGAAATCATCAGCCTTGGACTCCTACCTGTCAGACTGATATCATTGTGAAAAATGGTTTTAATGCCCTGCCTAACACTATGGGCAATTTATAACTAATCACTAATTTATTACATACAGAGAATTGGTATTGCTTTTCTTATTCATTTTGGTAAAATACAGTATTTCATCATCACAACTAGCAATCATTGATTGTACGACACATCATTAGTTCATGTAAACACTAAAAAAATTGTCAGTGAAAATAATGGTACACCATTCATGATTAGATGCATCCTAAGTTCAGAACATTAAAAGGTGAAGAAAATACTCACTTTAAGATCAGTGGGATTGAATACAATTATCCTAAATTCAAAAATAACAATAGAGTAAAGATATATATCACTGTTACCTTGATGGTTTAGTAATGTGGTGAGATATGCTGTGTATTATTTCTATGCAAATAACTAGGTTCATGCAAGTGTGCTAGTTTCTTTCCTGAAAGGCATAGAGTCAGGTTCAATTGCTGATGCTCCTTCCTTACTGACTTAAGTCAGTCCTTGTCCACTATATAATGTCAAATATCATTCTAATTACACAATTAATTCAGAGTATATTACTTTTTGGTTTTTAGATTTCTTTTGTAAATTTAGTATTTTATGTGCTAATAAAATTATATACATATAATTCTAATTTGTAATTTTCTAAATATTTATCAAGGGTTTACTATGCATAAAGCCTTTGCTAAGTGCTATAAGAAATACAAAAATGAATAGGATATAGCCTCTCCTCTCAGGGAATTTATACTATAATAGTTTGAATAGTACTAGGTCTTAATTAACTATTAGACTAAGGATGATTTCTGCACCAAGAGAGTTACAAAGGGTTGGAGGACTACATTGGACACAAATGAATCTGTATTAGGAAACAGTTCCAATGGCTAAATGTTTTTGTTTGTTTTATTTTCTTTGGGCTAATGAAATTAAAGTATTCATAGAAATACATTGTTGTAGTAAAATAAAACTGGGCAATATAGAATGGTATGGGGGACAAACACTTATCAAATATTAACAGTGTGATTTCTGCCAAGAAATTTTATCTTTCTGTGCTTCAGAATTTTTATTGTCATACTAGGGAAAGTAGCCAAGCAAATAAATTTGCAGAATATATCTAAGTTGCCATTAAAAAGCTTTAAAGCTGTATTAGCACTGTTTATAAATGTAAAACACCATGTGTTATCATTCCATTTGTGTTTTACAATTTTTATGTGTGTTTCTTTACTTTGAGCTTCTCCGTCGTGTTCTTTTTTTTTTTTTTCTTTTTTTTTTCTTTTTTCTCCTTTAGCGTCAATCAGTAGATATCTGGTGCTAAAGCATGAACCTCTAGGCCTACCTAAACTTCTTGCAAAATAAATGTTAACAAGACAAGGATAAGGTTTCTCCTCTTTTGAAGATGCAGAAAATATTATTCAGTATAATTTTTAAAAAGGTTTTCCTTGAAAATATTTCATAAGAAAAAATCTTCAAATAATCTGTACTTCAGAAATTATTGCTATATCCCTTGTGAATGTAACATATTACCTCTAAAATTTTATGACACTCTTTGGTGAATTATATCAAGTTTCCATATATGAGTGGTGCTATTTCCAAGCTCCATATTTTATTGACCTATTTGGCTATCACTATTTAAAAATTTTTTTAATGTTTATTTATTTTTGAGAGATAAAGAGACAGAATGTGAGTGGGTTGGGGCAGAGAGCGAGGGAGGCACAGAATCCAAAGCAGGCTCTAGGCTCCCAGCTGTCAGCACAGAGCCTGACGCAGGGCTCGAACTCACAGGCCACGAGATCATGACCTGAGCCGAAGTCGGATGCTCAACCAAAGGAGCCACCCAGGCACCCCAATTTGGCTATCACTATTAAAAGCACGATATTTTAATTACTATAGCTTTATATTAAGTCAATATTTTGAAGATGAGTCTTTTCCTTCTTATTCTTTTCCACACAGGTTTGGCTTTACTTGCTTTCATGCTAATAATCTGAAATTTGCACTAGCTTGTTGAGTTTGGGGAAAATTCTCATTGTAATTTTGACTACAGATGAATTTCACTCAGCTTATTCGGGAAGAAAGGTCATATTTATGGTATTGAGTATCATTTTTACTGAAAAAGTTATAATTCTATATTTTTTATATATTCCACATGAGTTGGAAGTGAAATCCATGAAGGAAGTTTAGATTTAAGTTTAGCAAGCTAACTAGCTACATGAAAGGCATGTAGTATGGTCCGTACCACAGCAAGAATTTGACAAGGATTAAATACCTAAGGATTGTGAATTCTTTATTTTTTTAATTATTTTTTTAATGTTTTATTTATTCTTCAAAGAGAGAGACAGACAGAGCATAAGCAAGGAAGGGGCAGAGCGAGAGAGGGACACAGAATCTGAAGCAGGCTCCTGGCTTTGAGCTTTCAGCACAGAGCCTGACATGGTGCTGGAAGTCACAAGCTGTGAGATCATGACCTGAGCCAAAGTCGGACATTCAATCAACTGAGCCACCCAGGCACCCCTGTGAATTCTTTCTTAAGAAGAAATGCAATTGAATGTCTTTATAGCATTGAGAAAAACTATGCTAAAATTAGTAAAAATCACAAAATATACAAAAACATATTGATAAAATTCTTTTTACAAGATTGAAGCATCAACAAAGGAAAGATAAGTCACAGAAAGAAAAAAATGAAAAAAAAATTAAAATTAAAAAAATTAAAAACAATATTTAGTGAAAATTATTAAGATTCATATAAGCTACAATTGTATGTGTTAAGAAACCCTTGTGAAAAGAAATGAAATAACAGTGTGATCAGATTCATGTTGAGGATTTTGAGGAGTATTCTGAGATAATCCAGTTTAATATGATTCAAAAGAGTCTTCAGAATATCTACATTCTTTTGACCACAAGAATGTGAAGAGCAATGAAAATTTTTGTGTAATTTAAAGAGAGAGTAGGTACAGCTGATTTGACCTTAAGGATGTATTTCATGGGAACTGAGAGGGAATCCATAATGATACCAAAATATAAAAATAAATAAAAAACAATTAGACACCAACATGACTTGAAATGTCATATTGACACTCAACTGATAGTTTTTTTTTTCCCAATTGATAGGTTTTTAAAGGGCTTTGGTATCTTTCAGTATGTTTTGGAATTTTATATATATATGGTTTTCCATAAGACTGTCTAGGTCATATGACTTAAATGCATAAGGCTTTTGTTTCCCCCTCATTAAATGCTCATATTTAACAAATTTGGTTTCCCTTGTCTGGGAAAAGGAAATATTTTAAATTCTTAATCACAAAGGACATTTAACTTACATCTAATTATGACAGCTGAAACCACAGCACAACTTAAAAACACAAAAACCCAATCATGTAAGCTAACATTTTCCAATGAATGAATTCCATATTTTATGCACACTCTATTCCAGTGCTCACATACCACTGCACTTGTCAAGCTGTATCTCACTGGTCTTGGGCACCTGAGCCTAGAGGCAGGTCTTCTACTGGTTCAACTGGCAACTGAAGGCTGAGATAGGTCTTAGCAAAAGTCTCCATGAAAGAACAATTCTAATCAAGCATAGGGGGATTCCCTTCCTGATTCTCAGCTCATTATTGCTCTGGTTCTTATTTGCCACCCGCAAAATGGAAGGGCTTCAATTCCTTTGGGGTGTGATTCTTCATGACTGAGTAGGCCAGAATGAAGAAAGGCATTATAGACCAGATCATGATCATCCCTACCTGCCCATGGTGTTAATAATACCTACCTTCCAGTGGAAGCTCAGCACTTGGCAGCAGGTATTCTAAACAATTGGCAATGCAAGTTGTGAGAGATCCTAAGCATCACCACTGCACTAACACTCTATTGTCTACCCAACTGAGTCAGCCAACACTATGCAGTAGTTGTTGCTGCTTGGACAGAATCGGGTGGATTATGAACAGCTAGGCAAAGGTCACAGTTACCGTATCAGCCAGTCCTTGATTTCCCATTTGTTTGGAATGGGACATGTGTGTAGAACTTCTTCACGTATAAACTGGCTCTAAAAGATGTCCCTATAGATAATATTTTCAATTACCGTCCTTAGTTTGTGTAGATCCATGTTTTCATCTGTTGTCATTGTTTTTTCATTAACATTCGTGTAGTGAGATTCTGCTAATGATGAATTCTTCCAGCTTTTGTATTTCTCAAAGTGTTGATTTTTGTCTCCAGTTTGGAAATTTTCATTGAGTACACAGAATTTTAGATGGACTTTTTGTTTTTCTTTGAATGCTTTATTTTTTATTTTTTTTAATGTTTATTTATTTTAGGGAGATAGAGAGACAGAGCATGAGCAGGTAAGGAGCAGAGAGAGGCGGAGACACAGAATCTGAAGCAGGCTCCAGGCTCTGAGCTGTCAGCACAGAGTCTGATGTGGTGCTGGAACTTATGGAGTGTGAGATCGTGACCTGGGCTGAAGTCCTACCCTTAACTGACTGAGCCACCCAGGCATCCTTTCTTTGAATACTTTAAATATGTGCATACTTTCAATATCTTTGAAAAGAAATGTGATGCCCTCTTTATCTTTGTTCCTTTGTACATATCATGTCTTCTCCCTTCCCCACTGGCTGCTCATTTTTTAAACTTTAATTTTAAGATAATTGTAGATTCATGTGCAATTGTGAAAAAATAGTACAGAGAGATCCTATGTATCTCCAAATATATATATATATGTGTGTGTGTGTGTGTGTGTGTGTATACACACATATATATATATTTGGATATATATTAATATATATATATACACACACACACACATATACACACACACACATACACACACACACACACATATATAAATTTGAATAAGAACTATATAGTTTCCTTAGTTGTTTGCCCTCATATGTATGAGTGTGCAGGTGTGTGTCTTGGTATAGTTTTCTCCAGGTTTCATGTCCTTAGGCTTTGTTAAGCTTATGCAAACTGCTGGATTATTCATTTCATCAGATTTGGAACATTTTTTTATTTGAAACATTTTTGTCCATTATTTCATCAAAATTATTTCTTACTATTCAAAAGAGAACATAAAAATATCTAGAAATTCATTTAAAATACTGATGGAAGTAAACAAACTTAAAGTAATGTATAACTGAAAAATGAGGTAATGATTAAACATAGAATCTAGGAAGAATAACCACAATAACTATGAAAACTAAAAAATCTGAAACAGTATCAATTTTTAAAGAGCATTAAAATTATCTTTATAAATTGGAAAATGGTTAAAAAGCTTAGGCCATATCTTGAAAATATAGACAGGTGATGAGGATTTTGACTGTATTGTGAGAGACTATGCACTCAGTAAAACCACTGCATTGCCTCATTTCACTGGCTGCTCCACATGTCCATGTGACTAAGTTCTGAATAAAGAGATAAAACTGAAATGTATAATGATAGGAAATTGAGAAAAGCCATTTAAAGGGAGCTAACTCAGCTGACATTTTATCCTTTATATCTTTCTTATACTCTTTTTGGGCTTGGATGAGGTAATGAGAGTTGAAACATCAAAAGCTACCTTGTACAATGATGCAATCTGGAGGCTGGAAGATAAATAGTAGCACAGTCTAGAGAGATAGGAACATTTGTGTCCTTGATAACAAGAAGATATTCTACCTGGCCATGTGGAGAATACATAAACTTGTTCAGCTGCTGTTTGAGTTGGCTACTATATGGAGCAAAACCCACAAGCCAACCAAGCCACTGTCCTCTCCTCTCCTCTGTTACTAACAAGGAAGAGTCTCCTTCTTAACTTCTGTAAACCTCAACCTCCCTCTCTCTTTCTCAACTAGATCTTTCTTTCTTAAACAAAAGTATGACCAACTCTTTCCACTTTAAAAGAGAGAGTGAGAAAGAGAGAGAGAGAGAGAAGAGAAAAGACAGAAAGAGAGAAATAAATATCATATAGATTGCTCAAAAATAAAAATACAAAGCCTATAGTAGAAAAATGAGCAAAAATGAGTAAAGGATAATTCATAAGGAGGATTGGTCAGTTGGTCAATTAGCTTACAGAAATTGGTCAGATAGTAATACAAGGGATGGCTATTATAATAACAATAAAATATCATTTGATTTTACCTAAAATTTGGCAAAAATACAGAAAACAACAGTAACGTCTCATGCTGTTTTGAGTGCAGAAAAATTGACAGGTTCATAGAATGTGGTCAATCAATTGAGTCATTTGGTAACATACTAAAATATTTAAAAATAAATCAATAAATAGATAAATAAAAAATAAATAAATATTGCCTTCCTAGCCAACAAATTCCTTTTGTTTTAAGGAAAATATTAAATATTAATTAAATCCTAATTAATCTTATTAATATGCAAGTGCTAGAATACATATTTACAATAAGCTTAATTGTACAGCACAAATTGAAACTGACATTAGTGTTTAACGTATGATATTTGTGGAATCATTAATGGTACACCGGGCTTGTGGAACTCTTGTCATTAAAAATCATTTGAAAAGTGCATTGGTAGATCCCAAAAGTTCATAAATATTTTAAATATAGACATGAGGCTATATAACAAGGTGCATATTAACTCCAAATATATTCACATAAAGTGGGAAAAGAGTTGAAAAGGTTATACAAAATATTTCAAATATGCTGGGAATAACATTCTGGATAACTCTATTTTTCTCTTTTTACTTTTTAATTTTATATTTCAGGCATTAAAAAAAAATGTTACTTTGGAAGAGAAATTGTCAATGAGAGCGCGCCAAGGTGAATAATCAAAATAGCAGGCTATTGTGATTTCCAAAATTCAAATCAGTTTTCAAAGACCAATTATCATGAGAAAGAATTTCATTTCAACCAAGTGTGCTGCTTCTCCTGGTAGTTACTGGGTAGAACAAGTGATGCAAAATAGATGCCAGATAGTTTTAATACAATCACTCTGATCAAGTCAGCAATACCCAAGAGTTTCCATGTATGTACATATATTCATGCCTGCATTGTCTTTTATTTGAAGTCCCCTAAATTCCTCTCTGATATCATTATGCATTCCCTCCCCAATTCTCATGAAACACTTCCTTGAGGATGAACCAACTATACCTATTCTTTCTTTACTCAAATTACACAAAAATCTTCATTACTTTCCACATTCTTGTGGTCAAAAGAATAGAAATATTCTGAAGACTTCTTCATCTCATTAAACTGCATTTTATAAGAATACTTTTTAAAAGCCTCAATGTGATCCTGATCATAGTATCTCATTTCTCATCACGAGGGTTCCTTACAAATATAATTTGTAGCCTTTATGAATCTAAATAATTTTCACTAAATATTGTTGGCATTTGTTTTACCTAATCACAATATATTCCCTTTCTTATTAAAAAAAATACCAAAGTGAGACAAATTGTTTCAGCCTGTCTGTAGTTTCTCCAGATACGCTTCTTTATACTTCCTGTTACATTTAGAGAAATGGACATTAAGTGATAGGTGATCATGAACAAAAGGAGTAATGTACTGGGCTTATGAGTAGAAGAACCTCTGAAAAACAACTGAATTATCCAGTTTTATATCTATGTCATCAGATTTTCAAATAGAAAAACCCACTGGGTTAGTTCCAGTGTTGATTTGATGATTTCAACCATATATGGAAGCAAACTAAAGTTTGAAAGTTCATTATTTTGAAGGTAAAGCATAACCATAACATTGTACATGGTATAATAAATTCCATTTAAATGTTTAATATTAAATTCAAATTAAAAGAGTACAAATTATGGCAGAGGACAGATCATATTATTAGTGAATTACAAACTTATTCAGAGAAAAGTACTTGGGGTTGGTTATAATGGCCACGTAATTCATATTTACATCCAAAATTCTACCAATCAAAATAGAGGTGATGGCTATCAAAATATACAAATACTTTGAATACATACAGTAAATAAGATAAAACTTTGTGACAACTAATACTGGATATTAAAATATTAATTAAAATTTAAAAATGAAATATCCACTTTCACAAGTTGTTCAATATAGTATTGGAAGTCCTAGCCTCAGCAATCAGACAGCAAAAGGAAATAAAAGGCATCCAAAATGGGAAGAAGTCAAACTTTCACTCCTCACTCCAAATGATATGATGCTCTAAATGGAAAATGTGAAAGACTCCACCAAAAACTGCTAGACCTGATACATGAATTCAACAAAGTTATAGGATATAAAATCAATGTACATAATCAGGTGCATTTCTATACACCAATAATGAAGCAGCAGAAAAAGAAATCAAAGAATAAATCCCATTTACAATTGCACCCAAAACCATAAGATACTAGGAATAAACCTAATCAAAGAGGTAAAAGATCTGTATGCTGAAAACTATAGAAAGCTCCTGAAGGAAACTGAAGACACTAAGAAATGGAAAAATATTCCATGCTCATGGATTGGAAGAACAAATATTGTTAAAATGTCTTTACTACCCAAAGCAATCTACACATTCAATGCAATCCCGATCAAAATAACACCAGCATTCTTCACAGAACTAGAACAAACAATCCTAAAATTTGTATGCAACCAGAAAAGTCCCCAAATAGCCAAAATAATTTTGAAAAGGAAAACCAAAGCTGGGAGCATCACAATTCCGGATTTGAAGCTGTAGTATAAATCTGTAATCAGCGGGGCCTGGGTGGCTCAGTTGGTTGGGCGTCCGACATCCCCTCAGGTCATGATCTCGCAGCTCACAAGTTGCAGCCCCACATCCGGCTCTGTGCTGACAGCTCAGAGCCTGGAGTCTGCTTCACATTCTGTGTCTCCCTCTGTCTCTGTCCCTCCCCCGCTCGTGCTCTTTCTCTCAGAAGTAAATAAATATTACTTAATCATTAAGTAATTAAGTAATCATTAAGTAAACATTACATTAATCATTAAGACAGTATGGTATTGGCACAAAAACAGACATATATATCAAAGGAATAGAATAGAAAGGAATAGAACCCAAAAAAATAGACGACCCACAAATATATGACCAACTAATCTCCAACAAAGCAGGAAAGAGTATCCAATGGAATAAAGACAGTCTCTAGCAAATGGTGCTGACATAGGACCCAGCAACTTCTTACTTACATGTGTCCAGAGGCAAGAGAAACTAAAGCAAAGATGAACTAGTGGGGCGTCATCAACATAAAAAGCTTCTGCACAGCAAAGTAAACAATCAACAGATCTAAAAGGCAACTGACAGAGTGGGAGAAGATACTTGCAAGTGACATACTGCATAAAGGGTTAGTATCCAAAATCTATAAAGAACTTACCAAACTCAACACCCAAAAATCAAATAATCCATTAAAGAAATGGACAGAAGACATGAATAGACACTTTTCCAAAGAAGACATCCAGATGGCTAACAAATACATGAAAAGATGCTCAACATCACTTATCCTCAGGGAAACACAAATCAAAACCACAATGAGATACCACCTCACACTTCTCAGAATGACTAAAATTAACAACTCAGGAAATAACAGATGTTGGCAAGGATGCAGAGAAAGGGGAATCCTTTTGCCCTGTTGGTGGAATGCAAACTGGTGCAGCCACTCTGTAAAACTGTCAAGGTTCCTCAAAAGATTAAAAATAGAACTACCCTACAACCTAGCAACTGTACTACTAAGTATTTATCCAAAGGTTACCAAAATTCTGATTTGAAGGGGCACATGAGCCCAATGTTTATAGCAGCGTTATCAACAACAGCCAAATTATGGTAAGAGCCAAAATGTCCATAGGCCGATGAATGGATAAAAAAGATGTGATTTTATGTATCTGTATATCTATCTATCTATATCTATATCTATATCTATATCTATATCTATATCTATATCTATATCTATATCTATATATAGATATCGTATTCCATTGTATATATACAATGAAAAATGTATCTGCAATGAAAAAGAATGAAATCTTGCCATTTGCAACAATGTAGATGGAACTAAAGGCTATTATGTTAAATGAAATAAGTCAGTCAGAGAAAGATGGATATCATTTGATTTCACTCATATGTGGAATTTGAGAAACACAACAGATGAACTTAGGGGAAGGGAAGGAAAAATAAGATAAGAACACAGTGGGAGGCAACTCAAAAGACTCTTAAATACAGAGAACAAACAGGGTTGCTGGCAAAGTTTTGGGTGGGGGGCTGGGCTAAATGGGCAATGGGCATTAAGGAGGGTATTTGTTGGGATGAGCACTGGGTGTCATATGTAAAAGATGAATTACTCGGTTCTACTCCTAAGGCCAAGACTACACTATATGTTAACTAACTTGAATTTAAATGAAGTAAATAAATAAATAATTAAAAAATAATAATTAAAATAAAGGGCACTTTAACATAGCAGTAGGTATTTTCTGTTTTGATGTATGTCATCAGTCTAGTTTTAAGAATATTTGAGTCATGGTAAAATTACCTTATAAATATGACTGTTTTGAAATGGGAGTAAAAGTATTTGTAAATGAGTTTGTTGAGTTTGGTAGCATTTTATTCAATATCAATGAGACTCTCAAATGAAAACTTATTCTACAAATGGAATGACAGAATTTCAACCTTTGAATCCTTTTTGAATTGCAATTTACTGAAAATAAAACTTGCAAGGAGGAAAAAATTAAATTTATACCTTTAAATAGGAAGGATTAAACAAATTAAGTGATCAGATGTCAAAAATGTTAAAGGTTCAATTTTAAAATGTTATGTAACTTGGAATATTTCATCTAGTAGAAAGAGATATTCACAGTTCAATAAATTTGTATTCTGAACCAGAACTGAATAAAGTTGAAAGGGTTTATGATTTGGCACTGACTAAATTTGGCAACACCCTTTTTAAAAAGAGCTTTATTGATATAATTGATATATAAAATAGTACATATTTGTAATATATACAGTTCATTAGTTTTGGGCATATGCACACAAGAGGAGTAAGTTCGAAAGATCTGCAGTAAAGCATAGTGCTTATAGTCAACAATGCTGTATTATGCTCTTAGAAGTTTTTGTAAGGAGGACAGATCCCATGTTAAGTGTATTTACCACAAAAAATGGGAAAGATTTTTTTTAAGTTTATTTATTTATGTTGAGAGAGCAAGAGAGTGTGAGTTGGGAAGGGGTAGAGAGAGAGAGAGAGAGAGGGAGAGAAGGAGAGGGAGGGAGGGAGGGAGGGAGGGAGAGAGAGAGAGAGAGAGGGAATCCCAAGCAGGCCCCTTGCTGTCAGCACAGAGCTGGAGGTGGGGTTCAGTGCCACAAACCTTGAGATCATGACCTCAAGAGTTGGATGCTCAACAGACTGAGCCACCCAAGTGCATGGACATAAATATAGGCAATTACAATGTGTCTGCATTGTAAAAATATTTGTTGAAGAAAGATAATTTGAATAGGAACCAAAAATATAACAGAAAGAATAAGTGTTGTCTACAGAAAACTAGAATTTATAAACATCCATTAATTATCAGAATTTTCCCTGAGCTTACCAGGTACCTCAGCATCTAACAGAAAGATTATTTTCTCAGTTATAAACAGGCTTTCAGAAAACAGTGAGATAAAATGTCACCAATTACAACTTTTTTAGATTAACAAACCTTAAAACAAACAAAAAATATTGCAGGCAATTCTACTAAATAAATAAAAATAAGATTATGCTCTAAATAATTAGTCTTCAAAAAACACAATCCCACAGATTTAGAAATATATGGGGTTTAATAACTCAAGTATATGAATACAAAGCAATTATGATTCTTTTTAACTTTTGCTTTAATAGATACTTACATTATTTTTATTTAAAAAATAGTACCTGAATAGTATTATTTTTACTAAGCTATTAATATAATAAATAATTTGGTTAGCCAATAATAAGTATCTGAAAATTATACATGATTTTTATCATTTGGCACATCATTTTATTCTCAAAATTTTCATATTTTAATGATAACTTATACAATCACACTTAGAAAAGAGAGAATGACTTTCTGCTTTATTGATTTATACATTTAGATGACTACCCAAATCTCCAGAGCAGTGGTAGATAGCATACATTATTCCAGGATAACTGTGATGGCCAAGAATGTTAGTTATCTCTAAAATTTGTCAGGATTCTTCTTTTTCAGTGTAAATAATATTCCTCTGAGGGTTCAGGGTGGTTCTGACTCTGCACTTCCTCCAAAATGCTTATTTTCTGTACTCATAATTTAAATTGTCTATTCATCTGCGCATAGGGATTTCTATGAAATGTATATCCATTAGACAGCATTTGTACCAGGCAATCTCCTTGGTGCTTTTTGATGCATTATTTATTTTAATTTAATAATATTCACAACATGCCTTGTGAAGTCTAGGACTTTGAATCTCAGAGAGAATTAATATGTTCAAGAGACACAGTAAGTAGTTAAGTTGTGAAAGTTTGCAGTTATGTTCCAAAATATAATGCATTTATAGTACTGTTTTATTAGTAATGCAAAATGCGTTAGTAAATGCAAAATATAATGCATTTATAGTACTGATTTATTAAAACATAAATCTAGGATATGAAATAGATGTGCTAATAAGAACAAATAATTTGAGGAAGGAAAATGTCTAGGTCTCATTGTCACATGATAAATTCATCTTAAAAACAAGAGCAGAGAGGTTTCTGGGTGGCTCAGTCCGGCAAGCATCCAACTTCAGCTCAGGTCATGAACTTGCAGTTTATGAGTTCGAGCCCCTCATGGGGCTCTGTGCTGACAGCTCAGAGCCTGGAGCCTGCTTTGGATTCTGTATCTCCTCTCTCTTTGTGCTTCCCCTGCTCATGCTCATGCTCATGCTCATGCTCACGCTCATGCTAATGCTCATGCTCTGTCTCTCTCTCTCTCTCACTCTCTTTCAAAATTAAATAAACATTAAAAAAAAAGAACAGAAAATGTGCTGACAGTGCAGAGCCTGCTTGGGATTCTCTGTCTCTCCCTCTCTCTCTGCCCCTGCCCTGTTAGCTCTCTCTCTCAAAACAAATAAATAACCTGAAAAAATAATAAAAAAATTTAAAAAAAAACCACAAGAGCATAAAAGAGGTAAGATATAGACAATTTGAATAGGAACTGTGTGAAAATGCAATTAAAATGATTTATGGTAAGCAAATAAACTTCAAACTGCAAACAACAAAACAAAACTTCATAAAAACCCTGATAAGTTGATGTAGAGGAGAATCTGGGAAATCATCATTATTGAAAAAAAATCAAATAAAATTAGATGAAAAACACAGCAATATGATTAAATGGTCCAACCTCCTTCCAGAGCAGTGGGCCCATGTGACTAAGTTCTTCTTAATAAAGGAATCAACCAGTAGTACAGTGTGTAAGTGGCTTAGCTTTGAGTACATTACTGCTGATGAAAATCTCCTATAATCTAGCATTTTTGCCATAGGCATAACATATGAAAGTGTTCAGAATTAGTATGTTAACTTAGTGTAAACATCACTTCTTATAAATGCTTTCTCTTCACACAGTCCTCTTCCCTCAGACTAGGTCAATCCCCCTCTTTTACGCATCCATAGGGTCCAAACACTTTTCCTTCAAAGACTTTTCACAAATATATTAATCAGTCACTCGAGTATTCTTTAATGTTTATCTTCTATTACATAGTAGAATCAATTTGAGGACAGCCCCATGTCTGTCTGCTTCATTATTATACTCCAGCAATAGCATAATGCTTGACACAGTAGATAATGTATAATCTATTTTCCATATATGATAAAAATGAAAAAAAGGAGCTGACCATAATTTTTCTACACTATTCATTCATTTGATAAATATTTATTAATTGCCTAATATGCCAGACACTTACCTAGCAACTTAAGATATATTAATGATCAAAAGAAGCAAAAATATCTGCTTCATGGTGATATTCTAATTGTGTGAAACAGAAATTAAACAATAAAAATAACCAATTTAAGTCTATACTTTATGTTGGAAGGTGAGAAGTACTTTGGGAAAATAAAATCAGTGCAAGGAAATGGGAACCGGAAGTGAGGGGGAGGGGTAAATATTAATAGGGGACAGTAACTGTAACTATAAATAAATGTGACATTTGATCAAAGTCTTGGAAGAGATGAAGACGTTAGCTCTGAAGATTTTTGGGTAGAGCATTTCAAGTACATCATCAAATCCCAAAGGGGAAGCAAGCCTTGAGAGTCTGAGGAAAAGCAAGTAGATCAGCATTGTTCGACCTGAATAAGCCAGCAAGAGATAAGTGGAAAATGATTAGAGAGTAATTATACTTAGTGCATAGCTAAAGAGCATGTTGGCAAAGTTCAAGACATTTTTACTTTGAAGTTTATCCATTTGGATTAATTTCCCAGAGGACAAGAACAGAAAGACATTAGGTTTCTTTTACTGAATTCAGCAATTCTGAAAAATACTTGAACTGAAGAAATATAGGAGTGAGATTATTTATTCTATCAAGCACAGACATCTTATTGATCCTGTAAATTTTAGTTAGAAGAAATGTATAATATAATTACTTTCATTTCATTGTATATATTTCAATATTTAAAATAGTTGATATGATATTTGTTTTGGGACAGAAACATGCTAATGTTCTCAATAAAAATCATATTTACAAATAAAAATTACAATTAATTGTATATTTATTTATGCATGTATTTATTTTTGAGAAAGAGAGAGAGTACACATGAGGAGGAGCAAAGGGAAAAGAAGAGAGAGAATCTTAAGCAGGTTCCATGCCCAGCGCAGAGCTCAATGTGGGGGTCAATCTCATGACCTTGACATCATGACCTGAATTAAAATCAAGAGTTGGACGCTTAACCGACTGAGCCACTCTGGAGCCCCCAAAATTACAGTTAATTTATTGAGTGAGTACTCTAAGTTATAACGTGTTGAGTCATCATCAACACTAAAATGCAAACAAAATCTTGAAATTCATAATAAAACCAACAGAAGGTTATATAGTCCACAGACCACAGGGAAATAAAGCTGAAAGGTCAACACGGTACGGTTGTAACAGAGATGATTTTTAATAAACTCTATAATATGGAACTCTTAATGCAAAGAAAATATGTTAGGAGAATTTCATATTTCTCTTCACCATAATATTGTTTTTGGTCTGGCAAATGTAAAATATAGCTAGACACACACAAACACACATACAAAACAGAAAAAAAAAACCTCTCAATGTTCTCTTTAAGAAACAAAAAAAAAAAACATTTATTCTTTCTGAGAATGAGTTGATGAATGACATGCTTTACAGTATTCCATTTGGTGAGTAGTTTTATAATGTGTAATTACAGAATAAAAGGGAATATACAGTTTAACTTGATTTATCTACTGAATATTGCATGCCAATATATATTATTATACCAGTTGATAAACATTTTTGAGATATAATTGACATATATTATGTCAATTAAAATATTATATAATTATATATATATATAACAATCTTATATAACTTATATAAAATTATAAAATATCATGCTTCCAAAAATGTTGCATTTTTTGTTTTCAGATTTTTACTATTTTAAAGACAATAGGAATTAGGTGGATGTATAGAATTTCTCATCAGAAAATTCAAGACACCTGTAAAACTCCACTGAGTTCTCATTTTAAGGAGGTAGAATTTTCTGACTGCTCAGTTATATACTCAGTGAGAAAATATACTTAAAAATACCACTAGAAAATGATTTGATTATTATTTCTTTATAAGTATGTTGTCATTCTTTATCTACTACCCTAGTCACAGATAAATACTTATTAATATTCCAGGTTGTGGATTTTCTGTCTTGTCACTATGGCTATGGTTCATGTAGAATTGCATATCTAAGAAAAGCAAAGATACCTGCTAAAGATGCATAGTGTTAATACCTGTTTATTTCATAGTCCTTAATATTCTCTGTAAAATACAGAACATTTGACAATAAGTAATTCTACATAGTGATACAGTTTTCCATATGAGAGTTATACAGATGATTTTTATAACTTGTACCAAGAGAGAAAATATACTTTTACTGTGATGTTAGGGTATACATTAATCTGAAAAAAATCATATTTGTATTAGATTATGCACCGATAAACTGTGATTTCATTTTTACTTTTCATTAAAATAAAAGATCTAGATCAATTATACATTTTTTTTTGCTTACAAATGCTGAATTGTTAAGAAAAGATGCCAGTTGCTAATTTCTTGGATAAACTTATTTCCCTAACAAGCATAAATTATCATTTTCTTGATGTTCTTACAGTTACTCCATGATAAAGAGGTGAGCAAAAGATAGTCTCCAAAGAAACCAGAAAACCGAAATGGTACAAATAGTTCATGGGTGGTGATGGTGAGGAGGAATTACATTAGGTACAATTTGAGTGAAAAGATGGCAATAAGTTTCATATCATGTGTCTAATTCTATGCATAGAATACTGTGAAGTCCGGAGGTCAGTGGGGTCTTTTGGAAGCAGACACAGACAGATTTAGAATTACAAGAGCTGTACTGACAGTCAAGATTGTAAAAGATCGAAGAGGAACTAAGATTAGTCAGGGGAGGCAAATCTGACACCTGTGTAAAGGATTTGGCAGGGAGAGTGTCACAGACATTAGTTCTCTTGTTTATAACATAATGGTAAACTTAACTATCCCTAAGATATTTTCTTACTAGATTTTTGTTCTTGTCTCTGTAAGGATTCTGTGTGTGCGTGTGAGCAATATATGTTTGTATGTGTGCCACTTAGTATTTTTTTTTCTTAATGGACTGCTAAATGTATTTATTTAATTAGATTTTTTACATTTGTTATCTTTCCTAATTTCTCAATCCCATCTAGGCATCAAAGGCTATATAACTTTCATTGGCTTTAGTAATCTAACTTCTTTTACCGGATAGTCCTATACCAAATTCCCAATGTGCTCTGCAGTGAGACTCCCAAATGTTCCATGATTAGCTGTAAAGGAGAATGTGAAATAGAATTTCAGCCTTTTATTTCCAGAAAGCAATATAAGTGTCTACTCAATACCTCTAGTTGGATTTCAAAATGTAGATTCTTGGGAAAGAAATGTTACAGTTATCATTAATGCTGTATTCTGAGTATGTCCTAGGACAATTAGGATACTTTAGATGATACTGGCTGTATGCTTCACTGGGAGGTACTATAATATTGTTGTTAAGGGCTCTGCCTTTGAGAGCAGACATTTCAAATTCCACCTACCTATTATCACATATTTGATCTTAAAAAGTCTGAGTTGTCTGAGTTTCTGCATCTCTAAAATAATAATATTACCCAACTCATACATACGGTTGTTGTAAAGAAAAAATAAGATAATGCCTGTAAAGTAGTTTGCATAGCACCTTTCTTCTAAATAAATTATAAATCTTTATTATTTTTTCTAGTACAAATTATACTGTTGGAATATTGATTTTTAATTTTAAAAGGTAGTTAAAATAAATCTTTTTAATATTATTAATTTGTGGATAGAAGACTACTTCATCATTACTATATTTCTTTTTCTATTTTATTATTTAAAAAATGTTTAATGTTTATTTGTATTTGAGAGACAGAGGGAGAGAGAGAATTTGCAAGTGGGGCAGGAGCAGAGAGAGAGACAGAAACAGAATCTGAGGCAGGATCCAGGCTCTGAGCTGTCAGCACTGAGCCCAACACACAGGGCTCGAACTCACAAGCAGTGAGATCATGACCTGATAGTCAAAAAGCCAAAGGTGGATGCTTAACTGACTGAGCCACCCAGGTGCTTCACTATATTTCTTTTTTTTTTTTAATAAAAAATGCATTGGTCTTATGTTCTAACCCATTTTTCATGTAAAAACACAAAAGAATTGAGTTAATAATACTTGGTATTAATGTATTTTATTGCTTCTGTATTTTAACTCAAGGAACAGAATATATGTACTCATTTCTGCCTTAGAAAATTGTGAGAAATTCTCTATAAGCATGTGGTTTACGGTGTCCAAACCTACTTATGATCATTGCAAAGGTTCTTTCAGCAGTATTATAGATTCCTTGGGTATTATTTTTTATTAATATACAGTTCTGAAAAGAAGCATAGATTACCCTAAGGCTTATGTCTTTTCAAAATGTATATTTTATTGTTAAACATACATTGCATACTGAGCTATAATAAAACACAGCATTATTCTTTACAACTTAACAACTGGGGAAATGCTGTTCACTAAAATTGGAAAGAACTTAGACAGTGTCTTAGGAATTAACATATTACATTATGTTTCAGATACAAGGGGAATCAGTCTTAGCATCGGGTTGTAATTATGTGATTGTCTATTGAATCCTTATGTTTCATTTTCGATTCTTCTGCACAATTGGGGCAAAAGAGGTACAAACTGGAAAATGAAGTTTTTTTTCCCCAAAACCATGAAAAATTCTCACAGGATAGTTTTTGTGATGCATAATACTACCTAAAAAGGGGAATCATTATGTTTTTAAATGCCATAATTTTCTATTTGCAAAATTTTTTCAAAATATAATGTTTGCAAAAAAGATATTCAATGGAAATCTGTCAAGCTCTTTGTATGTGAAAGTTTGGTTATAAAAGATCGTTTCCATAAAGATACAAGCTTAAAAATGGCTTTATTTATTTTAGGTAAACATGATAGGCCATTTCGGTTTTTGGCTTTCTGGCCTATTGTGGTGTTTACTATTGAATAGATGACCTAACATTTGATTTCAGTAACCCAGAAAAACAACTAATTTATTACTTGCAACTGGTATCAGGGAAGCTGGGTGGGTCCAAGAGGAAAACTGCCTATTTCCTTCCCCATGAACTTCTCAAGAACTTCTGCTCTTTTAGTTGTACAACAACAAAAACAAAATGACAAGAACACACAGGGAGAAATAACAGAATTGTTAATAATAAGGCAAAAATTCATTAAATATAAAACTTTTCAAGTCTGATCAGATAATCAAAAGCTTCTTAAAATTATTAATTTTTGATATGAGACAAAACAGTCACATCTGGCTTTATTAATGAAATAATGATAAAAAATATATAAATTAGAAATTTACCTATGTCACTCCTAATCAGAGACATCCCTGATAGAGAGGCAGGACTGAGTCCACAATTATGAGGCCCAGTGCAAAATAAAAATGTAATGTCCCTTTTTCAAATATGGTTAAGAAATTTAAGACAGCAATAACAGAGCCTTAAACCAAGCACAGAGGCCTTTTAAGTATGCGGCCCTGGATGACTGCACAAGTCACATGCCCATGAAGACTTCTATTCTGGCAGGAATCTCAAGAGGCCTCAGAAGAGGATCCAATTTGAGGATCTAGGGCCATGACAGTCTCAACTGGAGCTCAGTGAACCTCCAAGGTTATTGAATACTGGCTTTCTCAAAAATACCATTAAAATAAATTGTTGATGAGAAAAAAAAAACTGAGATTATTCTTACTGAGGCATGGGAGAATACAACTTTGAGAGAGTCTTGGTAATGTTGAAGGGGGAAGAAAATGAAGTTGGTACACTTACGTGTTTTGGAGTCTGGTTTAGGATGGTACTTTATCTGGGGTCTTTATTGGGATTGGGTAGTAATTATGATATTATAATATTTGAAATTATAACGAATGAGGATTTTGAGGTGAGGATTCTGAAGAGTCTTGGGAACTCAACAGTCATTTAATGCAATCAGTTGAAGAGACAAACATTTTGTTGTTCATTTAAATGAGTTTTTTAGGAAGTTCCAGGAATGAACAATGAGGTTAATGTAACTTTTCTCTTCCTGAACAAGATTCTTTAATACTAAAAATATGTTAATGAGGATAGAAATACAGTGGAATACAGAATAATGTTAACGTAGTTATCTGTGTAGATAGTTTTAATTTACAATAGATTTTTGTAAAATCTATTTTACGAGAAAAAGTTATTAAACAGCAGTGCTTTTCAATATGGATTTCAAAATCAACATTGGAGAAAGTATAAAAATGAAAGGTGGGGGAGGGGCGCCTGGGTGGCTCAGTCTGTTAATCGTCTGACTCTGGATTTTGGCTCAGGTGATGATCTCAAGGAATGTGGGATCGAGCTCCGTGTTGGGCTCTGTGTTCGCGGTGCAGAGCCTGCTAGGTTTCTGTCTCTCTCTCTTTGTGCCCCTCCCCCCTCTCAAAAATAAATAAACATTAAAAAAAATGAAAGGGAAACATAATTTCCAAGAGCTAGTCCAAAGAGAGAGGAAGAAAGAGAGAGAGGGAAAGAGAAAAGAGAAAAAAAAAAAAGAGAGAGAGAAAGGAGACAAGAGAATCCCTTGGGAGACCGAAGTCTGTCTTGAACATTTGCCTTTCCCTTGATTTGCCTGACAATAATCATTGCCAGTCTTTTCATTGTAACAAAATAGCAGTAGCTACCCAGAACCCTAGGTTATATGAAAGGAGCATCATATGTCTCCTTCAGTGAGGGTTTAATTAACACATATGCAGACTGGAGCACCAAGGTGGCTCAGTGGTTAAGTGTCCGACTTTGGCTCAGGTCATGATCTCACAGCTCATGGGTTAGAGACCAGCATCAGGCTCTCCACTGACAGGTTGGAGCTTGGAGCCTGCTTCAGATTCTGTCTCCCTCTTTCTCTCTGCCCTCCCCCCTTGTGCCCCCTGTCTGTCTGTCTCTCTCTTAAAAACAAATAAACATTAAAATAAAACACACATATGCAGACTGACAAGCTAAATTTGAGCTTTTATTCCTCTAACCACTTTCAGTGCCAAATCCCTGTGTTGGTTGATTTTAATCTTTTAAGACTGACTCTCCCCATTCCTGTTTTATGCTAAGGACTTAAAGGAGAAATCTTGACGAGTAGAGTTTGTGCTATCATGGCAGTGAGTGAGAGTAATTAACAGTCTTTCTCTGATGCCTTAGCCTCTTGCTTTGGCCTTTCTCTATTATAAATTATTACAGAGTAGTTGGTATCTCCACAGAAAGTGAACTTGTAATTGCCTTAAAAGGCACCAAACTGAAATATATATATGTGTGTATATATATACACACATATATGTATTTACGTATAAATAAAAGAAAGGCACCAAACTGAATATATATATAATATATATTTTATATATATATTATATATATTTATATATGTTATATATTATATATATGTTTTATATATATAATATATATAATATATATGTTTTATATATATAATATATATTATATATATATATCAAATGAAACACACACACATGCACATACATACACATATTTAGATATATACAGGAGCATGATAACAACATGAACCAAAAACCATTCAAAAAGAACCATATGGAACTTTTACTTTATAAAACCTATAAAGGTTAAAAAAAACCCTAAGATGGAATAAATATAACCAAAGATCTAACTAAATGATAAAGGCAGAATGGAAAGATAAAAAATAAGACAATAAAAAAGAAGATCTAAGAGACCAGGTGTATGAAAATATAAAAGCAAGTGTTGGGATAATAGCAATCACATAAGAAGAAAAAAAATTCAAGTCAAATAAAAGAAATATTTGAAGAAATATTGAAGATACATGATTTGGAATTAATAGTTCTATTGGAAAGGGCCCATCAAATGCCAAACAGGAAATAAAACACATAACTAAGTCCTGGATATACTATAGTGAAATTGAAAAATGTCCTAACTAAAGGGACAATATAAAAGTATTCATAAAGAAGGTTAACTCAACGATAAATTTAGAGCAGATTTTCTTGACATAAACAGAGTACTCAAGAAGATATTGAAGTATTAAAGTTTAGCTAATGACAGAAACTTATTTTGAACACAGAATATTTAAATCCAAATTTGTATTCAAATATGAGTTCTAAATATATTCTTACACAGGTAAGCTCACATTACTCATAATAAAAACAATTTTAGCTGAAGTATTATGATAATAAAAAACAAATATATGATCTGTCACAAAAGATTTTGGAAGTAAAAAGAATACAATACATGAACATTCAGAACAAAAGACACACTAAAGTAAAGGAAAAGAAAAAAAATGAGTATATGATTAAAACTCAAAGTTAAATTCCAGGTATTCTCTAAATAATGAGGAGAGAGAGTGAAATACAAAAATACATCAGTACACATTTTTTATAAGGGAAGTAAATGATAATTTAAAAATTAATATGGGGAAATAAATACAAATATGTATGTAGAGTAGATGGAACAACCATAAGAACAAAATATAGCATACCAGTTATATAACTGTAGTTATAATAGATGTACGTGGATTAAACTTACCAATTAAAAGCCTCTCACATTGTATTTAAAAACAATATGTAATTTTATGTTGTCTGTAGGAAACCTTAACACACATACACACACACACACACATAAACCCACACTGAGTTTGAAAATAGATTGATGGAATAAAATACACTAGGCAATTATGAACCAAAAAATTTTGAGGCATTGACTTTAATATCTGTAAAAAACAGAATTATAGGTCAAAATTTTTATAAGGAACAAAATAATATATGCATATAATATATATAAAACTAGAAGCTATATTCATTACTATTAAATAGGTACATTCTAAGATACCTTAACATATATCAAATGATAAATGATAGAACAGAGATAAATGATAAATCAGCCTTTGCAATCAGTAATTTTAATACACCATCCCCAGAAACTGTTTAAGAAGACAAAAACACAGAAAAAGGCTTAAACAATGCTAGTCATTAGACTGACTTAGTAGATATACTTAGATATCAATACAAAACTGTGCATTTTAGTACACATTCTTTCCAAGTACACATGAAATCTTACAAAAATAAACCGAGTATTAGGCCAAGCATTAAACCTCAACAAATGCCGAAGGATTGATGTTTTATATATTACTTTCTAGGAAAATAATGTAATAAGGTTAAAACAATAGCAAAGCTATAGCCTACAACAATTAAGTGCATATTAAAAAGATGTATCTGTATGTTAAAAGGAAATACTTTTTAAATAAAACTAATAATACATTTACCATTTTACATTGGACAAAACCCTAGAACATTTTCAGAAAATCAGTGTGTGAGTCATTATGAAGGGGCATGAAAACCAACCATGACTACAAGCTACTCATTAGAAATCATTTATGTTTGTAGTGAAAACTTTGAAAAAAAATTAAGATTTTTTTAACACTTTATATTTTTCTTTTCTTTTCGAGAACTAAGGTAAAAATCTGAAATCAATCTCTGTGTCCTTGGAGGTTATGAGGAGTTTCTAAATGTAAACATTTTTCAGCATACACTTGTTGTATACCACATACTTCTCAAGCTGATCAAAGAATGGAATTTTTCTATTATCCCACCATGTTGATGACAATACGGAAGTCAGATAGGTGGAGGCTGAGCCAGAAGCAAGTGCTCTAAGTAAATGGCATAAACTGAAACATCTGCCATAACACAGAGAGTAATGTTCAAGGGTTGTCAGTGTGATATGATCTTTGTAGTTATCAATTCCAGGTAGCTTATGGATAGAGCATCAGAGAACTCTAGTAAGTACGATCTGAAGGAAGAGGTGAACAGCTGGGCATGCAGGAATTTGAGTCGTAGGGTGTGGAGAATGGTAAATTCAAGGATCCAAAAGGATAAAATCGAACTTTCACTGTAAATGTTGGCCAGATTGCTTTACTCTGTTCCTTCCTATGCTGTCGATACTTCATACATTGTTGTTATAGTGTTTAAATGGTATTTTCACTACTGTTACTGCTAATCTGATTGAAAACATCTCTCTTCTTTCCTTAATTGAGCCCTTTTATGCTGAACCAAACTTTATACACAGAAGTAATTTGAAATGTGCAACGAAAAGCAAAGCTCTTTGGTGCTTTATTCTTTGCCCCTGAAGGTCCCATGGATTTTCTTCAAAGTACTATTTCTAGAATTTTTCTCCTTTGTTTTTGTCATTCTTCAATCTGACTGATGATGCTGGAACATGGCCTTGGAGGCTAGTGTGTGTGTGTGTGTGTGTGTGTGTGTGTGTGTGTGTGCATTAATTATGCTTATTTATTTATTTTGAGAGAAGGGGAGGAGCAGAGAGAGCGGGAGAGAGAGAATCCCAAGCAGGCTCTGCGCTGTCAGTGCAGCACTTTGAGATCATGACTTGAGCTGAAATTAGGAGTCAGACACTGAGCTGACTGAGCCACCCAGGCGCCTCCCTGGTATAGTTTTAAAGGTTAAAAACAGAGCCTTGTATGAACCAAACCCAAATTCTGTATATCTTGCAATTTAACAGAAGAAAAATGAAGGAAAGGGGCCATACAGGTCAAGATATAAAATAAACAGTGGACCTCACTTTGCCAGTATGAAAATTGATAGAAAATTTACCATAAATGATGTGACTATTTTTTCTTTTCATTTTTTTGTATGACTTTATTTCAACAAATATAGTGGGACAATCCAGAATTAATATGATGTCATGCAGCGTACAGAAGATTATACTTCTGGAGTTATATGTGCAGTACAGAATACCTTTATGCAAAGCAGATGGTATATGAATAATCAGAAATCCAAGGGCAGATAAATAACTATAAATTGTAGCAGAAATATGGTTCTGATTGTTGGCAACAAAGGCATCCAGCTGAGGTCTGGATTAATTTATTTAAAGGTTAAGTATTTTACACTATGTTATGTGATTGACACTGGAAAGTCCTGCCACTGATAGACCCAGCTGGCACACAGGGGATGATTTTGGGAGAGGATTCAGAATTATTATAAAACAGTAACTTATAAGAAGATTTGATTTTTTTAGAGCTGTACAAAGTATATTCATCATTTTTTTTACATAAAGAATTTTATACTGTAGTGATATACTATTAACAGCATTTAATCCATAGTGACTAAATAATCCATAGTGACTATAAATATATGAATAAAAGTCAATGGGATGGGCACATTTAACTTATGAACATGAAATGAGATGGGGTAAGAAAATAAGACTGACTTTCATTAAATATTCCCAACCTGGGATACCTGGTTGACATAGTTGGTTAAGCATCCGACTCTTGACTCAAGTCATGATCTCAAGATTTGCAAGGTTGAGCCCTGTGTCTGGCACTTCACTGTCAGTGGACCCTGCTTGAAATTCTCTCTCCCTGTCCCTCTGCTCTTCTCTTCCTCTCTCTCTCTTTCAAAAGAAACAATCTTAAAAAATAAATAAATAAAAATAAACGTACCCAAACTCATAGATCCAAAAAGATGCTTTCTTCCCTTGCCTGCAAACATAAACCCCAAGATGATTATAAACTAATTTCTATTCTCTTTATAAGAAAGAAGAATGGAGACTGACATATACATACCAATGATTCTCTGAGTTTTACAAGCTGTGATTGCTCAGTTGGGTGTTCATAGGAGTTTTGTACATAATACATTGTTTTGGACACTAAACAGAGGTAAGATAAACCCCTCCCTCAAAATATGGCTCAGAGCAATGTTAAGGATTTTACACATACACATGCATAACGAGGTTTTCTGTGGAGAGGTAAAACTAGTTTGGGGTTTTATGGTTGTTTTGGGGTAGAGCCAAAGGTGAGGATTTCTGTGCAGGAGAGTCAAGGCTTTTTTACAATTTGAACCTCTTGCCAGTGCCATAGGAGGAAGCACCCAAGCCTTTCTAGATATGGCACAGAAGAGAAAGGGGTAATTGTATGGCTTGAAAACTGTCAGTCAACAAATATCCAATATGGAGTTGAATTCTTTTTTACTTTCTCTGTGCTTAATTACAAAAGTTCTGACATAAACAATGTCAAATGGATTTCTTGAGCTTTTAACATGCAATATCGTTTGAAAATGCCTATAATGGTAGATAGTTACTGTTTTTCCCAAATACATACAGCCAAGTACGTTTTCTTCAAAACGATAAAGCTCAGTTTTCTCCTGATGTAGAAGAACATAAAACCTAATTTTTGGCAAGCTTCGTGACCTAAGCCTCAGCTTCTCATCTCTAATTTGGAAGTAATTTTTGCCAGTACTTACTTCCACACATTATGTTGAGCTTCAAATATACATGTGAAGCTATTTAAAAAACATAATGTGCGGTATAAATAAAAAAAAGTTCACTGTAGGTGT
The DNA here is from genome assembly GCF_027475565.1 of Acinonyx jubatus. NCBI lineage: Eukaryota > Metazoa > Chordata > Mammalia > Carnivora > Felidae > Acinonyx > Acinonyx jubatus. The sequence goes on from NC_069384.1 coordinate 99,902,554, forward strand.
TCAGTTCTAGCGTTTCCCAAAAAACCAAGATCTCAAAAAGCTAGGCTTTTTTGTTAAGTGAATCAACACTTAAGATAACAATAATCGTGTGGTATCATAGACTATTCTTGAGTAGACATTCTAACACTCAAAGGAAAAAGTTTTGTAACTTGAAAGGGTGGGAAGGCTGTGTTTACTAATCCCAAGTTGAATGATGATAATTTTTATCTGATTTACAATATGTAGTTGAGTACTGTGCAAAGGGGAGACATGCTCCCTGGGAAGATACTATCCAACATGTTCTCCTTACTATTCAGAAGGTGCTGTGTGTATAGGTTAAGTTATGTACTAAGAAAAGTAACCTCTCATAAGACTGCAATACCCATCTAATGAACCTGTTTTTATTTGTCCAACTTTGTCCATATCCTTAAGTAAAAAATGTATTTTTCTGAATTAACATTCAGAAATGTTATCTGTGAATCTGTAAAAGATAAATGACCATAACTCTCAACAGGTGTTAAAATAATATATTGTTCCATTGCTAAAAGAACAAAGTGTTTATTTGGAAATGCTAATACATAAGAAGAATGATTTCAGCTATTTTGAAGGTTATGTAGCTTGAGGAGAATCTAGTATAGCAGGCTATCTTATGAAATCATTCATTTTCATAATACACTGTACTTAAAGGCAGAAGGTTAATAATTATTATTTGAAAAACTTAAAATGTTATTATTATATGAATTTACTTGCAGAACATGGTTATAGTACACAATAAATGCTATTGCAAATGTCCTATGCATTTAAACATTCAGTAAAAATATCTGTTCAACTGTTTAAATTACAAGTATAAATAGTATTCAAATATCCATATGTTTATACACTGTGTAGTCAGTACATATACTTAAAACAACTGAATTGATCTTGCTAAGCATTTCTCCTTATTTTTGAAATTGATTTTCTTTGCAAAGGAAAAATGTGAAGCTCACTTGGAGAAAATCTATGCCTTGGGGGCATTTTATAATGAATGACTTGGCTTTTTTGTGAAAATGTTTGTACTATTTTGAGAAATGGATATACAGTATGATGGTTACCAGCAGTTTGCTTTGTTGTAATTTCTGAAAAGCAGCTTGCTGTGTTTCAGAGAATAATTGATTTTTTAAAATAGTACTCTCTTAGCTAAGAACTTATTTATATCATTTTTCTTATTGCTTTTAAAAAGACAGATGTTTAATTACTTATTGCAGCAGTATGCACAATTAAATTACATAGATGTATTTTTTCATTTTAGTTTAATATTTTTTAAATCAAGAGAAAATCAAATATTAATGATGAATATTTTTGCATAGATTAAGATATTCAAGTCGAGTAGTCTCAATTACAATGTTCTATAAATAAGGCAAATAAGCATACATGAAGCTGTGTCATAATAAATTACATAATAAATTTGGCATTATCGCAATGTGAGAGTATATGAAATTTAGTAATTTTTAAAAATATTTTGTTAATGTTTATTTCTTAGAGAAGAGAGAAAGAGAGAGAGAGAGAGAGAGAGAGAGAGAGAGAGAGAACAGGGGAGGAGCAGAGAGATAGGAAGACATAGAATCAGAAGCAGGCTCCAGGCTCCAAGCTGTTAGCACAGAGCCAGACGCGGGGCCCAAATTTACAAACTGCAAGATCATGATCTGAGCCGAAGTCTGATGCTTAACCAACTGAGCCACCCAGGTGCCCCAGTAATTTTTAAAAACTAAAGAATATTGTCCTATTGAATCATAAAAAATATTTTAAAGGAAAAAAGGCTAAATAGGAATAATTTAATTAAAATCATTTGAGTTAAAATTTCAGGTTTCTTTTTACACTGTGTTTAATATTATTCAAAAGTCTCATACGAAAATAATAAAAAAATTCTGGCATTTCCAAGAGAGAAATAATGTTTTCTATGTGTGTATGTAATTAATCATTAAGAATACAGAAAGTTACACAAAATTTAGAGTAAAATCAAGTTGAAAATCTAGATGGGTTGTGTATTAAACAAAAATATTGTTCAGATCTTTAAGGCACTCAGAATATGGTCTACAGGGCTATAAATATCATGTTATTGTTTCTTAGTCATTATCATTCTGCAAATATATGAATATATATGTATCATATATAAAATTTATTTATATTCATTTATATTCAGAAATAAATATATTTATGAGTATTTTCCTGACTCCTTACATCAGTTACTGAAAACCAGATTTGATTAATGATTCTTCCTGCCTCCTTTTTTCTCCTTTCATTCTTGTTTGGTTGTTTTCCTACCCTTCTCCCATCCATTTTTCATTCTTTAATTTGTTTGTTCAATAGGTAAATAGTCATTTTTGTTGTGTTTTCATCAAGCCATATACCAAAATACAGGAATTAGATCTAAAAACTATAAAAGAAAAATTGGTTTACTTAATGAAATGCATTCCCATAAAAATCATCAACTCATAGAATTAAAGTAATTCCTTCAATGTCATTTCTCTTTTCCTGAAGACTCCTACACAAGTTGGTAATTTTATTTAACTAATTTTCTATGCTAATCTTCATGTATAATAGAGTCCTAGAAAAAATTGTATTTTTTTTTCATCTTTATGAATATGTTTCCCATATTTCAAGATTTCTGTGTGATTACAGAAGTTGCTGTTTTGGATCCAGTTATCCCATCACAAATTAAAACGTTCTCATTCATAATGTCCTCTATACTTTATTTATGTATTTATGTGGTTTATTTGAGAGAAGCAGAGACAGCATGAGTTGGGGAGGAGCAGAGAGAGAGGCTCAAACTCACGAAACCACAAAATCATGACCTGAGCCGAAAACCAAGAGTCACTGACTGAGCCACCCAGGCATCCCTAACGTTCTCTATAATTTATAATGGATAAATGTTCTAAATGTTTTGGTAACATTCCCATTAGTCTTCACATTACTTCAGTGTCTACTCCTTAGTTAGCCCTAATTTGATGGGATATAATTCTGTATTAGGTAGTTATGTAAAACAACAGACAAAAATACTATGCAAATCTTTAATATTAAAATATCACAATTCCTACCTTTAATTATACTTATGGTCCTCAAAATATACTCAGATATTTTATACACATTAAAAAACTTTTATCCACCTTGCTGCATTCAACTATTATGTGTACTCGACTATGTCATTTCTTTGAGATAGTTTACTCAATATAAGTCATTATATCATTAATTCTCAAATTATGAGATTAAAAGGATCAAAGATTTTAATCCATTAGCTAATATCCATTGGATATCAGGAATCATAAACAGAGAGGTCATGGTAGTCCAACTAAATCTTCGTGCAGATAAGGAGAATGACAGATTAAATGATTTACCTACTTTGCTTTAAAATCTACATTAATTACTAACTTTATGGGTAACTTTTAGAAAACAAATGACTAAGTATACATTTCATTTACTTTCGTGAATATTTAGAAAAACAAATGAACATTAGGATGCATTTTCATCAAAACTGGGTCTCTGACATTTAATGAAGAATTATTAATATCCTACAAAATATTTAATTCTAAACATTGTTCCAATTTTCTGAAAGGTGGTAATTTTTTTTTTATTCATTATCTTCTTGTATATATAATCCATGCTGGTTTATAAAGATTAAAAAAAGATTTTATATTTCTCTAAGGATTTATAGTTTTTAAAGCATTTTAATTATACAGTATTATTTAATGATATATTATCCTTCCCACTCCACAGAGTGGGAAATATTTTCAAATATACTCTAAAGACTTTAAAAATATATCCCCAAAATAGGAAATAATTATTGATGTCTCTCTTGTAATCCACCATTCTGTCTACAATGCATTGTGCACACAAGTAATTCAGAAAACACATTTTATTCGTGATTTTTAAAATATTAGATATCTTATTTTTATAAATATTTCCTGGAAATAAAAACTTCCACTTTTGTTTCTGGTAGTTTTCAGTCACCTTTATTTACCACTGTAAATTTTCCACACTGAGAAGATGCACACATAAATTAACAGAATGTAGAACCAAAATTTAACCCTCTTTAAAATAAGACAACATGGAATGATTTGGGAAAGGTGGTGGTGTCAGAAGTGTCAAGAATCTGTTCCCTCACTGGACAAAAACTGCACTGACGGAATGTGTGACGTAAACATGTTGGAACTCTGGAAGGTATTGTAGGTGTTTAACTTCCAGAGAAAGACTTGGATGGTATATTGTGGCCAAATTATTATTATCATTATTTTAATTATTTTAATGTTTTTTATTTATTTTTGAGAGAGAGGGACGGAGCATGAGTGCGAAGGGCAGAAAGAGTGGGAGACACAGAAAACAAAGTAGGCTCCAGGCTCTGAGCTGTCAGCACAGAACCCTACAATGGGGCTAGAACTCAGGACCTGAACCAAAGTCAGGAGCTTAAACAACTGAGCCACCCAAGAGCCCCTATTTTGGACAATTTGTAAATTTCAGCTTAAGTTAGCACAGTAGTGACTACCTTCCTCCAACCTCCAGCCCAGTGGCAGACAGGTGTGCATGTATTTCTGGAGCACCCAGCATATAGCTTGGCTTGAGAAAGCCAGGGTGGGTAAAAAGGATCTTGTTCTCCAAATATGGGAGATTGTGCTCTGCTCATCAGTTGCTGATTCTAGTCACAGAAATTCAGACTAAGGGCTGGTGGCCATTTCTATTATGCCTCTGCTTCAGGCGTGGTAAGTCCCTCCTCCTTTTGGCTGAAATCACTTGCAGGGGATTTAAAGGAACAATGGCCTTGCCTTTCCTTTTATTTAGCTCCTTTCCCCCATTTGGGAGGCAGACGTGAGCATTAAAAAACGACTGCATACATGAGGAAAATTAGAAAGTGAACCATGATGTTCAGGAAAAGACTCAGGAAAGACCTGAAAAGACCTTAAATTTATACCTCAGGCCGATCCTCAGCACAGAGATGGCCTATAAGAATCAAAAAACAAAAGCCATATCAAAAAGGAACAAATGACCAGTGCCTGGCTCAGTTGGTTAAGCTTTTAACTTCAGCTCTGGGCATGATCTCCTGGGTTTGTGAGTTTGTGCTTTGGGCTCGCTGCTATCAGCACAGAGCTTGTGTCAGATCCTCTCTCTCTCTCTCTCTCTCTCTCTCTCTCTCTCTCTCTCTCTCTCAAAAATAAACACTAGAAACATTTTTTAAATGTTTAAAAAGAAAAGAACAAGTGATGGGGAAGGCAGATAATTTAATTTCCAGAGTTACCACATTATTAGATTCAAATGTCCATTTTTTAACAGCAACAACAAAAATCACAAGGAAATAGGAAAAAAAACAAAACAAAACAAAAAAACAGAAACGGGAACTATGTCATTTTCAAAGGAAAAAAAAATCAAGAAACTGTCCTTGAAAAAGACCTGATGGCAGATTTATTAAATAAACACTGAAAACAAGGCCTCAAATATGCTCAAATAACTAAAGTAAGATAGGGAAAAAGTCAAGAAAATTATGTATGAATAAATTGGAAATATCAAGAGGTAACCCCCCCCCCAAAAAAAAGAGTCCAGAGTTGCAATATACAGTAACTGAAATGAAAAACTCCCTCAAAGAATTCAAAGGTAAATTTGAGCAGGCAGAAGAATCAATGAACTTGAAGATAGGACAATGGAGATGACTGAGTTTGAGGAACAGAAAAACAAAAGATTGAAGAAAGGCAAACAGAACCTAAGGAACCTGAAAAACCTTAGGCACTGTGTTCTTGAACCCTCCTAAAGGCAGAGCTCTCCATGCTTTAGCACACTCTCTGTCTCCACTCTCAATCTTTCTTTGTGGTCCTAGGACATATCATGTACCCTCCAGGACTTGTGATGAATAAACCTTGTTTCTTCAAAGTTCCCTAATGATTGTTGCTGAGGTGTATCTTGCAATCATAAGAACCATAAGGGTCCATCCATCCATAAAATTGGCTCTGATTGAGGAAATGTGTGTGGGGGCTGGCCCCAAGCAGTATGGGTCCTGGGGAGCATCTGTCATTCTTAGCTGATACTATTCTAGGGATAGGCTGAGACCAACACAAAACCCCTGGAGTTTTTCAAGGATAGATGCATGATTCCTCAGACCCTAATGCAGGAAAAAAATGTGGGGAAGTGCAAATTTAATGTCATAATATAAATGTAATGTTACAAATTACACATGAACTGATATAAATTTAACATGGACTACAATGAGTTAAAGTGGCATATTGTAAACTCAAGAGTAACAACTAATGAAAAAAAGAACTAAAATTAGTGACTCATTAGAGGTAAAAATGGAAAACCAAAAACTATTCAACCCATCCAAAAGTGGGAATGAAGAAATAAAGAATTCAGAAAAGAATAAATAGAAAATAAATCAAAAGTTGATATATTGAAACTCCACCCTATTAGTTTATTGATCATTATATTAATTTAAATTGATACACCAATTAAAATGTGGAGATTTTCATGGTGGATAAAAATGCAAAACAACTGCATTTTGTATACAAGTTGGTTGATAATGTTATTCTAGTTTTCCATTAAGCACTAAGATATACTTTTTTGACTGCTTCTTCAACTAATTACTGAGAAAGGAATGATTACAATTTTAAATATGCCTTATTTTCCTTTTGTGTCAGTTTTACTTCCTTTATTTTGAATATATGTTCATAAGTGTATACATATGCACATACATATACATATAATTTTCTTCTTTATGAATGTACATTTTGTCTTTGTAACGTATTTTTCCAATATTATTTTGTATAATTTTAACAGAGCTCTTTTCAGTTTTCTAACCATTATCATTTAGTATTTGTATTTTTTTCATCGTCCACTCATTTGTCTCACTTTTATGTTTGTTAAAATTTGTATTTTTGATCAACTCAACTCTTAAGTTTTTTTTTTTCAACGTTTTTTATTTATTTTTGGGACAGAGAGAGACAGAGCATGAACGGGGGAGGGGCAGAGAGAGAGGGAGACACAGAATCGGAAACAGGCTCCAGGCTCCGAGCCATCAGCTCAGAGCCTGACGCGGGGCTCAAACTCACGGACCGCGAGATCGTGACCTGGCTGAAGTCGGACGCTTAACCGACTGCGCCACCCAGGCGCCCCTTAACTTTTTTTTTTAAACATTTTATTTATTTTTTGAGACAGGGAGAAACAGAGCATGAACAGGGGAGGGCCAGAGAGAGGGAGACACAGAATCTGAAACAGGCTCCAGGTTCTGAGTTATCAGCACAGAGCCCGACGCGGGGCTCAAACTCACTGACCGCAAGATCATGACCTGATCTGAAGTTGGCTGCTTAACCGACTGAGCCACCCAGGCGCCCCTGATCAACTCAACTCTTTAGACATATTTCATTTACGGTCTCTTTTTATTTTAACTTCAAATCTTTTTTTTTTTCCAATAAAATTATTAGTGGAATGTACTAAAGTATTTTAAATTTATATCCCAAGACAAGACTCATGGCTTCAACACACAAAAAACTTTTACAAGTAATGAAAATATATAAAAACTGACATTCCATGGAAATGCAGAGATTTCTTTAAAAAACTATACATATATATTTATATAAGCTATAAATATATAAAATTTTATATAAATATAAATATATAAATTATATTTATTTATATATATAAATTTTAGGAAAGGAAGAACCTTGTTAGTATTAAAATATACAAATTAAACATTTGACTTTAAAGAATAAATATTGACTAAAGACAGTAAGACAGTACTCCAAGAAAATGAGCAGGTTTTTAAATGTGGCTATGCTGATACCACAATTCTAGAGAATTATTGGCAATATAAACCAAAATATCTAAAAGTGAACATGTACGTTATATAAATAATATCCATTTCATGAATCCAAAAAATAAAATAAAATAAGAAGACTCTGTACAATGGCTGAACCTCAGGACAACATCTGATCAACTTATGGCATCTTATAAAATGGTATGTATTTACTCTGCAAAATACTGTTAGTGTAATTCTGAAATGAAATAACTTAAAGTCACCATTACAAAAGTGGAATATTAATGTTCTAGAACAGCTTATCCAGGTGATTCTGATTTTAAAATATATTTACTTTAATATGTTTATATGACCAGAAGTAACATGCAGGTAAAAATAAAAACATTAAGATAATTTTTTGGTTGTTTTTGGGGTTAAAATCATTTTTAATTTTAATTATTGGTTCATTAATGTTTTCTATTCTTTCTACATAAATAATAGCTATTTAAATTTGTTTAGCAAATAAATTGTTTTAAAATTATTAACAGAAGATAATGTTTGTCTAGGTCATAGTACAACTCATACAGTATTAAATAGCTTCATTACTTTATTTGAATCAGCTGTAGCATACATAAAAGGCCAAAATTTAAATCAATAGAGAAACCTTAAAAATATTTCCAGTGAGGGGCCCCTGGGTAGCTCAGTCGGTTGGGCGTCAGACTTGGGCTCAATTCATGATCTCACGGGTTCGTGAGTTTGAGCCCCACGTCAGGCTCTGTGCTGACAGCTCAGAGCCTGGATTCTGCTTCAGAATCTGTGTCTCCCTCTCTCTCTGTCCCAACCTCGCTCGTGCTCTGTCTTGTCTCTCAACAATAAATAAATATTTAAAAAATTAAAAAAAAAAATCTTTCCAATGAAATACAAGTTTGTTTCCAATCCTGACAGATGTCACAGTTAAGTTCTTGTTAATATCTTAGCAATATTATTTTATTTATTACAAGTCACTGACCTAAATATGTCAGTATAGTTTTTAGCTTTTAATATTGATAATTTTAGTTTTACTATATGGTTTCATACCCTTCTTGATATGAGCTCATAAATACTAGAGCTTAGTTCAGTCTTTATTCCTTTTGTATAATGAATCTTTCTACAAGGCTATGGAAATAATAAGGAATATAAGCATTTGCTGTTCTGTGTTTGAACTATTGTAAGGATTAGGAGTATTCTCGTGAACACTGAATTTAACTTGGGGAGACAAAGCTAAAAGAAAGTTTCTTATGTGATGTTGATCACTGTAGCTTATGTCAAGTCAAATTCTGAGGCGATATTTATTGATGGATAGTATGTGACTGGTACTCTTTAGATACTGAAACTTGCATAATAAGGTGTCATATATTCGTGGCACAAAATTAAAAAAAAGATATACATCATATATATTATTTATATGTATAAATAAATGATAAAAATCAAAGGATTTGAAAATAAATAATTCTCAAATCCTTTGAATTATAAGTTCTCCTTACCAATAAAATCTCTATATATTTAGTGAAGAAGTCAAATATATTGTAACACTTTCCATTTTCTTATATAATTTTTCAGATTAAGTGTACTGCAAATTATTTTCTAACTAGGAAACAAAGCCTCAGGATCATAAAACTCACTGCTAGCCAGTCAATTTCCTCAGTAAAGAATGCCAGGTTGAATTCCTACTGTATGAAATTTTGAAAATACAGCAGCTTGGTTTTAGCAAAGGATACCAAAAACTTAAAATTATGGTACAAAGTAGTAGGAAAGTCATAGTCCTTTTTAAATAAAGTTACTTGAGAATTTAAGACATCTTTCATACATATAAAAGAGGATATTGATTCAATTTTTTAAGAAAGAAAATATTTTGATGAAAGTGGCTCACATAAACTTTTTATAAAAATGATAGGAATTGTGATCATGGTAGAGACGTCAATTACGTAAAAATATATATGTTGAATAATTGGAATAATGGCAATCAAATTTGCTATGTATCCTCTTTAAATTCTATGCACATTCTTTAATGTTTTTTGTCAGAACATTTAAACTCCAAAATCGGACCTAATGCAGTGTTATATATTAGTGCATTTTGCCACTATCCATCTATATGCTACCTGAATTTAATAATTTATAACTGTTTTTCAAAAAATATCATAATTTAAGTGGGATTACTTTTTAAAAAACCCTACCATTTGGCATATTGAGTAACAACCACATACATATTGATAGGGATCAAATCCTCAATATGATATAACCTGGAAAATGGTTTACAGTTGTCATTAATCTCAAACTTGAGATATTCAAATTGTTTAGCCATGTACTCACTCCTTACTTTGGTATTCTGACAATAGTGAAAACTCTATATATCTATTGTTTATGTTCTCATCACTGATTGCTTGGATGTTTACAATAAAACTCCCTCTTTTCCCTCCACCCCAACAAATGCTATTACTATGAGATTTGGATAGAGCTGATAAAAATGTGGGCATCTGAAATAGGCTTCCCCCACTTCTGGTTTCTGTTTCAAAATATAAACAGTTTGGAAGCTGTCACTCCCAAACTTATAATAAGCAAAAGGCTGAACAAATTAAAATTCAATTCTTCTTAAATCCACCAGAGAATTGAGGTGACAGGGAAAACTGTTGCCCTGAAACTGGAAAAAAAAAATCAAATACAGAGAATCACAGCATACCTAGAGTAGAAGCCACTAGGGTCAGTACTGGTAAGAAAGCTCAAACAGTAATTGACTGATATGTAGAGGCTGAGCCTGGACTAGCTATAGAGTTAAAATCTCCTGGAGGAACAGGCATTTGGTTTCTTCCACATTTTCATGGATTTTATATCTAAGAGCCCATCAGCTTCTCATTTTTATGACTAGAGAAAAATTGCCTCTTGCTTTTAGTAGGGAGATGGGAAAAGGAACCATACTGATGCCTGCCCAGAACATTTTGTTCTCAGTAGCAAAGTCCTGCCTGCCCTCAGGGGAAGCTGCTTTACCAGAATCTAATATATTGTAGAGAAAGGGCAATTATATAACTTGAGCCTTTCTACCCTCTCTGTCACACATATGGAGAAGCAAAAATGGTAAGAAAGTCTTCTAAAGATCAAAGCCCAGGGACTCTTGTCCATTAAAAAGTAAGATTTAATCATGTGGTTATAGAATAATTCCTCTCCCCAAAACTTTAACACCTTATCAACAGTACTCCAATATAACAATGTATTATAACTGAGAGAGCTGTTAGAAACAGACTTTATTTAAGATGTTTCTAAAGAGACCCTAAGGCAATAGTGGAGCCATAAATAAAGACATTAGAGGAAACTGAAGCCTCTGAAATCTACAGCTACAGCAAACATTAAACACAGCCTAACTCAATATAAATATCTTCTTATTTTTTGAAGATAAATATAAAACCTCACATTAATGGGCTATTTAACTCCTTTCTGTTAACCAATATCATGTCCAGCTTTCAATAAATATTACAAGGTATGGTAAAATTCAAGAAAAACACAGTCAAAAGAGACAAAGCAAGCATTAGAAACATACTAATATGTGACAGAGATTTTGAAGTTCTTATACTTGGAATTTAAAATAACTGATAATATGCTATAGTCTCCAGTGGAAATAGTGGATGACATTCAAGAACAGATGTGCAGTGTAAGAAAACTCTGAGAACAAATCAAAAGAGAATGCTAGAAAACAAACACCGTAAAAAAAAAATAATGAAGAATTCCTTTAATTAGCTGCTCAGTAGACAGGACACAAATGTGGAAAAAATCAGTGCTTTGGAAGAAGATATGTCAATAAAAACTTCCAAAACTGAAAGGCAAAAATAAAAATAAGAATGAAAAATAAAGTATTGAATATTCAAGAAGTGTGAGAGAATTACAAAATGTGTAACATACATGTAATACATTTGTATTTTCTTCAAAAATCATGCAAGCAAAAAGAGAAGGAAGTGTTAAAGGAAGGAAACTCACGAATCCAATTTAGGATTTCCTATGGAGTGAAATTATGCTTCCAAAGTAAAGGAGAAAAATATTTTCTCAGACCAATAAAGAAATGAGCAATTTGATGTCAGTAGACTAGCCTTGAAAGAAATCTTAAAATAAGTTCCTTATAGAAAAGGAAAATAATGTCAGAAACTCAGATCAACCTAAAAGAGGAGAACATTAGAGGAAGAATAAACAAAAGTAAGTTAAATTTAAAAATTTTTCTTCCAAACTGCTCAAATAGATAACAATTCAAAATGATAATAACAACAATATATCAGGTGAATATAACTTACAGAAGTGAAATGAATGACATCTAGTAAGTAAAGTGTGGAAACATTCAAGTATAAGGTACCTATACCTCCTGTAAATTAATATAGTGCTATTTGAAAGTGTGTTTAGATTACTTATAGACATGTATTGAAATATTTAAGACAACAATTAAGATTATATTAAAAATATAATTGATATGCAAAGAGAGTAGAGAAAATAAAATCATATAAAATAGCTAAAACAAGAGAAAAAGCAAAAAAGCAAAAAAAAAAAAAAAGAAAAAATTCAATGGGTAGAAAACAGTTACAAACATGGTAGATACTAATCGAACAAATCAACAATCACTTTAAATATAAATGGTCTAAATTCACCAATTAAAAAAAAAATGGACAAAAAAGCAAGACCCAACTATATGTTCTCTATAGGCCACCCACTTTTTCTCAAGTTTCTATTTAAATTCAAGTTAGTTAACATACAGTGTAATATTAGTTTCAGGTATACAATGTAGTGATTCAATAATTCCATACAACACTTTGTGCTCATTCAACATATAAACTCTTTAATCCTCTTTAATCTTAAACTCTTTAATGGGGGATTAAACTCATTAAACTCACCTATTTAACTCATTCCCACACACCTCCCCTCTAGTAACTATCAGTTTATTCTCTATAGTTAAGAATATAGGAGACTCACTTTAAATATAGACACAGATTAAAAACAAAAGAAGAGATAAAAATATGCCATTCTAACATTAACCATAAGAAATTTGAATTTAGCTATATTAATTTCAGACAAAGCAGGGAGAGTTCAGAAAAGCAAAAATTATCAGGGATAAAGAGAAATAATACATAATCATAGAAGGATTAATTTTGCAAGACATATTAATCCTTAATGTGTATGCATCTAACAACAGAGCATAAGAATATATGAGGCAAAAACTGATAGAACTGTGCTGTGATCTAAACTGTGCACCTCCTTAAATTCATATTTTGATGTCCTAACCCCTAGTATGTTAGAATGCAACCTTGAAGATAAGGTTTTCAAAGATGTGATTTCTACATTATAATGAAGTCATTAGTGTGGGTCCTAATCCAATAGAACTGGTGTCCTTATGAGAAGAGGAAATTAGGACACAGACCAACACACAGGAAAGACCACATGAAGACACAGGGAGAAGCCAGCCATCTGCAAGCCAAGGATATAGGCCACAGGAAAACAAACAACAAAATAAACAAACAAGACTGCCAATACCTTGATCCCAGACTTTTAACCTCTAGGATTGTGAGAAAGTAAATTTATGTTCTTTAAGTCACTCAGTGTATTCTACTTTATTATGGTAGCCCTAGCAAACTAACACAAACTGCAAGAAGAAATAGTTAAATCCACTATTATAGTTGGAGATTTTGACAGCCCTCTTTCAGTAATTGACAGATTCAGCAGGCAGAAAAATCAGTAAGGATAGAGTTGAACTGAACAGCACCATCAATCACCTGGACCTAATTGACATTTATAGAACATTTCATCCAACAACAGCAGAACACACATTCTTCTCAAGCTCTTGTGAAATATTCACCAGGATAAACTACATTCTGGCCTTCAAATACATCTTAACAAATTAAAAAAAAATAGAAACCCTACAAAGAATCCCTCAGAACACAGTGGAATTAAACTAGCAATCAATAGCAGAAAGATACCTGGAAAATCCTAAAATATTTGGAGAATAAGCATTGCACTTCTAAATAACAAATGGACAAAAGAAGTGTTAAGAGAAGCTAAGAAATAGACATCCCTAAGTCCAGACCACCAGTTTTACCAAGTATGGCATGGATAATCTGCCTAAATTAGTGGAACGCCAGTTTCCCTAATTGAAGAATAGAAATGACATGTTTCTTTCAGGTGGGTAGAGATACTTAGAGATAATAAAATTAATTCAACTTAAAGTTTGAATTGTTTTTGCATAGCCAATCAATGGTAGTTTTTATTAATGTAGCACCTTAAACACATCATTTACTTATTCTTTTACAGGACTGATAAGGGGGTCATGAGAACCCCCAACTTGTGGCCAAGTCAGAGAGAAGTCTGGGTACCCTGGAGATTCACTATTTGTGACTGTTATCTAAAGTAGGAGCTGATCTTGTAGAACTGAGCCCTTAATTTGTGAGGTCTGTGCCAATGCTGCATAGTTAGTGCCATAATTGAATTGTAGGACACTCAGTTGGTGTCTGGAGAGTTACAGCTTTGTTTGGTGTGGAAAATTGTCAGTATTTGGTGTCAGCAGTGTTCTCTGAGTATGGAGTAAAACAGACACAGGTGTTTTTCCTTTCAGTAACACAGTGTTTGGCAATAATATGCACTCAATAAACATCAAAAGCATGTTGAGTGAATAAATTAAAAATATATTTACTGCATCAGAAGTTTCTGTAAATTAGAAATTTTGAAAAAGAAATTCTTTTGATATCATAAGACGATGGAAGAAAATCATTATCCAATTTACCAACATAATAAATGCTGTGCTACCTTCATCCCATCCATTCACTCATGCCCTATTTTAAGCACTGGAAGCTAGCACAATAAACAAAATACTAAAATCCCTGACCTCATGGAGCTTATTTTCTTAAATATAGACATACATCCAAGAAGGCCCTAAATTACATAAAATGGTTCATGTGTTACAGAAATGTTAATACCTAACAGAATTCTTGCCTGACCTTTAGACTGAGGTCTCTATTATATGTTGTCAAATAATACTGAATAGCTTTTCTTCTTAACTCTTACCAAATTACATTTTATTTGTATAATTATTTTAATATATGCCTCACCCATTAGACTTTAAGCTCCATGAGAGTGGAAGTCAAAATGTTACTTTATTTTTTTTTTAATTTTTTAATGTTTATTTATTATTGAGAGACAGAGAGAGACAGAGCATGAGTATGGGAGGGGCAGAGAGAGGTGGAGACACAGAATCTAAAGCAGGCTACAGGCTCTGAGCTGTCAGCACAGAGCCTAACACGGGGCTCAAACTCACAAACCACAAGAGCATGACCTGAGCTGAAGTTGGACGCCCAACCAACTGAGCCACCCAGGTTCCCCCAAAATGTTACTTTAAAAAAATGTTTTATGTTCATTCTCTAACAATGTCTCTCATATAGTAACAACCAAAAACACATTCAATCAATAAGTGAATGAATGAATGAATGAATGAATAAAGGTATGAATCAGTGGCTTTATTTAGTCTTCACGTCTGTGAGCTTAGAATAATTAATGAAGGATTGCATATGGTAGAGCCAAGATGAAGAACAATTAAATAACTTGTTCAAATCATTTTCATGATAGCACTAACAAGAAAACTTGTCTCTTCTGAATATAGTTAATTTTTCCAATACCACATAGACCCACTGTGTTAGAGAAATACTAAAATTTAAAACAAATTCTATCAAACTATGAGTATTATATTGCAGGTAAGCCAGTAAGAAAATGATGAACTGCATTAAAAATTCCTGCTCTTACAAGAGTTTAACATACTATCAGCATCTTCCCTGAAGACCCTCTATTACAGTATTTCCTAAAGTGTATTGTGTTGCTAGTGATAGTATCTTAAACATATCAAAAGCTTTGGAATATTTACCCAGAAAAGGACACTTCAGCCCCCCTTTGCCCCCCAAAAAAGTGAAAAACTGTGCAAATGCTAACATAATTCCACATTTCAAATTCCATGTAAGATGTGAGGTAATGCCATTCTGACAGTTTTATGTATATAAACTCTAAACAGATGAGATACGGTTCAGGAGAGTTAATCATTCTTCTGTTTCCATTGCCTGAATTCATGCTTTTATTTCCTGCTTACTGTCATCACAGGATGCCACTCTCTCTATTTTTCTCATATTATTTGGTCTATTTTTAATCTGGTCTTTAGCTGTCTCAATTTTATATCTTTATGCATATGAAAAATAGCTGAATATGTTTATTATTTCCCCTGATCAAAAACATGACAATTAATTTCAATAATATTAGGCCCTATCAATATCAGCTATATATTGGTTAGTCCAATATTTACCAGAAACACTTCTTATCTAAGAAGTATAGTAAACATACTGTCAATATTCATGCAAATATGAAGTGAAACTCATTTTGAATTACATGAAGAATCTGGGCATTCTTTTTGGTGATATTTGGTATAATATTTTTGGTAATTATGGTCATTAACATATTTAAGACATATAAATTGATAGGAACAGAAACATTTCCTCTGAAAATTTTACGAAGCAGAAATGACTGTTTTGTCTGTCTCAATACACAGCAGTGTAAACTACAGGAGGCAGGGATATTTTCTGTTTAATTTATTCTTCTAGCATTGAGAACAATGCCAAGAATGTAAGAAGTACTAAGTTTTTTTGTTAATATGAAAGAACATTAGATGACTCCTATAGCTTAGTCACACTAGAAGTACTTTGTAGAGCCATTGTTTTAGCTAAAACAAACAAAATAATGACAGAATACATTTCTTCAGAATTCATCATCTGACAGAATTAAGAAGTGAAGTTTTGGGGACACCTGGGTGGCTCAGTGGGTTAAGCATCTGCCCTTGGTTTGGGCTCAGGTCACGATCTCACGGTTTGTGAGTTGGAGCCCTGCATTGGGCTCTGTGCTGACAGTGCTGAGCCTGCTCAGGATTCTTTCTCTCCCTCTGTCTCTGCCCCTCCCACTTGTCCTCACTCTATCACTCTCAAAAATAAATAAACTAAAAAAAGAAGTGAAATTTCAGGGGCACCTGGGTGGCTCAGTCGGTTGAGCGTCTGACTTCGGCTCAGGTCATGATCTTGCAGTCTGTGAGTTGGAGCCCCACATTGGGCTCTGTGCTGACAGCTCGGAGCCTGGAGCCTGCTTCAGATTCTGAGTCTCCCTCTCTCTCTTCCCCTCCCCCGCTCATGCTCTGTCTCTCTCTCTCTCGGTCAAAAATAAATAAACATAAAACAAAATTTTAAAGAAGTGAAATTTCATAAATCCACATTTTAATTAATCAAAACTGAATGAAACATGTCTATGTGTTTGTAAGCTAAAACACCAGGATTTAAGTTCACCTGCTTGCTAATGAAATGCACTGCAACAAAAGCAGCAGGCTGCAGGATGTGTATTAGCCAGGGAACTAAGAAAAAAAAGAGCAACTTTAATTTTTTAATTAGATTGAGGTGAAAGTATAGAGTGAGATTAATTTACACTATGCTCTATTCTTTGCCATGAATGACACATTTTTATTGTTGTTGTGTTTGCTGACAATTCAATTTAAAGAAAACAAAGCTCTAGTTGTCACTATTTTACAATTGAGCTTTTTACCGGTCTGAAAAGTAACCCTTTTGTCTGCCTGAACATTATGTGTTGATAAACATTACATATATATAACTATGAAAAGTCATTAAATTTGGCTAGTGTAGGAAGGAATTCTTACTAATTGTACCTAGCAGTGGATTTACTGTGAAGCTTGAGCATGAGGGCCCTTCACTTGCTTGAGCCTCATCCAAGGCCCTGAGAGGGGCCTTACTGATATGTCCACATGGTCATCTGCTTTTGGAGAGTTAGGAAAAAGGGAATTCATTTTAAATTTGTCAATTTAACATTTTTGCAATACTAATCTGATAGCATTTGTGTGGTAAAAATATTTCCAAGATCGCTTCTATGACATTATAATTGTTATGAAGATTCCACTACCTGGGCACCTGGGTGGCTTAGTCAGTTGTGTCTGACTTTGGCTCAGGTCATGATCTTGCGGCTCATGAGTTCGAGCCCCGTGTTGGGGTCTGTGCTCACAGCTCAGAGCCTGGAGCCTGTTTTAGATGCTGTGTTTCCCTCTCTTTCTGCACCTTCCCCGCTCTCTCTCTTTCTCTTTCTCTCTCTCAAATAAACATTAAAAAAAAAAAAAAACAGATTCCATTACCACCGTTGTGTATGTGTGAGTGTTTAAAGCTTTACACATATTTAACATATAGGTTGACTTTGCATGTTATATCACATAATACACACAGAATCATGTGGGTGTGTATCGTATCAATATCCATAAAGTTATCGTCCAATATCTTGATTGTAGATCTTGCTTGTGTTGTTTTTGGAAATGGAAACCACAGTTCAGAGACTCCTGCCATTTTGCATTCGCTCCTCATGAGCTTTAAAGAAGATTTATATAATTTTCAAAGTTGAAAATATCTGTGCAAGTCTAGTCGTACAAGCTTGACTTTTCAATTTTTCCAGGAATTTTGCCCCATCAGTCTAGAATCCATGGCAGAGATGGGTTTTCTTTTTCTCTGTGCTATTACTGAAGATTTTTCATTTTCAAATCACTTTTTTTTCCCTGAGAAAGTAGCCTTCCAGAATACTTGCTTAAGAGAGATCCTTTCTTCCACTTCTCTACTTCACATGGATCACAGGTTTCTTAGGCTTACATGAGTGAAAATCCTAGTAACTCTCTATTATGGTCTATTTTGTTTGAATTTATCTTCTGATAATTGATGGAATTGAAATGAGTCAACAGAATATAAATGCAAACTTAAAACTCATTTTCTATTTGGCAAAAAAAAAAAATCTCACCAGTACATATATGTGAGACTGTGTGGGTGTGAATATGTATGAGTATATACATATGTGTGTGCATGTGTGTGTGTGTGTATACAAAACCAAAATATTATTAGTTTTCACTTTATATTATACCATATAGATTACAGTGATAATAATTTATTACATATGTTTTGGTCTTTTTAAATCGAGCTATTTTTTAGATGTAAGAAAATTTGCATGTGTGTTTGATGCATAGTTTTTCAATGCAGTATTTGCAGACATGATCAAAGTTTTTAGGGTTTTGAAAATAAAGAGCAGACTTTGGGTGGTTTTGGATCAAAGATTTGATTTGCATTTAACTGTAAGCTATTTTTTTCCATCCTTTATACAAACACAGATTAGACTTTCAAATTAAAGAGAAAAAAAACAAAATCCATAACATCACCGTCAGTTAAGTAGAAATACTAGAAACATATATCCATTTACTACTGGTATTATGAGTAAAAACATCTGTGATAAGATATATTACTGTGGCTGACTGAGCCTGACAATATGAAAAACACAACTATTAATAGAAGGGGGGGGGGATGTTTACATGTTTCTGAGGCTCCAAAAAATGCTACCTTCAAAGAATAATATTTACTTTTAAAAAATACTTTTTACTTTTCAAGAAAACAATACTCATCTGTAACCTAGCAGTTTGTGGAATTATTTTATAAGCTTAAAATTCATGAAGTTTCCTTGAAAGTTGCCATAAAACGACTATTAAGAACTTGAAAACAGCAAAGGTTTAGACAATATTTGGAGAAGAATTCAGTGTGATAAGTAATTTGTTAAGTAGAAATGGTTCTTGGCAGGAATGACTTGATCTCATCTGTCATTCCACCCTTATTAACTTTTTTTTTTACTGTCTTCCCAGTTGATTAGTGCTCAGATTGCCTTTGCACTTTGAGTTGCACTGCTATAATGTACTTAATGTTCTAGTCATGTGATCCTTTTATTGTTACAAACCACAATTTGTCCTGTGTCTCATTCCTTCAGGTCTTATTGAACAGCAGGCAGCTTAGTCTGGTAAAACTGATCAAATGACAGAGCTATGTTTAACAAACATGATATTCATGTGTTATTAAATTAAATACTGAACTTAAGGTTGTATAAACTGGATGATATAAGGTAGTTTAAGACTTAAAAGAAAGGAGGAACAGAATGAAAGTATTCAGAGAGGAAGATATTGTCAAATTCTGGACATTACAAGATTGATCATTAATAGTCTACCTACCCTGACTGACTAAATATCAGCTTTGTAGAAAACATTTTGTTTTTTTCTTGAATTGTCAATTAATTCTAGTGCGTGATATCAGAATTATTTACCGACAAGTAACAGAAAACCTTATGTCAACTATCTTTAATAACGATGAATTTTTTATATTAAAAATGATCATATATTAAAAAGTTGGTCAGTAATTTGATACACACACATTTCTAAATTTTTTTTAATGTTTATTTTGAGAGAGTGAGAGAGCACAAGTCAGGGAGGGCAGAGAGAGAGAGAAGGAGACAGAATCTGAAGTAGGGTCTACACTCTGAGTTGTCAGCACAGAACTCAACGCGGGGCTCCAACTCATGAACCGTGAGATCATGACCTGAGCCAAAGTCAGACACTTAACTGACTGAGCCACCCAGGCACCCCAACACATACCTATTTCTGAACCGATCAACGACAAGAGGGATGAGATGACATAAGTGCCTTTCCAGTCATGATTCACCTTTTACACCTGTGTTTGAGACGCACCTCATCTGAGGTCTGAAACAGATATCTGAACAAAATTGGAATTACTTTACTTAAAAGAATAAGGAGAATAGGTCAATTGTTGGCTTAGCAACCATGATCTAAAGGAACTTCTTGTTCTTTCATCCTTCCTCCTCTTTAACACTAAAAATACAAGTAAGCCAACAAAACAGTTATGTTTTTAATTTTTATAGATATTCTTCACTTCTAGCCAGTCCCCTAAACACATTAAATAGTAAAAACTATGAAACAAAATATATCTTCCCATCTGTCCAGGCATGTCAAAAAATGTATAATTCAAACAAATGTTATGAATGATATGATGATAGTTTGATTATGGTTCCATGTTTATTATAGAGTAAATCAATGGTTGTTTCATACATGCTAAATAGAGGCCTCACTCTGGATAAAAATTGTGACAAAATCATAATTCCCTACATATTAACTAGATATTCCAGTCCCTTTTTCTTTTTCTCACCTTAGCTCTCAAGCAAAATTGTAATGAATGCATGAACAAAATCTACAGTCATGCTGGTACTCCAATATTATAGTCAATTAAAAAGGGCTCTATAGTATCAAAATTGCATAATCGTCACAACTGATTTTAATTCAATAAAAAGTAATTCACATGTGTTATGTGTAAATTTCCATGCTAGTAAGTACCATGGGAGATACAGAGTAAATGAGTCACGATTCATATTTTTCAGTGTATATCTAAGATACATTGCATTGAAGCAGATACATGTACACATATGAATAAATATAAATGCAAGTGCTTTGTGACATATTCTATAATAAAAGTTGAGATATGTACAAAAGAAAAACCTTAGCAATTTTAACAAAGCAAATTGATAACAATTCCTAGTGGAAGATATATAAATTTGATTACAACTTTAAAGTTCAGACATTGATAGATATATAAGTGAGAATTTATATATATTTTAAATAAATATAAGCACATTTATTATGTATTATGTTTATATAACTACATATGTGTTCTACTGCTAAGAAGATCTTGATCTCTGACAACATATTTTCCTTATATAATTTTTTCACTATAATGTACACAAATGCTATTCTTAAATAATTTTAAAAGTTAGGACACTTAGATCATTTTTCATTAATTCAGTTAGTACTCTTTCTTAGTTTGATAAATTTTCTACACTCATAAGATTGGTGGGTGGAAAAAGAGGGGTAAGTTGAAGATATCAGCAGTCTAGTATCGGCTTATGTGAAAAAATGAAGATGGAGATAAGAGACTTCTCTAATATACAGGTAGGTAAAAAGTGGTAAAACATACTGATGTATTGGAAGTCAAGTGTTAAGAAAGAAAAAAGTAATAATAATTCAGCCCAGAGTTTTAGATCAGCAACTGAGTGAATGGTGGTACCATTTTACTGATACTTGGAAGGTCTGATATTGGGAACTAAGTGAGGAGTTTTATTTATTGAATATGACAAATAGTTCAATAAAATGTCTGGTGTTTAGAGAACTTTGGAATATAAGTGTAAATTCAATAGCCTTCCTTTTCTATGTTATATATAAAGCCATGGGACTGAATCAGATCATTTAGAAGAAAAGTATCAAAAGACAAAATGAGGATACCTAAACATCATAAAAGCCATTTATGAAAATCCCACAGTTAATATCATCCTCAATCGGGAAAAACTGAATGCTTTCCCCCTGAGATCAGGAACACGACAGCAATGTCCACTCTCATCGCTGTTGTTTAACATAGTTTTGGAAGTTCTAACATCAGCAATCAGACAACAAAAGGAAATCAAAGGCATCAAAATTGGCAAAGATGAAGTGAAGCTTTCATTTTTTGCAGATGACATGATATTATACATGGAAAACCTGATAGACTCCACCTAAAGTCTGCTGGAACTGATACATGAATTCAGCAAAGTTTCAGGATACAAAATCAATGTACAGACATCAGTTGCATTCTTATACACTAACAATGAAGCAACAGAAAGACAAAGAAACTGATCCCATTCGCAATTGCACTAAGAAACATCAAATACCTAGGAATAAACCTAACCAAAGATGTAAAAGATCTGTATGCTGAAAACTATAGAAAACTTATGAAGGAAATTGAAGAATATACAAAGAAATGGAAAGACATTCCCTGCTCATGGATTGGAAGAATAAATATTGTGAAAATGTTAATACTACCCAAAGCAATCTACACATTCAATGCAATCCCAATCAAAATTGCACCAGCATTCTTCTCGAAGCTAGAACAAGCAATCCTAAAATTTGTATGGAACCACAAAAGACCCAGAATAGCCAAATATTGAAGAAGAAAACCAGAGCGGGAGGCATCACAATCCCAGACTTTAGCCTCTCCTGCAAAGCTGTAATCCTCAAGACAGCATGGTATTGGCACAAAAACAACACATAGAACAATGGAATAGAATAGAGACTCCAGAATTGGACCCACAAATGTATGGCCAACTAATCTTTGACAAAGCAGGAAAGAATATCCAATGGAAAAAAGACAGTCTCTTTAACAAATGGTGCTGGGAGAACTGGACAGCAACATGCAGAAGGATGAAACTAGACCACTTTCTTAGACCAGTCACAAAAATAAACTCAAAATGGTTGAAGGACCTGAATGTGAGACAGGAAACCATCAAAAAACTAGAGGAGAAAGCAGGAAAAGACCTCTCTGACCTCAGCCGCAGCAAATTCTTACTTGACACATCTCCAAGGGCAAGAAATTAAAAGCAAAAATGAACTATTGGGACCTCATCAAGATAAAAAGCTTCTGCACTGCAAAGGAAACAATCAAAAAACTAAAAGGCAACCAATGGAATGGGAAAACATATTTGCAAATGACGTATCGGATAAAGAGCTACTTTCCAAAGTCTTTGAAGAACTCAGCAAACTCCACACCCGAAAAACAAATAATCCAGTCAAGAAATGGACAGAAGGCATGAACAGACACTTTTCTAAAGAAGACATCCAGATGGCCAACAGGCACATGAAAAGATGCTCAACGTCACTCCTCAGGGAAATACAAATCAAAACCACACTCAGATATCACCTCACGCCAGTCAGAGTGGCTAAAATGAACAAATCAGGAGACTATAGATGCTGGCGAGGATGTGGAGAAATGGGAACCCTCTTGCACTGTTGATGGGAATGCAAACTGGTGCAGCCACTCTGGAAAACAGTGTGGAGATTCCTCACAAAATGAAAAATAGATCTACCCTATGACCCAGCAATAGCACTGCTAGGAATTTACCCAAGGGATACTGGAGTGCTGATGGATTGGGGCACTTGTACCCCAATGTTTATAGCAGCATTTTCAACAATAGCCAAATTATGGAAAGAGCCTAAATGTCCATCAACTGATGAATGGATAAAGAACATGTGGTTTATATATACAATGGAATACTACTTGGCAATGAGAAATAATGAAATCTGGCCATTTGCAACAATGTGGATAGAACTGGAGAGTCTTATGCTAAGTGAAATAAGTCAGGCACAGAAAGACAGATATCATATGTTTTCACTCATATGTGGATCCTGAGAAACTCAACAGAAGACCAGGGGGGAGGAGAAGGGGGAAAAACGTTACAGAGAGGGAGGGAGGAAAACCATAGGAGACTCTTAAATACTGAGAATAAACTGAGGGTTGATGGGGCGGTGGGGAGGAGGGGAAAGTGGGTGATGTACATTGAGGAGGGTTCCTGTTGGGATGAGCACTGGGTGTTGTATAGAAACCAATCTGACAATAAATTTCGTATTAAAATAAATAAAATGTTAAATTGTCTCATCCAAAAAAAAAAAGACAATATGAGGAAATTAAGAAACAAACTTTATGGAGAACCAATATAGAGAGGTTAGAGTATCTAGGAAATGACCTGCATATTAACATCTGTAGAACCAAGAGGAAAGACTGTTTCAAAGAGGAGAAAGTTGTCAACTCTGTAAAATGCTGCTTTGTAAGTAAAGAAGAGGAGGGCATAAAAACTGATTAGACTACAAAGAAAAGAGAAAGAAGGAGAAAAAGGCACTAATAAAAAGCAAAATTCTAAACAGAATAAAACTATACATAAAAATGATTAAAATTGAGAAATAAATAGAAAAACTGGAAGAAAATTGATTTGAAAAATTAGATGGAATAAATTAATTTCTCGAAGAATATAAAATGCCATAGGTAGTGCAATAGAGAAGAGCAAACTTGAATAGATCTATAACATCTCATGAAATAAAGGTCTAATCAAAGACCACAATTTGAAATAAACTCTAGGAAAATTTTACTAAATTTTAAATAAACTGAAAATCTATTTTATAGGAGTTGTTTGTAAAATAGAAAAAATTAAAAACCTGTCAGTCATTTTGGGAAGTTAGGATAGCCATGATTCCAAAATCAATCAAAAGTAATATAAACCATGATGAATATAGGTTCATTTAATGTATGAATAGAGATTTAAAAAGCCTAAGTTAGCACAGACCCAAACTTAACAGTGTATTAAAATATCTATATAATGATTAAGTTAGTTTATATCAAGAGTTTAAGAATTCAACATCACAAAATCAATTATTACGGATTTATACCTCACATTAATATACCAAAGAAAAAAGCTCAAATAATTTTAGTAGCTGCCAAAAGCATTTTACAATATTAAATGTCAATTTATAATAAACGATTCAAGGTAACTTTATGAAGACTATAAGCCAAAAAATGATAGTAAACGCTTTGGAAATGCCTCACTAGAGTATTGAGCTTCTAAGCATCTTACTGTGTATGTAAGGAATTCAAGGTTTCTTTAAATGCTCTTTATCTGGACCATTTTAGGAGGTTTTGATGGCAGGAAACAATCTTGAGGGTTGGGATAATATCTCTCTGTCTCTCTCTGTCTCTCTCTCTCTCTCTCACTCACTTAGTTCCTTTAAAATAGTGGGTTCCCCAAGCCCAGTGTTCATATATTGTAAAACAATACACAGTTTATAGTTGTTATCAGCCTTTCTCTGTTGCTCTGTAAAAACTAGACTCAGAAAACCACTGTAAATGTATTCATTCTCTTGCTACTGTTACTGCTGTGAGTGCCTCTGTTCCAGGAGCATTGGGTCTTCTGTCAACATCTATGGAACTGTGGCAAATTAACATGTTAGCTTGCAACTAGGGTAACAATCTTATACCCTTCCCAATCGTTGACATAAGTATTATGCTTAGTATAGAATATTACAATAATTTATTTTAAGTACTGGATAATACAATAAAATATGAAGAAATAGTGGATTTTTAAAATAAAAATCACAATACCGTTACTTGGAGATATGATAATCAACTATTTAGAAAACCTAACAAATTAAAACAAACCATTTGAATTGAAAAGATTAAAAGATTAAATATAAAGTCATCAGTAAATAAGTTATAGATTATACAACAAAAATTCTAAAATGCATGTGGAATTTAAAACTCATGAATAAAATAGCAATTAAAAAAAAACATTTTTCTACCTGATACGTGAGTAAAATTCTAGAGTAATAATGACGAGTAGATCATAGTACATAAATATGCCCATTTGTAAATGATGAGTTATAGGGGCGTGTGGGTGGCTCAGTCAGTTGAGCATCTGACTCTTGGTGTCCGATCAGGTCATGATCTCATGGTTTCATGGTTTTGAGCCCCGTGTTGGGCTCTGCACTGGCAGCTCAGAGCTTGTTTGGGATTGTCTCTCTCTCTCTCTCCCTATCTCTCTGCCCGTCCACACTCATAGTGTCTCTGTCTCTCTCAAATAAATAAATAAAAACTTAAATAAATAAATAAATAAATAAATAAATAAATAAATAATGAGTTATAGAGGTGGACACCCAAATGATTAAGAAAAAAAATGTATTGGTTAGTAGTGATTGAAAAGTTATCTCACAGTATGGAGAAAACTAAAACATGTTCTCCTTTAAAAGATGTATAGATGTAATCTTAACACTAAGAGAATAAATTTACAGAGAGAAAAATGTGGGGTGACAAAAGGCTCTCTAAATAATAAACTTTTATTCTCCATATAAATTTAGAAATACATTTGTTGATTTCCTTGAAAAATGTGGCAGAAATTTTTATTGGAATTAATTACATTCATAGGTCTATTGGAGAATAATTTTGTGATCAGTATGTCCTATGTAAGAGACTATCTTCATTTGTTCAAGTTCTTTATGTGAATTGTAATAATTTTATCATTTTCTATCTAAAGACATTGTGTTTTATAATTTGCTTTTTAATAATTGTTTTATAGAGGCAGTATAGATTTGTCCTTGAGTGATAGATCTGTATTCCAGTCAGTTGTGAATCCATGCTATAACTTATTACCTGTTTGTTTTTCCATATATTGCTTAAACTTTGAGCTTCGGTCTTCACATGTTTAAAATGATTATAATGGCCTTTAATTCCTTAGGGTTATCATGAAGATAAAACTTACTACTATATAAAAAATACTTATATAGGTGTCTAACACATGTTAAGTGTTAAAGTTATAATTATTATTGTTAACATGTTTACTTACAAATCATCATAACAAAATGATATATTTGATTATATTAGTATTATATATTTCACGAGACACACATATAACAAATAAAGAAGTAAAAGACTAATTGAAGACATGTTATTCTATAAAACTGACAAGGGTTTATTACCTAAAAATGCAAAGACCTCCTGAAATTCAACAAGAAAATAAAGGAAAATGTAACCACATATTTTAAAACCTGGGATTGTGTTCTGACAGAGCCAAAGAATGGAACTGAGGAACAAGGTTAAGGGCAGCACAGGCACTAAGTTGATTAGGGGGAGAATGAAACAAAAGAAAAGAACTGCCCTCCTCTGCTCCCCTCCCTCTCTACAATAAAATAAATAAAATAACATAGGAAATAAATGTAAAAGGGAACAATATTGGCTTAGAAAATGTGGAGGTAATTGAATTTGAAAACCACAGCTCTAATGAAATGAATGTGAAGCCAGGATAAATTGGTATGGTGAGTAAATATGTCCTAGGAATATGCAGACAGAATGTGTTGACACTGACAACTTTTGTTGTGTGAGGACTGGAAACCAGTAGAGTGGATGGACATTTGTATGGAAGAGGAAGGGCTGCTGCGGTTGCTGTCATCTGGAGAGGTTAGAACATCATTTGGGAAACAGCATGCTTTTCTGTTCATGTTGTAGATAGACAGAAACTGATTTAAAAAAAAAAAAGCACGTCTGTGGGGTGCCTGGGTGGCTCAGTTGGTCGTCCGCCTCTTGATTTCAGTTCAGGTCATGATCTCACCGTTCATGGGTTCGAGCCTCGAGTAGGGCTCTGCACAGACAGTGCCTGGCCTGCTTGGGATTCCCTCTCTCTCCCTCTCTGCCCCTCCCCCGCTCGCTCACTCTCTGAAAAAGAAACATTTAAAAAATTTTTAAACAAAAAAACAAAACAAAACAAAAAAGCATGTATGGAGAAGGAGTGTGTTTGAAAGTTAATGAAAATGGAATCCAGGGTACACTTAGGGGTATTTCCATTTGACAATAAAAGAGATCCTTCCTTGATAGGAAAAAAAGATAGCTTTCAATATAACTTGACGATTTGATGGCAGAGGCATAAGGATTCAATTTTCTTGTGCTTTATATTTTATCATTTGAATATTAAATCATGCTGTTATCTTTGGTGAGAAGGAAGTAAGTTTGAGTAAGGAAAAAATCAGGTGCAGCAGTTTTAAAGAGGAGGAGAGTAAATTTACTAAAAGAAGCTAGTAGACTTGCCAGGCAATATATGCAGGTGGTATTTTAACCCTAAGGTCATGAAATCAAGGGCATTTTGTGAGGGTACGTATGATGGAAAAACCTAAGGAAAAAAAAGAAAATGAAATAATGATCACAACAGACCATGGAATCTAATGTACATAATAAGGAAGTGTAAAGTATAAAGTAGGGTAAAATGATGGAAAAAAACGTGACATTTTCTAAGGATTGTTAGCCACAGTATGAGTGATTTTAATTATGACTTCTTGAGCAGGGAAACTAAATGTCTAAGAGGCTGTTAATGTACATGGTCCTTATTTCCATGTAACACTTTTGAAGAGGGATAGTTTGGGATAATGACAAGAATATTGGTAGATGACAAGTATAAAGTAGTAAGAATGAAAAATCCACATGATGTAAACAACAAGGGCACTAGACAGAATTGGAAAAGATGTGAAAATAATTGCAAGGATTACCTAGAAGATACAGCATAGTTTTGGATTCTAACTTTACCCCTTTCCTGCAGCATATGTTTCCTTTCCTCAAACCTTATTTATATATCTGAACTAGTTTTACTAAGTTGCTATTTGATTCAGTTTGCACTCTAAGTAATTAATTAGAATGTTATTCATTTTCTCTATATTCCAAAATAGTAGGGCGAAACATCACTTAAGAATAACTTTTCAAAAATATCCTCATATCTCCAAATAACTACTTTATTTGATTAAGAAACAAACAAAAATAATCAAAACTCTTAATCTCTGAGGCTGTTAGAGGAAGAGATGTGAGTAAAAGTTCACGAAAAGAAGCACAATATAATATAATGATGCACTGTGGCTGGCAGTAGGAATCCACTGGTGGATTTGAAAATTTATTAAGTGTTGAGTAACTAACCAGTATTTATGATAACTTTAGAGTGGACCATGGTTGGACTATTCAGTGGTAGGTATTTTACTTTAGAAAGGAGTAGGATTACTAGGAGGAGGTTAGGACTAAACACTAGGAAGAAAAGATTGTTTTGAATAACCTGAAAGATCAGGAGGGATGAGATCTGGAATTCTAACACCAGGAGAAATCAGTGTTTCGTTTGTGGAATATAATTGACAGTATTAGGGTGTTCCACCTAACAGTTCAGCTTTATAAATTAATAAAATTCACCTGTTCTCTCAAGGGAAAAAAGCCTCATAAGGGCCACAAGGAACTCCTTTTGAACTCTACAAATTTTTAAATTATGATACAAATAAATAGCTTTGACATTATTTCATTTGCAAGAAGACATTGACTAATTATGGGTAACCTGATACTCCAATTATAAGTATTACTGGCATCTAATAAAAACTTACTCAAATTGCCTTATGCATAAGTCTTTATGATGTCACATCATTTTGTTTTAACTTGTATTCCCTCAATTTTTCTCAAATTATGCTGAGATCTTGGAAAAGAAGCTTGGAAGAATTTTGGGGGAAAGAACAATTTTGACTTTTCTTTTCCACCTGCAAGTTAAATTTCACTTATGTTTATAAAGTGGAAAGGTTACAGTAGTATATTTCTTACTGTGTATTCATTATAAAAGTAAACTTCTAAAATCATTGGAGAAATTAGCATCAGAGTACTCTTCAAATTAATTAAGTAGAAGTTTAATATTTTCAATCCCCTCTATGCCAAGTGTTATGAATTTAAATGCTAACTTGAAAGTCTGGCATTTTATGATTTTAACATTTTGCTTCCTTTCACATAATTTTAGTGTAAAATTATTGAGACAGTTGACATTTTAATTCACGCTAGTAGGTACTGTGGAATTGAGGAATGTGAAAGATATGTGTTCAAACTTCATTTTATAAATATATGTGGGGGTTGGTGGTGGTGGCATTTTCCCTCAGAGTTAAGTGCCATTTTGCAATGATAATCATCTACATTGGAGAGATGCTCTTGTCCACGCTGTTTGAAAAGTTCCAGGGTTCTGGTTAATAGTCATATCTGATACATTAGAAGGGATGATCATGAAAAAAGGAAGCTATATGAATATACAATTATAACTAATAAATTGAGTTATTTCCTTGCTAAGGAGGCCTCTACTGTCTCAACTTAGATGAAATTCTGGGTACAGGTATTGACAGCAAAGAGCATCACCTCACTTGGCAAGAATTAGGTTGAGATATTCTTTGTGATATTCTTTGTGATAGTTTTGGTCGCATTGTTTTGCTTTATAGAAAACACATCCTGTCTGGCCAAACTCTCCTTCCAGTGTCTTGACCACATTCTTTAGGGGAAACACTCTATACATTGGAACTATTTCTAAAGGAATCTCATTCAAACTTCTCTCAAATTGGCTTTCTCCAGACTAAAACCCACTCTCCAACTCTGTACCTAAACATGTTTCCTAAGAACACTTCTCTTCTATCATTTTCATACTCTAAAATGCTGAATGCAAGGGAGAGTGTTTGGTGTCCATCTTTCTCTCAAATGTATATTTCAGGCCATACTTCTGATATCATTGCTTCACCATTTTCCAGCTACAATCTGCCTTTACTACTCTTTCCCAACTCATTTGTCATCCTTGAAAACAGCCTTGATGATATCAGAAGTCCTTCACATATTTCTCCGCATCATCTTCCATGCTAATATTTTTGGTATGTAAATATGACATCAATAAAGGGGGAATTTTAATACGGACTCTGACATTTTTGAATGCCATGGGCATCTATTCTTCAATATTCTGTAATCTCTCTTAAAGATCTTCAAATTTCCATTTCATACTTACGTGCTGGAATCATATCTTCTAACAAAACCTTAACCCCAAAGCCAGAATTTTTTTAATAATAAGTTCTGAGCTATTCTGAGTCACTGGGTTATTCAAAGTGTAATATGGTGCCTTCCCTTGTCTGCTGCAGCTAGTCTTTCTGTCTAGTGTCTTCCATTACAACGTGAGCGTGGTTCCTGGTTCTGCTTTTCAAAAGTTTATCCTTTCATTCCTGCTCAAATTATGTTATTTTATTGCCTCTTTTGATCAGAAGAAAATATTTTCACCGATTTATCCTCATAGATTTTAATCTCTTTTGTAGATGTTGCATTTTTCTGCATACACAGTAACTAAGTGTATATGCTTCTTCTTCCTTTTGGTATGTTTGAATATTTAGAATACAATCAGGTCTTTAATTTTTATATCCCATCTAAAAATGTCTAACATTTTACCTAATGCATATGAAGAATCCATAAATTTGGTAAAATAATAGAAATTCTGTTAGGGAGAATATCCGCAATGAAAAAGGTAAAAAATAAACTGCTTTTGAGTCATTGGGATAGTTTCTACAGGGCTGAAATAGAGTGACAATAGGAAGGCACATGTTTTAGGCACACAATATAAGGGGCATGAAAACAACCATGTTAAATTATACTTTAACAACCAAATGTGAAGCAAAATTCCACAATGAACAAATATCAGATTTTTAAATAAAGTTAGGAGTATTGATTTTTCCTTCTGCTTTTGTCTCCAACATGACTCAATATGGCACTGGATGGGAACAAGAAGGCCATGAGATAAATTCTAGGAATAATGGTACCATGACTAGTAACCGGTACAGAAAAATAAGAACCATGCACACGAAAGAACAAATATTACTAACCTACTTTTTTTCTCCAATATCGTTAAGTTGAGCATCTCTCAGTGTAGGCAGAGAATGAACATAATTTCACTCTTTGTTGATGTTTTGCAAAGAAACAAAGAAAGACAGACCTAGAACAAAATCACTTTTACCATATCACAGAGTTTGGAAAGTGAGGAGAAAAGTTTCCTAGGGTAATAAAATTCCTTTGAAAAATCTTTTCCATTTTGTCACCACAGATTTAACATATTTCATTCAGGTAAACATAACATCTCTTACTGCTCAATGCTCTTTTCTTCAGTTGTTTTTGATTAATCTAGGAAGCCATGAGCATACTTTGAAAGTTCATGCAATTGGAACAGATGCTTTCTACAATCTTAAAATAGTACAATTACATTCATTAATGGTATAGAGTATGGTATACTTTATTCTCCTTTGATTAGTATGTTCTCACTCCACTCTCTTATTTTTGGAAAACCAAGCAAGTGTTAGAGCAGATAATGACCGCATTTACAGTCCATAAACTACTCAACAGTGTGTGTGAAAAAACAGGAAATATTATTTTAATTTCTCAACACCCCAATTCCTAGTAAATAGAAAGTCATCATTGTTTTCTTTTATCAGGGTGAAATTTCCCTTCCAAAAATCATAGAAATATGGTTCCTCACTTGAATTATTGAGTTCTATAAGAATTTATTGTGTTGCACCAGGAAAACATGCTAACATTAGTAGAGCCAAGAGACCTAAATGATGACTGGTTGTGTTTATATGTGATTGCAGGTAAGTAATTTCACACTTTCAGGGTTCAGTTTCTTAACTTGTCAAGTGAAGAGTTTGGAGTACATTGCATCTAATTTTCTAAGAGCTATACAACATTTTATAAAACCAGGAAGTATTACCTTTCTCCCTAACTCCAGATATAGTCACTTCTATAGTTGAGGTAGTTAAAAATAAACAAACAAATAAATAAATAAATAAATAAATAAATACATGAATGAATGAATGAATGAATGAATGAATGAATAAATAAATAAATAAATAAATAAAGTAATCTTTAGCTTCTTTGGCTTTGTGTAGTTAGTGTTATATTACCAGACCACCAGAGTGTGTGACCTTATAGCCACATGTAAACTTACTCGATCAGTTACCTTCTTAAACAAAGCTCAATTTTCTCTCCACAAGGGACACAGAAACCCAATTACGGGGATCTCTCTCTCTCTGTGTTTTAATTGTAGTATAATTGACATATAACACCATATAAGCTTAAGGTATACAATGATTTCTATATTGCAATATGATTACCACCTAGCTTTAGCTAACACCACTCTTAAGCCACATAATTATAATCTCTTTTCTATGGTGGGAACAATGATCTCATCTCTCAGCAACTGTGAACTTTATAATACAGTATTTTTTACTCTAATCACTAACCTGTATTACTTCTCCAAGATGTATTGATCTACTAGTTTCCTATTTGTATCCTTAACCATTATGTCCTCAATCCCTCCACACCCCAGCCCCTGGTAACCACCATTCTACTCTGTTTTTACGAGTTCATTTTTTTTAAATTTATTTTGAGAGAGAGAGAGCAAGTAGGGGAGGGATAGAAAGAGAGACAGAAAAGAGGGAGAAAGTCTTAAACAGGCTCCATGCTCAGCACAGAGCCTGATTTGGGGCTTAATCCCACAACCCTGGCATCATGACCTGAGCCAAAATCAAGAGCCAGACACTCAACCAACTGAGCCACCCAGGTACCCCATGAACTTGGCTTTTTAAGATTCAACATATAAGTGATATAAGTGATAAGTGATATGCCTTACAGTATATGCATACAGTATATGACTTTCTCTGGCTGACATATCACTTAGCATAATTCCCTCAAGGTGAATCCATGTTGTTGCTGATGTCAGGATTTCCTTCTTTCTCATGGCTGAACAATATTCGTGTGTGTGTGTGTGTGTGTGTGTGTGTGTGTGTGTGTATACACCACATCTACTTTATCCATTCATCCACTGACAGACACTTAGGTTGTTTCCATATCTTGGCTACTTGGCTATTGTTAATATGCTGCAATGAATAATAGAAGTACAGATATCTCTTTGAACTCCTATTTTCATTTCCTTTGAATATATGCCTCAAAGTGGAATTCTTTGTAGTTCTAGTTTTAATTTTTTGAAGAACCTCCATACTGTAATCCACAGTGGCTGAATTAGGGCTCTTCAATTGTTTTTCTTAGTCTGCAAAAACATCTTGCTCTGTGCAGTCATCTACATTATCAATCCTGTCCCTACATCTGTATTTTCTTAATTCTTACAAATCATATAAAGTCCATTTTTAACATTTTTGGAGGCTTATTACAATCAATGGTCTCTTATACCTCTTAGGCATAAAAATCAAATAAGGCATATTCTCTTTTCTCAAAGAACTTCTAGTCTACTAAAGCATCTGTTTATCAAAATGAAAGATATTTATTTGCACATATGTTACTATAACTGTTTTAACATTTCATAATAGTTTACTTCCTTTTGGTTCATTCCCTAAATCAGTAACTTTTATCTCTTTTTCTACAGAAATTTATGTTATGACATTATAATTTGCAAACAGTTGTTCTTCAATCACTTTTTTGTTTTAATGTATCATCATTCAGAGTTTATTTTTGAGTAGAACTAGTACTTGAAAGAGTTGTCACTATATGGTGGGCTCTCCCATTATGAAACTCAGGATGACATTTTAATTTCCAATGAGTCCTTTTAGCTCTAGCCTGGTAGTGAAATTTAGCCCCTCTTTTATTTCCTGAGTAACAGTAACCATATATGCAAAAGATAATTTTAATTTCTTTCAAAGGCTTTGTGAATTTTCTATGCTTCTGGCACTTGGACTTTCACAAGACAACATAAACATTTGTGCTCTGAGATAACCTATTTTCTGAACTGGGTTTCAATTTATACCTTACGAAACATGTTTAAGTTATGGAACTTAAGGAGTAAGAGAAAATGTATTCTTTCCAAAAAAATAAAAATAAAAACCTGTTCTTCTTGGAGTAACTCTCAATTAATGTTGCTAACCAAAGTTATTTTTGTATACATTCTCTTTTCATAATATATTATCAGCCTGTATTTCTAAATGATATCTGAAATGTGCCCAGTTGAAAAAAAAAACATGCATTGGTGTTTTCTAGTTTCTAATTGTAATAAAACAGGTGATGATTTGTATCTGTAAAAATAAAACTAAAAACTGGCA
This sequence comes from Acinonyx jubatus, assembly GCF_027475565.1. Taxonomy (NCBI): domain Eukaryota; kingdom Metazoa; phylum Chordata; class Mammalia; order Carnivora; family Felidae; genus Acinonyx; species Acinonyx jubatus. Next base: position 99,937,470 of record NC_069384.1, read on the forward strand.
TTCAACTGATGGCATATGGAAATATGTTTATCTAATGAAAAATTTTCATTTTAACTTTATCTACATGTATATCATCGAACTGCACTGTGTAATTTTCACAAAACCACTTGGACTTCAAACAAGTCATCTACGTACATGCATATCTAAATGATTCTGTTCAGAATGAGATCATGATTCAGTGACCTCATTTTATACACAGCTTATGGATTCCACAGCTCACAGCTTGACTGGTTCTTATGCTTAGAACAGTTTGCTTTTTTTCTGGTGGCTTAGCAACTCACTGGTGTGGTTGTTGGCTTGCCTTTATCATCTGCTTAAATATAAACATCTCAGCCTGTATGTAAAATCTCAGTATGCATGGGAGCTTTAAATACAAGCACAAGAATGAGGTACTTACAAGCTCTTAAATTTATGTCAACCTACTTTTTAAATCTGTCTTTAAAACGTTATTTTTAAAGTATAAAATTTATCCTGAATGGACGGATTACTGAAGAAATGTCACTGTCACTTAACACTTAACCAAATGACCATAAGAAGCAACATATGAATTATAATCACTAAGAAAAACAATATGCATTCATGCATAAAATTTTTCAGCTTGCAGGATTTAAAAGCAATAAATCTAGGGTCAGCAGCAGAGAAGTTTCAAATTCATTTATTATAATTTAATTTTTAATATCTTAGCTGTGAATCCTACAAGTGCATGGTAGGGAAATATATCACCTCTGAATAGTTTTCTATTTTGATGGTGGATAAACCATGAAAAGAAGATTATATAATCAAAGTTTAAGATTATTCAGAAACTAGGCTACAACAAGGGATGTAATCAAACCTTCCACTGAATTTCCTTGCTGCTTTTTCATTTCACTGAAGCAATTCAGTTCACTGAGTGTCATTAAGGAAACTGGAGCTCAAAAGTCAGAGCAATTACAAGAGAGAAATGTTGAGAAGATTTAAATGTGTCCTAAAATGAGACCCTGGTCCTAATGTTACACTATATGTCAATTTAATGCCTCCATTTTAGTAGCTGACCCTCAGCAAACACAAAATGTAAAATCAAATGCTTTTTCTTTGTCACAACTACTGACAATCATTTTATCTCATCCGTGTTGAGGTGAAGAGACCTTAACAGTGCACACAGAAGTCCGGAGCCACCTGGAGTTTAATCACATGGATTTTAAGCAACTGTTCTGTAGGTCTAGCATCTAATCTTTTTAAATCACTAGTTTCCTCTTAAGACTTTACCCCAAGCATCACGATTAACCCAGAAGTCCGGGTGTCTATTGCAATTCTCCACATGGTCTCCTATTACACCAGGTCTTCCTATGTGTCTAAATGTAAGCATGTGTGTACATTATAAACAGTAAATTGTTCTCAGCAGTTGTGAACAGGTGGTAAGAAATTCAAAGGATAAGGCTACTAGGACATTAGCCTTTAATGGAACTTCAAAGACAATTACTACTGAACTTAAGTAGAAAAACCAAAGAGGATTCTCATAATCTTTACTCATCTTAGAATTGGTCAAGACAGTTAAGGTCATTCAGAGACTCTTATTATTCTGCTAGTCCCTTAATCTGCTTTATTTCAGTTATTACAGTTGCTTAGATTTCTGGTTTGAAATCTAGCTGTTCATACATAAGTTTCTCTTAGATTACATTTTGAAATATACTTATCTGACTCTTCTCCCCAAAAGTTTTGCTTCAATTTTGGAAAGCATCAGCATAGAATACCATACAAATAAGACACATGGTTTTCATGTACTTGGTATTTTACAAACTGTAATTCCCAAATACTCATAGTTTTAAATATGACTTCTGGAAAGTGTATATTCATCAAGTACTAAGCCAAATACATTTTTTTCCAAAAAAATATTTTCTAAAATATCCATAGAAGCCTTCTATGTTTCTTTTATGCTTTCATTCACTTGAAACACATTGGATTTATGATTAAGTTTTAATATATGTGTCAATCTCAGAAAAAGATGTGGAAGAGATTCCAATTTTTTGTCCCTTTGTTTTTTTCACAATACCAGAATCCAGTGTTCTGCCTGATAAATAACCTTTGAATAAAACAGTGAATGACGGCAAGAAAACATTCACTCATCCTGAACATCCATTCCAGTAATGTGTGCTTTGATTACCTAAATCCTTATAATTAAACTATAGATAAATCATAACAGGTCTTTCACCAATTTTGAATAAATATACAGTAAACGGTGCACTATGTTCAATGTGAGTGGGTAAATACTCAGGCAAATGCCGTAGAAGTTACTACCTTTGTATTTGATTACATGAAAAATCAGGTAGTTACTGTGAACATAGTAACCATTACCAGTGATGTCTAAAACATTCTGTGATCATGGATTGGAAGAAAAAATATTGTTAAAATGTCTATCCTACACAAAGAAATTTACACATTTGATGGAATTCCTATCAGTATACCACTAGCATTTTTTCACAGAGCTAGAAAGCACAATCCTAAAATTTGTATGGAACCACAAAAGACCCTGAATAGCCAAAGCAACCTTGAGGTAGAAAAGCAAAGCTGGAGGCATCACAATTCCGGACTTTGAGTTATGTTACAAAGCTGTAGTGATCAAAATAGTATAGTACTCACACAAAAATAGACACATAGATTAATAGAACATAATAGAAAACTCAGAAATGAACCCACAATTATATGGTCAACTAATCTTTAACAAAGCAGGAAAAAAGTTCCAGTGAGAAAAAGACAATCTCTTCAACAAATCGTGTTGGGGAAACTGGGAAAATAATGAAATTGGACCACTTTTTTACACAATACACAAAAATAAATTCAAAATGGATTAAGTATGTAAATATGAGTCTTGAAACCATTAAAATCCTAGAGAAGAACACAGGTGGTAACTTCTTTGACATTGGCTGAAGCTCTATCTTTCTAAATATGCCTTCTGAGGCAAGGGAAATGAAAGCAAAAATAAACTATTGGGACTTCATCAGAAATAAAAGCTTCTACACAATGAGGGAAACATCAACAAAACTAAAAAGCAACCTATGGAATGGGAGAAGATATTTGCAAATATCTGATAAAGGGTTAGTATCCAAAATATATAAAGAATTTATAAAACTCAACACCCAAGAAACAAATAATTTAATTAAAAGATGAGCAGAAGACATGAATAGACAGTTTTCCAAAGAAGACACCCCAATGGCCAACAGACACATGAAAAGATGCTCAACGTCACTGATCATCGGGGAAATACAAATCTAACTTCACTGAAATATCACCTCACACCTGTCAGAATGACTAAAATTAACAAAATAGGAAACAAGTGTTGGTGAGGATGCAGAGAAAAGGGGATTGCATTGTTATTGGCAATGCAAACTGGTGGCAGCCACTCTGGAAAACAGTATGGAGGTTCCACAAAAGTTAAAAATAGAACTAGCATGCAATCTAACAATTGAACTACTAGGTATTTACCCAATGAATACAAAAATACTAATTCAAAGGGATACAGGCACCCCAATGTTTATAGGCGCATTATATGCAATTGACAAATTACAAAACAACTCAAGTGTCCACCAATTAATGATGGATAAAGAAGACATATATACCATGGAATATATTCAGCCATAGAAAAGAATGAAATCTTGCCATTTGCAAAGACATGTATGGGGCTAGAGAGTATTATGCTAAGCAAAATAAGTCAATCAGAGAAAGACAAACACCATATGATTCACTCATATGTAGAAATTTAAGAAGCAAAACGAATGAACAAAGAGGAATAAAAAGAGAGAGGGAGGAAAACCAATAAACAGACTCTTAACAATGAAGAATAAACTGATGGTTACCAGAGGAGAGGTGAGGGGGTCGGTAAAATAGGTGATGGAGATTAAGGAGTGCACTTGCTGAGGTGAGGGCCAGATGATATACGGAAGTGTGTTGAATCACTGTACTGTACACCTGAAACTAATATTACACTGCATGTTAACTAACTGGAATTTAGATAAAATCTTAAAAATACCCAAAACGAAAAAAAAAACAAAACACCAATGTATCCCTGATTATAACAGTTTAATTCCTGTTAGTATACTTTCACATTGTTTCTGTTGGTTAAATGATGCCACTTGACAATTCCGAAATTCTATGAAGCTTTTTCCAAAAGCAGTATCTCCTGTTAACCCCTACCTACAGAGGATGGTCGCCATTGAAATTCTCCAAAGAGAATGGTGTGAGCCTCACCGGTGAATTTTTACTGCTTTAATCTCCCAGGGAATACGGCCTAGTGGGCATTCTCTGTACACAAGCTATAATATTCTAACACTTCAGTCTTTTCCTTCCAGGCCTTCTGACCCTTTCCTCAGCACATTTCAAAGGTAGTACCAGAATTCTTTTCTCATCTAGAACTGACTCTCTTTAATTACGAGCTTTAAGGAATCATTTTCAACAACAAATTTGTATTGACTTCAGTAGTTCCTGTTAAAATGTTGACACTCTAGTCATGAAAGAGTATTCTAATGTCAACAATTTATCTCCTGTCCAACCTTTAATGAGTAGTCAAACAAGCCCAATATCATGATCAGCTCCAAGCATATCTACCAGTTCCTGCTGAACTGCATTAGACAAGCCTTGCAATCCTTTCTACATGTACTCTTTTTCTCCTAGAATAAAAAGCACAGATTATATTGAGACCTGATCATTGGCTTGCAGACAATAAGGAGAAATAATGAGGAATCTTGAGGTAGCAGACAAATCATTTTATACAACAGAAAATCCACGTGCATATCTCACTACATATGAATATTTAGCATTTGATAAAGGTGGCATCTGAAATTACTGGAGTAAAACTAGACTCCAAAATGGTTTTCAAAAAACTTTGTAGCTAGTTGGGAAATAAAAATTAAAATTTAAGAGGCATCTGGGTAGCTCAGTTGGTTAAGGGCCTGACATCGGCTCAGGTCATGATTTCATGGTTAGTGAGTTCCAGCCCCGCATCAGGCTCTGTGCTGACAGCTCACAGCCTGGAGCCTGCCTCAGATTCTATCTGTCTGTCTCTCTCTCTGTCCCTCTCCCTGCCACATGCACGCTGTCTCCCGCCCCCCTCTCAAAAAAAAAAAAAAAGAAAAAGAAAAAAAAACACTAAAAAATTAAAATTTAATCTGTATCTGATATCATACATTCATAAAAATCTAATTGGTTTGGAAATCTAAGTATAATAAATAAAATCAAACAATTACCAGAAGAAAACATTGGGGAAAGACTCTACATATGATTTAAATTTCTGACGTATTAAAGGACGTATTTCTCTTAAATAACTATGAGTAAATAAAATAACTTTTTGAAAAGAAACATAAAGAATCAAAAGGCACATGATAAAGTGGAATATGTTATTTACAACATATCATAGACAAAGGATTAATATGCATAAGGCTTAAAAGTCTAGGAAAAAGAGGTCAAAAACCTGGTCACAAAAATGATATCAGAGTAATCTAAAACATATGTAAAATAAGTAAATTTAACCATAAGTAAGATGCAAAATAAAATACATGAAGATTTTATTTCTACCAATTAGGCAAGAATTCAAAAGTGTGACAAATATACACTTTTGCAAGAGGTAACAGATATTTATAAGCATTGCTGCAAATAATGAAAAAGATACAAGCTTACTTATTTTTTTCAATTTATTTATTTATTTTGATAGTGGGGCAGGGAGGGGCAGAAAGGAGAGAGAATCACAAGCTGGCACCACACTGTCAGTGCAGAGCTGGATGTGGGGCTCAATCTCACTAACTGTGAGATCAGGACTGGAGCAGAAATGGAGAGTCAGACGCTTAACTGAGAGTCTCAGGCACCCTCAAACTCATTTTGTTTTTTTTTTTCAATAAAGATAAGCCAGACAGTGCTTTCCATTATACATTGCTAAGTGAAAAAGCTATTGGAAAAGATTGTCTACAGTAAGCCCTTCTTCGCATTGAAAAAAAAAATGTGGCAGTTAAAAAAATGCATTCATTTGCTTAGGTTTGCATAACAATAATAAAAACCTAACGAATATATTTACCTATGGGGGCGTGGGGCTACATTGAGAAGGAAAGAAGGCAATAGATATTACTTGAAGTTTACCTGTTAGTATCATTTTGACTTTTGAAATAATATGGTTTACATAATTGAAAATATGTAAAAAATAGATATGGGAAAAATAGGGAAAATCTCATACTGACTACAAAAACAAAAATGTTTTACACTTGAAACTAATGTAACATTGTGTGTCAACTATACTCTTGTTAAAAATATTTTAATATAATTTTAGGTAAAATTTTAACATAACCACAGAGCTTTTAAAATAGAACAAATTAAAGAAATTAAATACTTTTCTAACATATTATTTTAACTATATATTCTTAGCAGGATATATTCTGAGGGAAAAATAAAAATATTGCAAAGATATTTTGCACTTTAGTACGTTTGTTTTTTACTGTACTAAGTGCAACAATTCTAAGATTATTTCCTGCTTATTATAGGATTGAACAAATGAGTAATATATTAATGCACATATTGTTTCACTATGGGAGAGAAACAAGATAAAAATTATGAAATAGGAAAAAAAAACATATTTTTGGATTGCAATAAGTGGTATTACTAACACAGTGACAACATAATACAATCTATATCCTAGTAACAATGAAAATACTATAATCAATAGTGACAGATTCTAAATTGGTACAGGGAAATTAAAAAGGGCAAACAATATTTAGTTGTGCCAGTTAAAAAGATGGGGAAGTGTCTACAAGAACACAACAGCCAGCCTGAAGTGTTCCCATTTTGGCCAAAATGTAGAAGTACACATGAAGCATGTATGAATGTTCATTTTATTGTTCATGAAAACTGTCTACATGTCTGAAAATATTCGAAGTAAAAATGTTGAAGACTATAAGACTCCTTATTAAGTGAATTAAGATAATTCACATACGTTGGTGGAAGTAATGATGTGTCACCATCCTTGCATATCATAACAAAGATGTACATTACCCTATTTTTACTGTATTTCTGTCTCTACATGTCTTCCCATTGTTAATTCACAAATTCTAATAGGATTATTCGTTCTAAAGTTTTATTTTTGCTCTTGTGGCTAGCTTTATACTTTTATTAAATTTTATAAATACTTGTAATACTTTTAATCTTTACTTAAATCCCTCATTAATTTTTATGATATACTTTCTTCTAACTAAGCAAAAATGATTTGAGGTTATTTAGCTTACCTATTATTTCTTCTTCTACTTTTTAGCTGTCTTATTTCTACCTTATAAAATAATATGTTTCCATATTACTCTCCTATACATTTATCCAGTTTCCTTTTTCTCTTTAATTAAAACAAATATAGTCATGCTTACTGTTACAAATTTTCCTGGTTTCCTCAGCCGCTAATGAGTTGCTTGAAGTGTATCTTCTAATACATTCATCTGAAAGGGTTATCATAGCTATAGCTACCCTTATGTTCTTTGTGTGTATGTATGTGTTTAAAGACTATTTCTTAAAGCAATTTTAAGTTAACAATAAAACTCAGAGGAAGGTACAGTGATTTCCCATATATCCTCTGCCCCTACACATGCAGTCTCCTCCATTATCAACATCACTCACCATCAGAATGATATATTGGTTACCAAGGATGAACCTACATTTACACATCACAATCACCCAAAGTCCCTAGTTTACTTTACAGTTCATTCTTTTTTTTTAATATTTATTTATTTTTGAGAGAGACAGAGACAGAATGTGAGTGGGTTAGAGGCAGAGAGAGAGAGGGAGACACAGAATCCTAAGCAGGCTCCAGGCTCTGAGCTGTCAGCACAGAGCCTGACGTGGGGCTCGAACTCACAAGCTGCGAGATCATGACCTGAGCCAAAAAGTCGGACGCTCAACCAACCGAGCCACCTAGGTGCCCCAACAGTTCATTCTATATATGTGTATGTGTGTGTATATGTGTGTGTGTGTGTATTTATAAATTATATACATATTTATAAATTTATAAATTATATATTAATATTTAAATGTGTCTACACATATATGTATTTGTGTATATATATATCCTACCGTTTTAATATCGTACAGAGTAGTTTCACTGCCCTACACATCCTCTGGGCTCCACCTATTCATCTTACTACCTCCCCACCCCAGACAACACCTAAAAATTTTACCATTTCCTTGGTTTTGCCTTTCCAGTGTGTCATACAGTTGAAATCACACAGTATGTAGCCTCTTCAGATTGGCTTCTTTTACTTAGTAATATGTATTTAAGTCTCTTCCATGTCTTTTCATTTCTTTTTAGGGCTGAATAATATTCCATTGTCTGGATGTACCACTGTTTACTTATCCGTTCACCTACTGAAGTACACCTTGGTTGCATCCATCTTTTGGCAATTATGAATAAAGTTGCCATAAATATAAACATCTATCTTCAGGTTTTTGTGTGGACGTAAGTTTTCAATTCCATTGGGCAAATAGGAAGGAGTGTGATTGCTGGATCATATTGTGAGTATGTTTAGTTTTGTAAACAGACAAAAAACAAACACAAAAAAAAAAAACAAACAAAAAAACACCAAACCATCTTCCAAAATGGCTATACCATTTTGTATTCCACCAGCAATGAATGAGAGTTGCTGATGATATACATCCTCATCAGCATTTACTATCATCAGCGTTTCAGATTTTGGCCATTCTAATAAGTGTACAATGGTATGTCATTGTTGTTTTAGATTGCATTTCCCTGATGACATATGACATGGAGTATTTTTCATATGTTAATTTGCCTCTGCATATCTTCTTTGGTAAGTTGTGTGTTTAGTTCTTTGGCCAATTTTTAATTTTTTCCTTATTGTTAAGTTTTAAGAATTCTTTGTAATTTGGGATACCATGCCTTTATCAGATAAGGGTTTTTTTTTGAAAACATTTTCTCACAGTCTGGGGTGTGACTTCAAATTCTCTTATTGTCTTTGCAGAGCATAGATTTAATTTTCATGAAGTTCAGTTTATCACTTTTTATGGAGTCTGTCTTCAATGTTATGTCTATAAAGGCAACACCATACTCAAGATCGATCATCTAGGTTTTTTCCTAGGAGTTTTATAGTTTTGTATTTTACATATAGGTCTATGATTCATTTTTAGTTAATTTTTGTGAAGTTTAATTTTTGTGAATCTGTGTCTAGATTCATTATTTTGCATGTGGATGTCCAGTTGCTCCAATACCATTTGTCAGACTATTGTTGCTCCACTGTATTGCCTTTGCTCTTTTGTCAAAGATAAGTTGGCTATATTTATGTGTGTCTTTTTCTGGCTCTCTATTCTGTTCTATAGATCTATTTGTCTTTTCTTTTGCCAATGCAACACTGTCTTGATTACTGTGGCTTAATAGTTAGTTTTGAAGTCTGGCAGTGTCATTCTTCCAATTTTGTTCTATAATATTGTTTTGGCTATTTTGGGTATTCTGCCTCACCATATAAACTTTAGGCTCTGTTGAGATCCATAAAATAACTTGCTAGGATTTTTACTGGAATGGCATTGACCTATAGATCAAGTTGGAAAGAACTGACATCTTGTCAATATTGAATCTTCCTACCTATGAACATGGAATGCCTCTCCATTTTTTTTAGTTCTTTGATTTTGTTGATCAGAGTTTTGTAGTTACCTTAATATAGATTTTGTAAGTATTCTGTTTAAGCAGTTCATTTTTGAGGTTATAATATATATAGTATTTTTAAAAAATTTTAATTCCATCTGTTCATTGTTGGTTTATAGGACTTTTTTTCAGGAAATTAGAAATAGAAGAGAACTTTCTCAACATGATAAATCAATAAACTTTTGTATATTAACCTTGTGCACTTAAACCTTGCTATATATAATCTTTTATAAATTTTAGAAGTTTTTTGCCCATTCTTTTGGACTTTCTACACAATCATGCCACGTGCATTAAAAATCTGATATTTTACTTACCAAGCAATGTATCTTTTCTTTCCATACCTTGCCTCCTTGCATTACTAAGGACTTCCAGGATAATGTTGAATAGGAGTGTTAAGAAAGAACATTCATGACTTGTACCTGCTTTTGATGGGAAATTTTTAGGATTCCCCATAGTAGATTTTCTGTAGACAGTCTCTATCATGTTGAGAAAGTTGTCTTCTATTTCTAATACTGAGAATTTCTATCATGATTGGGTGCTGGATTTTGCCAAATGCTTTTTTTTTTTTTTTTGCATCTATTGATATGATCATGCGATTTTTCATTTTAACCTGTTGGTGTGATGGGTTACACTAGTTAATTTTCAAATGTTAAAACAGTCTTAATACCCTGGATAAATCTGTTAGATCAACTAAGAATAAGAAAAAAAAAAACAAAGTTTTGTTTTTACCTTCATTTATTCCTTCTTTGATAATCTTCTTTTCTTTATGTAGACATGAGTTTCTGACCCATATATTTTTCAACTCTGTAAAGAACTTCTTTTAACATGCCTTGAAAGTCAGCTTGGTTGGCAACAAATTTCCTCAATTTTCTTTGTCTGAGAAAAAACTTCATTATATCTTTCATTTTTTGCAAGGTACAGAATTCTAGGTCTGTGTATATTTCTGTAAATGTGATATTTTACTTCACTCTCTTCTTGCTTGCATGGTTTCGGAGAAGAAATCCTAAGTAATTCTTATTTTTGTTAGGTTTGGTGTCTGACATTAATTTAAAGAAGTTCTCAATCTTTATTGTTTCAAATATTTCTTCTTTACTTCCTTTCTTCTTCTTCTGATATTCCATTATGTATTTATTATACCTTCTCTAATTGTCCCACAGTCCTTGGATATTCTGTTCTGATTTTTTCAGTCTCTGTTTCCTTGCTTTTCACTTTTTGAGGTTTCTGTGGATACATCCTGTACCTCAGAGAGTCTTTCTTCAGGGATATCCAGCCTACTAATAAACCCATTAAAGGCATTCTCCATTTCTGTAACAGAGTCTTTTATCTCTAGTATTTCCTTTTGATTGTTTTTAGGATTTCCTCTCTCTGCTTACATTGCCTATCTGCTCTTGCATACTGTCTATAGTATCCATTAGAGCTCTTAGCATATTAATTATAGTTATTTTAAATTCCTGGTATGATCATTCCAACATCACTGCCATGCCTACCATAAGTTTATTGTGATGACTGAGTAAATTAAATAAGCGTAAGTAATTATCTCAATAAATGTAAAATATATGGTAATAATGGTTATCACAATATTCACCTTAGTGGACATATTTGTCCTAATTCCCATGTCTTATCTAGTGACTCCTTCAAATGCAGCTATAAACACAGCTACTTACATGATTTTAGGCTATTAGCAAATAAAAACATTTTTTTCTGACTCCTTCAGGGTAAAAACATACTAAGATTGAGCTCTATCTATCTATATATGCACGTAAAATGATTAGGAAGGAAGAAGGAAGAATTAAAACTGTCATTATGCACTGGTGGCATGATAGCATAATACAAAATCCAAGGAACTACAAAATAACCACTAGAATTAATAAATAAATTTGCTAAGATCACTAGATAGGTCAATATAAAATATTATATTTCTATATAACAGCATCATTCTGTAAATGACAGTATACTGATGTAAATTATAATATCACTAAAATAACTATGCACAATGTAACTATACATAGCTATAACATACGCATAATAAAATATAACTATGTATAACTATCACTATGCATAAAAAGCTATGCAAAATATGCATAATGTCTATACAGAAACACTATAAAATATCATAGATATATAGTAAAAAGACATGAATGTAAAGAAGGCTACAATTTTGGTGAACTGGAAGACTCAATATTTAAAAGAGGGGTGGTAAATTTGCAATTTATCCTTTTTTTCTTCCTGGCTATTGACTTTGATATTCTAATTCAAAAAATTTTTATAACGACATAAAAGAGAAGGGATAGCCAAGAAAAAATTGTGGAAAATAAATAAACTTGAAGGATTACACTATTAAATATTGAGACATTATGAAGTTACAGTAATTAAGGTAATGTATAATTGGCACAAGGACAGAAAGGTAGATCAAAGTAATTACATTAAAAGTTCAGAAATCAACCCTAAATATGTGGACACATGACTTATGCCAATGTGGTGCAAACAGTGAGGAGTATAGAACTACATTTTAAATAAATGGCGCCATGTCAACTGGGTATCCTTATGAAAAACAATATAACTTGATGCTGATTTCACAGCATACGTAAAAAAGTGAAATCAAATGGATTGTAAATTTATATATGGCAGATGAAAATAAAATCTCTGAAAGACGATGTATGATAATATTTTCATGACATTGAGATAGGTTAATTTTTCAACAGAACAAAAAAACTAATCATAAAGAAAAATGCTATAATTTAATTGACAAATTATAAGACTATCTATTTTAAAAAGGAAACAAAAAAAAAAGAAAAGGTGACTTTAAGAAAGTGAAAATGCAAGCCACAATATGGGAGAATGTATTTATAATAAATACAATAAAGGACTAATATTTGTAAATATTAAAATGCTAATGAATCAATAGGTAAAGACCTACCATCCAATAAAAAAATGTGAGGAACACTTTAGAAAGGCATTTCATATTATAGGATATACAAATAACCAATAATCTTATAAAAATTTGTTCAACTTTGATAGCATCAGTAAAATGCAAATTAAAACCACAGTGAGATGTTATGACATCCCACCAGTTCCTAAAAATAAAAGACAGGCAGTAAGATTCAAAAGCATGTTGGGTAAATGCTACTCTTATAGATTTCTAGTGGAGTGTACATGAATGCAAACATTTTGAAAAACACTTTGTCATGATTTACTATTTATAGATATAGCAGATCCTTTCACACAACAATTCCATTACCAGGTACATTGAGAACAGGAGTATGGGACCATGCAGATGTTTACTAAAAGATTTGTACAAGAATGCCCATAGAAACATAATAACCCACAAAACAAAACATCCAGCAACAACAGAAGAGACAAATTGACACATGAGAATGCAATGGACAGCAAGCAACAACATGAATGGATATTGAAATCATAATATTGAACAAAAGTTGCTATGTATGAAGAGTACATATATAAAGTTCAAGAACAGGCAAAGCATCTTTGGTATTATAAGTCAGGATAATGGCTGACTTTGTGAGGAGAAGGAAGTGCAATGAATGGGAATGAGTCATTGGGTGGGTGTTCTCAAACACTGGTGGTGTTCTATATTTTTCTATCTGTTTGGTGGCTCAAATGGTGTGTTCACATTATGATAATTCACCAAACTCTGTATTTATGAATTGTGTACTCTTCTGTACTTTTTTTATGTTTCAAAATAATATTTATTTTAAAATATTATTTACTCATCAACATCTTAATTTTTTTATTTGAATGTAGTTGACATACAATGTTACATTAGTTTCAGGTGTACAACATAGTGATTCAATTTTTATGTTATGCTATGCTCACCACAAGTATAGCTACTATCTGTCACCAATATATAAGGAAGATATGGTATGTGTATAAATATATACATACATCCACACACATATATATAGCATGTGTGTACTTAATGGAATATTACACAGTTAAAAAAAGAATGAGATGCATTAAATATAATTGATGTTATTAGACTGTGTGCACCACTATTTTCCATTGCTGGCTTTGAAGTCATAACATCCTATTAGCATTATTTTAATGTTTTTATTTAAATAATTATAATGTCTTTAAATAAAGCATAAAGAGTCTATTATATCAACTTTTGGAAAACAAAACAAAACTCAAAAAAGTATAAGACAGTTTACTTTGTACCCACTCTCATTTATGTTCTGCTAAATATTTATAGGTTTCATTCTGCTTTTTGTTTGCTTATTTATTTGTTTTCTTTTTTAGACCCCACGTATAAATGATATCATATGCTATTTGTCTTGCTCAGTCTAACTTATTTCACTTAGCATAATACCCTCCAGATCCATCTATAATGTTGTAAATGTACCATACTAGTACAAGATGTGAATAATAAGGAAAACTGTGTATATCTGGAGGGGTGGGGGTAGGAGATAAGGGAATGTATGAAAACTTTGTACTTTCAGCTCATTTTTTTTCTCTGAAACCAAAACAATTCTAAAAATAATAAAGTCTATAACTTAAAAAATAGCATATATACAAGATGCATGTGATAGAAAACAAAGCAAGGATAATTGCATAAATACCAGACAAAATGGGATTTTAAAATACAGGCATTTTTAGGGTATAGAAAGATTCACTACATAATGAGAAAATTTTAATTTACTTTCTACAATTTTTTGTGCTTAAGAAGATGTCTCAAAACCCATAGCATAAACATTGTCATATTACACGATGACTTTATGTATCCACCATTTTAAAGATAGATTTAAAATTGGGTTTTTAATTGGTTCATAAAACTACAGGCAAAAAATTGATACACATAGTGAACATATGAACAGAGGCAGATATAATTTTTAAAAATATATAGATTGTGGCACATGCAACAACATATTACAGAAAATCTAGGACTCAGAAATCACACAGAACAGTTTAACAAAAGATAAGACCATCAAACAAAGCTCTACAATTGTCAAATACCCAGTATTACATAGATGGTGTTCTATGAGTAAAGAACAATTAGTAATAAATTAGAAATACATTACTCGTTTGTCTGGAGATTAATAAAGCATTTCTAATTAACTTATGAGTATAAGAAAAATATAATTGAAATTTTAATGTTCAAACATGAAAATACTAGGCCAAAATAAATAATATTAGAAAATAAATTTGGATTAAATTACAGTAGAGATGAACGTTACAGTAAAAGGATACAATAAATAATCTTATGTCTATATATTTGAATAATTAATCTAATTAATCTAGATTGATAGGTTCTGGAAAGATTTGACAATATAAATTCAAGCAGAAATACAAAGCTTGATTATTCTTGTAACCATGAAACAGAAAATCAGCAATTTTACATGCTCCCACAAAGAGCCACAGGTTGAATAAAAGTCAAATCATCTGATTCAAATATAAATTACTCAGCATATTCTATTATTTTCAAAATTTTTATTTAAATTCTAATTAGTTAACATATAATCTTAGTATTGGTGTCAACAGTAGAATTTAGTGATTCATAATTTACATATAACACCCAGTGTTCCACCAAGTGCCCTCCTTAAAACCTACCACCCATTTTAGCCCATACTCCACCCACCTCCCTCCATCAACTCTATTTGCTTTCTATAGTGAAGAGTTTCTGATGGCTTTCTTCCCTCTCTTTTTTTCCCTTTCCCCTATGTTCATTTGTTTGGTTTCTTAAATTCCACACATAAGGTACATCATACAGTATGTGTCTTTCTCTGACTGACTTGCAAATGTCACAATTTCATTCTTTTTGATGTTAGAATGAGACAAAATAATCTTGATCACTACCATATGATGATAAGATGAAAAAGGAAAATTTCACGCCTTAAAGATATTTTAAAAATATTAATATAATACTAACTAAATACATCTAGCTAAAGATAACATGTATTTCTCTCTATAAAAAATATGACCAGTTTGGGTTTATTATGGGAATGGGAGAGTGGCTTAAAATGAGAACATTTTATACATTTTATTTGGTTCTTCAAGAGATAAATGAAAAATAATGTAATCATTTGCAAACAATGGAGGAAATTTATTTGCTAAACTTCACCCTAGAAACCATTTGGGAAATGAGGAACATAAGAAAACTTGTGAACATGATAAAGGGTACCTTTAAGATAAATTGATGGCAAATATGCTTAAAGGTGGAATATTAGAAGCATTCATTCTCTTCAAAATTAGGAGCAAGACTTGCATTTGATATTGTACATTAGAAATTAGTCAGTCCCTATACAGGAATAAAGTCCACAAAGACCACAAAGGAAAAACCAGAATGGCAGTATTCTCTGATTATACAGTTGTATAAATAAACTGAAATAATCTGAAGATTAGTATACAAAACAATTGACTTTGTAATTAAGCCCCAAATTATTAAAATTATAATAATAATACAATGATATCAAAAGTTGAGGTACTTAGTAATATATAAGAAAATGTATACATTCTTATTAGAAAAAAAAATAATGAATATTAAAATCATTAAAAAAGGCCTAAGTAATGAGACATATAGTATTTGTGGATTTTTATTTTAACATTATTAATTTATAAATTCATTGTGATTTCAAGAAAAACCTCAAATCTCAACAGATTTTTTTAAGGATCTTAACAATGGATTATGAGATGTATATGAAAAAAGAAAAGGACAAAAAGATAAATGAATAGTTATGAGAAAAACAATGCTTGGCTGGAGGTGGGGTGGGACCATTTCTACTTGTCATTAGGGCTTACCAATTATTAGACTAAAAGTAACTAAGAACCTATGGGATTAGCCCAAAGATAGGCAATTGATCAATAGAACTCACAACCCAGGAACAAACTCAGAAATTGGTTTATGATTAAGATGGCAGTACAAATCATGGGGAAAAAGAAAGACTAACAGACAAATGCTCGGAGACAACTGGTTAACCACGTAGAAAGGTAAAACTGGAGACCGACCTCACAATACACATAAATAAAAATTTTCAATGGATTAATCACAAATTAAAGGCAATTTTTTCAAAAATTAAAATGATATAAAACACAACTTTAAAACAAATATATAAGGCAGTGTTTTTTAAGGACTTCAAAGCTCTAGTCATAAAGAGACTGAATTACTCAAACTAATTGAAATGAAAAACCACTTGTAATTAAAACACATTTTACAGAGAATGAAAAGATAATCCACATGCTGAGAAAAAATATTTGCAACATATATAACTAACATTAATTCAGCACACAGAGCTTATCATTAGATTCTAATACGTCTACAAACAAATGCCAACCAGACAGAAAAACAGGTAAATAACATGAACAAGAATTTTACAAAGAGAACTAGGAAAAGTACCTACATGAAAAAATGTTCAGCTACATTGGTAATCATAGAAATTCAAATTTAGATCACAATTAGATAACATTACATATCCACTAGACTGTTCAAAATTTAAGTTGGATAATGATACATGTTAGTGAAAATGTTGACCAACTTTTATGAACTGCTAGTGAGAATGCTAAATTGACATAACAACTTTGAAAAATGCGGTCACTTGAACTATGCCTCCAGCAATTCCATTCCTGGTGATATAATCTAGGGAAATCAATGTGCACTTGTTCCAGGAGACAGGTATAAAAATGTTTATAACAGAAAAATATGAAAAAAATGTTTTAATAACTAGTAAATGAATAAATTAATACTACAATCAGTAACAATGTATAGTGCATAGAACTGTGGCAGTATATCATAGAATCAAAATGCCTAAGGTAAAATCGCAAGCCTCAAATACTAGGTAAATTAAGATACAATTTATAAAGTTTTAAAAACAGAAAAAAACAAACAATATATTGAACAATGATATAATTACACATTATTTTTATAAGTTATAAAAGAAGAAAAAAACATAAATTCAGTACATCTTTGATCTCAAGAAAGTTAAGAAAATAGAATAAGGGGTAAGGCAGTTCAGGTTATTTATAGTATTATCCTTTTTAATTGTAGTGGTTCACTCATATGTTCCTGTTTTAATTTGTTTCTTAAGTCTTTTGTGTTATACTTCATAACTTACAAATATGTTACCATCTTTTTGAATGTGTCAATAGGATTAACACAACAATTTATGACACACAATTTTAGCCACAGAACTTGACAGGTATGTAGTGTGGAGAGGTGAATTGGGGGAGAGAAAAGTCACAGAGCTTTGGAAGGTAGGGAGCTGTTTTTACAGAGAGAACAGAGAAAGATAAAGGGGAAGACTGCAGCATATGGAGATCAGACAAGAAAAGCAGTCCCCCCCTTCCAACCCCCCCCAAGTCCCTGGAAAGAAAGAGAGTGAAAGAGTAAAATAACTCACAGGGGACTGGACAAGAAATATGTTCCCCAAAACCACTGACAGAAAGAAAAGGAGAGGGTTTTAATACCACCAGGATTCTATAAACAGTGGAATGCATAGTCTGAAGGTTCGGAGCTCACAGTGCCTTGTGGTGCTCTGGTGATGAAGTAGGGCACATCTCCAGGGGCAGGCAGTAGTCTGAAGGGTCCATGTGCCACACGGGGAGAAGTGGTTCCCCTGCTTGGAGTGTATTTGGTAGAGGCCATTTGGCCTCCCAGTAGGCAAAGGTCCAGGGGGACCTGGAAAGCAGCCATGTTTGCTCATATTGGGACAAAGATGCCAGAGTGAAGTGAAAACTGGCACCAGCTTGTGTTGTGATTTACCATAAATTCTGAACCTCTGCCGCTGAGTGATCACATGAATGTTTTCTGGGACAAGCGGGCCCCCAGCCATTGCTTAGTGAGACCCTCCACCCGAGACTTGGTGCAGGTCCAAAATTCAGGGATCTCTGAAGTGTGGGGTTTTGAAACACAGTGCCATCTGAGATAAAAGTCTAGAGGGAGGCACCACTTAAAAGGCGGACAGGCTGGACACGAACAGGGTAGAGGAAGGGAGTAGACGGAGGCCTGAGACAAAAAAAGACTATTGTG
Organism: Acinonyx jubatus; assembly: GCF_027475565.1. Classification (NCBI taxonomy): domain Eukaryota; kingdom Metazoa; phylum Chordata; class Mammalia; order Carnivora; family Felidae; genus Acinonyx; species Acinonyx jubatus. Next base: position 99,956,096 of record NC_069384.1, read on the forward strand.
GATCCATGAAATTGCGAAGTTCCTGTGCCAGAGACAAGTGAGGTGGGTGAAGCAATTGTCAACTCTGGCACACCGTGCACATGCCCACTGGCACACACAGATCCATCCCAGTAAGCTAAGTAGCACCATCAAGTGGAAGATGGAGCCAATACACCAAGCCCCACCCACCTGCACCCATCAGGCACATCCCCCAGAGCAACACAAATCCATCACAACTGCTTAGTCTATAGACTATAGTGCTTCAAAGTTCAGTTCTAGGAGAAACTGGACGTAACTTCATTAGGGTTTCATTCTGTTTGCTGGTTCCTTTATTTGTTTGAAATCTTTACATTTGCTTTTGCTTAAATTGTTTCCATTTTTTCTTTCTTTCTTTTCTTTCTTTCTTGGACACAGAAATAGCAAATTCTTTTTTATATTTTTTACTTTTTCTTTCTTTAATTTTTAAATTATTTTCTATTTTATTTATTTTCTTTTATTCTATTATTATTTTTGTTTAAATTTAACTTCTTTTCTTCCCTTTCTCTTTTTTCTCTATTCTATCCAGCTTCTTTAAACAAGTAGATCAAAATACACCTAGGGTCAAGCTTCCTTTATTTGATTATTTGTTTTGTCTTTAATTTTTTAATTTTAATTTTATGGATTTATTTTCTTCATCTAAAATGACAATACGGAGGAATTCACTGCAAAAAAAACAAAAAACAAAAAACAAAACGGGAAGAAATGATGGCCAGGAACGTAATCAACACAGATATAAATGTCTGAATTAGAATTTAAAACCACAATTATAAGAATTCTAGCTAGGGTCGAAAGAAGACACCACAGAATCTCTTTCTGTGGAGATAAAAGAACTAAAACCTAGTCAGGCCAAAATTAAAAATGCTATAACTGAGAAGCAATCTTGAATGGATGTCAGGACAGAACAGATGGATGAAGCAGAGCAGTGAGTCAGTGGTATAGAAAATACAATTATGGAAAATAATGAAGCAGAAAAAAAAAGAAAGAAAGGCAAAGGCTCACAATACAAGACTTAGTAAACTCAGTGACTTATTAAAAAGAAATATCATTCGAATCATAGGAGTCTCAGAAGATGAAGACAAAGAAAAAGGGCAGAAGGTTTGCAGCTCTAATTTGCTCACGTAAACCTTCTGCTCCTTTTTCTTCTCTTCGTCTTCTGGATTAGTGCTGAAAACGTGCTCAATCAGGGAAAGGACACAGACATCAAATTTCAAGAAGCACAGAGAATTTCCATTACATTAAAAGAAGTCCAACTATCACCAAGGCATATCATAGTCAAATTCACAAAATACACAGACAAGGAAAGAATTAGGAAAGGAGGAAGAGAAAATAGTCATTAAATTATAAGGGAAGACAGATTAGGTTTGAAGCAGATCTGTCCACAGAAACTTGTCAGGCTAGAAAGTAGTGATAGGATATATTCAACATGCTGAATCAGAAATATGTAGCCAAGAATGATTTACCCAACAAGGCTGTCATTCAAAAGATAAGGAAAGATAAGAGTTTCCCAGACAAAAAAAAACTAAAGGAGTTCATGACCACTAATCCAGCCCTGCAAGAAATTTTAAGAGGGACTCTTTGAGTGGAAAAAACAAAACAAAACAAAACAAAGCAAAAAGACCAAAAGTAACAAAGACTAGAAAGGGCTAGAGAACATAACCAGAAATTCCAACTCTACAGGACACACTAAAATGCATATCTTTCAACAATTACTATAAATGTAAATGGACTAAATACTCCAATCCAAAGACATAGGGTATCATAGGAGATTTAAAAAAAAAAAGATCCATCTATATGCTGCCTACAGGAGATTCATTTTAGACCTAAGAACACCTGCAGATTGAAAGTAAGGGAATGGACATTAAAAGAAAGTGGATGCTAGTGGACATCAAAAGAAAGCCAGAGTAGTCATACTTAGACAAATTAGATTTTAAAAAAGAGTGTAACAAGAGATGAATAAGACCATTATATCATAATTAAGGTGTCTATCCACCAAGAAGATCTAACAATTGTAAATATTTATACTCCGGACTTGAGAGCACCTAAATATATAAATCAATTAATCACAAACATAAAGAAACTCATTGATAATAATACCATAATTGTAAGGGACTTTAACAACCCATGGACAACAATGGAAAGATCAACTTAGCAGAAAATCAACAAGGCAATAATGCTTTTGAATGACACACTGGACCAGATGGAATTAACAGAAATATTCAGAAATTTATCCTAAAGCAGCAGAATACACATTCTTCTTGAGTGCACATGGAACATTCTCCAGAATAGATCACAACCTGGGGCACAAATCAGCCCTTAACAAGTACAAAAAGCTGAACATTATACCATGCATATTTTCAGACCACAATGCTATGAAACTTAAAATCAACCAGAAGAAAAACTTTGAAACAAATACTTGGAGAAAAGAACATCCTACTAAAGAATGAATGGGTTAACCAAGAAATTAAAGAGGGAATTAAAAAATACATGGAAGCCAATGAAAATAAAAACATGACAGTTCCAAACCTCTGGGGAGCAGCAAAGGCGGTCATAAGAGGGAAGTATATCACAAAACAGTCCTTATTAAATAAGGAAGAAATGTCTCAAATAAACAAGCTAATCTTACTCCTAAAGGAGCTGGAAAAAGAACAACAAATAAATCCCCAAACCAGCAGAGGAAGAGATATAATAAAGGTTAGAGCAGAAATCAAAGATATGAGGGAGAAAAAAAAACAATACAGCAGATAACAAAACCAGGAGCTGGTTCTTTGAAAGAATTAACGAAATTGATAACCCCCTACAAGACTGATCAAAAATAAAAAGGAAAGGACCCCAACAAATAAAATCATGAATGCAAAAGGAAAGATCAAACCAACACTGGAGAAATACAAACAATAATACGATGATATTATGAGCAATTGTATGCTGACAATTTGGTTAATCTGGAATAAATGGAAAAATTCCTGGAAATATATAAACTACCTGAAGTGAAACAGGAAGAAATAGACAATTTGAATAGACCCATAACCATTAAAAAAACTGAATCAGTAATAAAAAATCTCCTAACAAACAAAAGTCCAGAGATGGATGGCTTTCCAGGGGAATTCTATCAACATTTAAAGAAGAGTTAACATCTATTCTTCTGAAGCTCTTCCAAAAGATAGTAATGGAAGGAAAACTTCCAAACTTATTCTACAAGGCTAGCATTACCTTGATTCCAAAATCAGACAAAGTCCCCACTGAAAAGGAGAACTACAGACCAATTTCCATGAAGAAAATGGAATGCAAAAATTCTCAACAAGATACTAGCCAACCAAATCCAACAATATATTAAAAGAATTATTCACTATGATCAGGTGAGATTTATTCCTGAGCTGTAGGAATGGTTCAATATCCACAAATTAATCAATGTGATAAATCACATTAATACAAGAAATAATAAGGGGATCCCAGGTGGTTCAGTCGGTTGGGCGTCAGACTTCACCTCAGGTCATGATCTCACTATTTGTGAGTTTGAGCCCTGCATCGGGCTCTATGATGACAGCTCAGAGCCCAGAGCCTGTCTAGATTCTGTGTCTCCCTCTCTCTCTGCCCCTCCCCCGCTTGCATTCTGTCTCTCTCTCTCTCAAAAATAAACATTAAAAAAAAATTAAAGAAAACTTAAGGAAATGATAAGAACCACATGATCCGTTCAAGTGATGCAAACACACACACACACACACACACACACACACACACACACATTTAAGAAAATACAGCAAACTTTCTTGATAAAAACCTTCAAGAAAGTAAGGATAGATGGAACATACCTCAAGATCAGAAAGGCCATATACGAAAGACACACATCTAATATCTTCTTCATTAGGGAAAAAACTGAGGAGTTTCCCCGCAAGGTCAGGAACATGACAGGGATATACACACCTACCACTGTTCAACACAGTGTTGGAAGTCTTAACCTTAGCAATCAGACAACAAAAAGTAATAAAAGGTATCCAAATTGGCAAGAAAGGAGTCAAACTTTCACCCTTAATAGATAACGTGATATTCTATGTGGAAAACCCAAGAGTCCACCAAAAAATGCTAGAACTGATACATGAATGAATCAAAGTTGTAAGATATAAAATTAATGTACAGAAATCAGTTGCAATTCTATACACAATAACGAAGCAGCAGAAAGAGAAATTAAGGAATCAATCCTGCTTACAAATCGCACTGAAATCAGAAAATACCTAGGAATAAACCTAACCACAGAGGTAAAAATTCTGTATGCTGAAAATTACAGAAAGCTTATGAAAGAAATTGAAGAACACAAAGAAATGGAAAAACATTCCATGATCTTGGATTGGAAGAACAAATATTGTTAAAAATACAATCTACACATTCAATGCAACCCCTATCAAAATAAAACTAGTATTCTTCACAGAGCCAGAACAAACAATTCTAAATTTGTATGTAACCAGAAAAGACCCCGAAGAGCCAAAGTAATGTTGAAAAAGAAAACCAAAGATGGAGTCATCACCATTCCAGACTTCAAGCTGTATTACAAAGCTATAATCATCAAAACAGTATGGTACTGGCAAAAAAACAAACAAACAAACAAACAAACAAACAAAGAACAGATACATAGATCAATGGAACAGAATAGAGAACCTAGAAATGGACACGGAAATGTATGTCCAACTAATATTCAACAAAGAAGGAAAGAATATCCAATGGAAAAAAGATAATCTCTTCAGCAAATAGTGTTGGGAAACTGGACAGAAACATGCAGAAGAATGAACCTGGACCACTTTCTTACACCATACACAAAAATAAATTCAAAATGGATGAAAGACTTAAATGTAAGACAGGAAACCATCAAAATCCTAGAGGAGAACACAAGCAGCAACCTCTTTGACCTCGGCCACAGCAACTTCTTACTTGAAATGTCTCTGGAGGCAAGAGAAACAAAAACAAAAATGAACTTTTGGGACCTCATCAAGATAAAAACTTCTGCACAGCAAATGAAACAGTCAACTAAAAGGCAAATGACAGAATGAGAGAAGGTATTTGAAAATGAACTATCAGATAAAGGGTTAATATCTAAAATCTATAAATAACTTATCAAACTCAACACTCAAAAAACAAATAATCCAATGAAGAAATGGGCAAATGACATGGACACTTATCCAAAGAAGACATCCAAAATGCTAACAGACACATGAAAAGATGCTCAACATCATTAATCATCAGGGAAATACAAATCAAAACCACAATGAAATTCCACTTCATACTTGTCAGAATGGCTAAAATTAACAACTCAGGAAACAAAAGATGTTGGCAAGGATGCAAAGAAAGGGGAACTCTTGTGCATTGCTGGTTGGAATGCAAACTGGTATAGGCACTCTGGAAACAGTATGGAGGTTCCTCAAAAAAACTAAAAATAAACTATCCTATGACCAAGCATTTGTGCTACTAGGTATTTATCCAAAGGTTACACAAATGCTGATTCAAAGGGGCATATCAGTCCAATGTTTATAGCAGGACTATCAAGAATAGCCAAATTATAGAAGGGGCCTAAATGTCCTTAAACTGACAAATGGATAAAGAAGCAGATACACACACACACACACACACACACACACACACACATACTACATATATACATACAATGGAATATTACTCAGTGATCAAAAAGAATGAAATCTTGCCATCTGCAACAATGTGGACGGAACTAGAGTATATTATGCTAAGTGAAATAAGTCAATCAGAGAACGACAAATACCATATGATTTCACTTATATGGGGAATTAAGAAACAAAATATATGAACATAGGGGAAGGGAAGAAAAACTAGGATAGAAACAGAGAAAGAGGAAAACCATAAGAGATTCTTAAATACAGAAAATAAACTGAGGATTGCTGGACGGGTGGTGGGTTGGGGGTGGGCTAAATGGGTGATGGGCATTAAGAAGGGTACTTGTTGGGATGAGCACTGGGTGTTATATGTAAGTGATGAATCACTAAATTCTACCTCTGAAAAAAAATTCAGGTACACCTAGATTTCATAATCATTCCTTTGATTCAAACGAATTTTTTAAATGTATAAATTCACACAAGTAACCTTTATTTTAATATCTTTTATTTTTATATAAAAACAAAAACAATGATAAAAATACCCCTAAATACACCCACTTGCATATATAAACCTACAGACTCTCCTCCCAGGAAGTTAGTATTCAGTTTCTTGTGAACCACCTAGAAATATCCTAAGCATACAAACTTATCTTTCAACAACTTTTACTTATATGAGCATTATACATACTCTTTATATGTGCATGTGTGTATAGTTTTATATTTTCTTAGAATATGTTTTACATAGTTCAATATAAGTATATAAGTACAGGAAGCCTATTTATTTCAACACCTGATATTACAATTGCAGCTATTACAATTTTTAAGCCAGACTATGACTACAAAACCTTTAGGTCCATTCCAGGATATTACTACTAGCTAATAATACTGAAATGACAAACATTTTATGTGATAATTTTCAATCATATTTGTAAATATATATGTAGGTTACATAAATGGTCACATAAAAATATGTACATTTTTAAAAATTTGATATTGCCCAATTGCACTCAAAATGATTGTTTCCTTCTTTCACTTTCTTTTTTTTTCCCAGCAGAATATGTGCAATGAATTATAAACTTTCACATCTGTGACAATATAAACAATAAATAGTGCCTCTAATTTTCATCTGTCATTCTTTTACTCAGGATTTGATTTTTCTAAAGGACTTGTTCATATGCTGCATATTATTTTCTCTGTAAATTGTATGCTACTACATTTGTCCACCTTTTTATTGTTTTGGGTTTTTTTTTATTAATACAAAATAATTCATCATATGTCAACAAAATAAGACCTTTACCATAAAAAATGTGATTAATGCTATAAAAGAGTAGGAAACATTATTTTCTAAAATCTCAAAAGAAGAAGTTAATATAAGCTAGAATATCTATTGAGAAGAAGCAGGGACATTACTGTGGACTTGAAAAATACATTTGATTTGCATATTGGAGAAGAGGAGTGTCAAATGTGTGTTTTGCAGTTGCCGAAGTGCCCTAAGAGTGTATTTTGGCTCTTCCTAATACATCATTTATTGGACCATGCTGTATATTGAGTTATATTTAAAATAATTGGAAGAGTTCTGGTTAAGATGTTGATGTAGGAAGACCCCAAACTCACCTCCTCCAGGTAACACACGAAATTACACCTATTAATAGAACAATTCCTCTTGAAGAAGAACAAAGGGCTGACTGAACAGCTACTGAACAATCAAAAATAGAGAAAATGCCATCAAAATAGCAAAAGAGACAGAGACATGGCTATGGCTTAAAAGAGTAATGAGCATATACAGCCCCAGCTCCAGCCAGCCAGCAAAAGCCACCAAGCACAAATAATCGGCAAGAGAGACTACATGCATAAGACCACTCCTTCCAGTTTAAGAGAAGCGGCCATTTCACCTAATCTATAGAAAAAAAACACATAAAGTGAAGCAAAATGAGGAGACAGAAGAATATGCCCCAAAAGAAAAAAAACAAAAAGCAAAACAAAAAACAAAACAGAACAAAACAAAAACAAGAAAAGACCTCAGAAAAAGAACTACATGAAACAGAGGTAATCAATATGCCTGATAAAGAATTTGAAGTTATGTTCATAAAGATACTGGGCTGGAGGAAAAAGTGGAAGAACTCAGTGATACCTTTAATAAAAAGAACCAATCAGAGTTGAAGAATACAATAACTGAAAAAATATAACACTAGAGGGAATAATTAGTAGATCAGAGTATTCAGAAGAATCAATCAGCAATCTAAAGACAGGGTGGTGGAAAGCAGACAACTGAGCAGCAAAAAGAAGGAAGAATAGATCAAGAGATCTATTGGAAAACATTAAGTGAACATTCACATTATAGGAGTCCCAGAAGAAGAAGAAAAGAGAGAAAGATGTTGAAAACTTATTTTAAGAAGTAATAACTGGGGCACTTGGATGGCTCAGTCAGGTAAGCATCTGACTCTTTATTTTGGCTCAGGTCATGGTATCACAGTTCTTGAGTTTGAGCCCTGTGTTGGGCTCCGCGATGACAGCATTGAGCCGCTTGGGATTCTCCCTCTCTCTTTGTCCCTCCTCCACCAGTCCTCACTTTCTTTCTTTATCTCTCTCTCAAAACAAATAAATAAACTTTAAAAAAAGATAAAAACTGGAAATCTTACCAACCTAGGAGGGTGGGATAAAGGACATTTAGGTTCAAGAAGCACAGGGAGTTCCAAACAAGATAGACCCAAGGATATCCACACCATGGCACATAATTAAAATACGTTAATGATAAAGAGAATCTTAAAAGCAGCAAGAAAGAAGCAAAAATTTACCTACATGGAAAAACATACAAAGCTATCAACTAATTTTCTGCAGAAACTTTGCAAGCCACTAGGGAGTGGTATGGTATATTCAAAGTGTTGAAGGGGGCAGGGAGAAAAAAAACCCAAAAAACAAAAAACAAACAAACAAACAAAACCTATTACCAAGAATATCCAGCAAGATTATCATTCAGATTTGAAGGAGAAATAAAGAGTTTCAGAGATAAAAGAGTTTGTCACCACTACATCAGCCTTAGAGGAAATGTTAAAGGGAGTTCTTTAAGTGGAAAAAAAATGACCATAGACTTAAGAAAACTGTGTAAAAAAGATCTAAAATATAACAATATATAAAATGTGGAGAAGGGAAGGGAAAAAGAAAAAAGGAGGATTTTTTTAAAGAATGTATTTAAACTTAATATATTCTTAATTTGACCATCAAATTAATATGGACTGCTATTTAATTTAGGATATTATATATGAGACATATGGCAACCATAAACCCTAAATCTATTATAGATACACAAAAACCCTAAATCTATTATAGATACACAAAAAGTAAAGAGAAAGAAAGCCAAACAAAACACAAAAGATGTTCACTGATCATAAAGAGAATAAGAAAAGATGAAATGAACAAATAACTACAAAAAAGAAAGAATAATAATTTAATAAATTATTAATAAAGGTAATAAATAATAAAGGCAATAAATAATAGCTATCAATAATTACTTTATATGAAAATACATTCTATGAGGCCAGCATTACCCTGAAACAAACAAACAAACAAAAAACAGACAGATACCACAAAAAAAGAAAACTACAGGGGCACCTAGGTAGCTCAGTCGGTTCAGCATCCAACTTTAGCTCAGGTCATGATCTCGCAGTTTGTGAGTCTGAGTCTCACATCAGGCTCTGTGCTGACAGCTCAGACCCTGGAGCCTCCTCTGGATTCTGTGTCTTCCTCTCTGCCCCTTCCCTGCTCATGCCCTGTCTCTCTGTCTCAAAAATAAATAAACATTAAAAAAAAATAAAAAAAGGAAAACTACAGGCCAATATATCTCATGAACATAGATTGAACATCCTCAACAAAATATTAGCAAACCACCTACAATACATTAAAAAGGTTATTCACCAAGATCAGGTGGGATTTATTTCTGAGATGCAAGGATAGTTTGTTATTTGCAAATCAATCAATGTTATACACTATATCAACAAAATAAAGGATACAAATTATATGACCACCTCAATAGATGACGAAAAAAGCATTTGATGAGATTCAACATCCATTCATGATAAAAAACTTTCAAAAAAGAGGTATTAGACAAAACTCACCTCAACATAACAAAGGCCACATATGAAAAACCCATAACTAACATCTTATTCCATGGTGAAAATCTGAGAGCTTTCCTTTAAGGATTAGGAACAAGACAAGGACGTCCAGTCTTGCCATTTTTACCCAAAATTGTAGTGGAAATCCTAGCCACAGCAATCAGACAGGGAAAGGAAATACGAAGCATCTATATTAATAAATAAGAATTTGAATTTTCACTAATTGTAGACAACTTGATAATATACATAGAAAATTTTGAAGAATCCACCAAAAAACTACTAGAATTGAAAAGTGAATTCAGAAAAATGACAGGATATAAAATTAATATCCAGAAATAGGTAGCATTTATTTACAGTAACAAAGAATTCACAGAAAGAGAAATTAAAATAAATACATACATACATACATACATACATAAATAAATAAATAAATAAATAAATAAATAAATAACAAAACACAACTGCATCAAAAAGAATAAAATACCCAGGAATAAATTTAACCAAACAGGTGAAAGACCTGTACTCTGAAAAGTATAAAACACCAATGAAAAAATTTGAAGATGATACAAATAAATGGAAAGACATTCCATGCTCATAGATTAGAAGAATTAATACTGTCAAAATGTCCATATTACCCAAAGCAATCTACACATTCAATAAAATCCCTATTAAAATACCAATAGCATTGAGCACCTGGGTGGCTCAGTTGGTTGAGCATCCAACTTCAGTTCAGGCCATGATCTCATGGTTCATTAGTTCAAGTACCACATCAGGCTCACTGCTGTCAGCACAGAGCCTGCTTTGGATCCTCTGTCCCCTCTCTCTTTGCTCATCCCCTGCTCACAAACTCTCTCTCTCAAAAAATACATAAACATTAAAAAATGCCAATAATATTTTCCACAAAACTAGAACAAATAATACTAAAAATTGTATGGAACCACAGAAGACCCAAAATAGCCAAAACAATCCTGAAAAAGAATAAAGCTGGAGGTATCACAATTCCAGATTTCAAGACATACTACAGAGCTGTAGTAATCTAAACAGTCATGTTCTGGCACAAGAACAGACACATAGATCAATAGAACAGAGTAGAGACCCAGAAATAAATCTTAATCTATGACAAAAGAGGCAAGAATATACAATAGGGAGAAGACAATCTTTTCAATAAATAGGTTTGGGTTAAATGGACAGCTATATGTAAAGGACTGAAACTGGATTACTTTCTAAAAACATAGACAAAAATAAACTTAAAATATATCAAAGACCTGAATATTAGACCTGAAACCATAAAAATCCTAGAAGAGAGTACATGCAGGAAATTCTCTGACATCAGCATGGAAATATTTTTCTAGATATGTCTCCTTTGGCAAGAGAAAGAAAATCAAAAAGAAACCATTAGGACTACAGTGAAATAAAAACCTTTTGCACAGTAAATTAAACTACTGACAAAACAAAGAGAGAACCTTATGCATCGGAGAGTATAACTACAAATGGTATACCCTATCAGTTGTTAATATACAAAATATATAAAGAACTTATACAACTTAACACCAAAACAACAAGCAATCTGATTAAAAAATGGGCAGAGGAACTGAATAGACACTTTTCAAGGAAGACATAGACGGCCAACAGACGCACAAAATGATGATAAACATCACTAATATCAGAGAAATACAAATCAAATCACCAATGAGATATTACCTCCCACCTGTTAGAATGGGTAAAACAAAGAAACAACAAAAAACAACCGTTGAATCCCACTCACAGCAATAGACAGATCATTTAATCAAAAAGTCACCAAGGAAACAATGGCTTTGAATGACACACTGCACCAGATGGATTTAACAGATATTTTCAGAACATTTCATCCTAAAGCATCAGAATATACATTCTTCTCCAGTGTACATGGAACGTCTCCAGAATAGACCGCATACTGGGACACAAATCAGCCCTCAGCAAGTACAAAAAGATCAAGATCATACCGTGCATATTTTCAGACCACACGCTATGAAATTCAAAATCGACTACAAGAAACAATTTGGAAAGGTAACAAATACTTAGAGACTGAAGAACATCCTACTAAAGAATGAATGGGCTAAACAAGAAGTTAAAGAGGAAATTAAAAAGTATATGGAAGCCAGTGAAAATGATAACATCACAACCCAAAACTTCTGGGACGCAGCAAAAGTGGTCATAAGAGGAAAGTATATGGCAATCCAGGCCTTCCTAAAGAAGAAAGATCTCAGATAAACAACCTAACCTTACGCCTTAAAGAGCTGAAAAAAGAATAGCAAATAAAACCCAAAACCAGCAGAAGACAGGAAATAATAAAGATGAGAGCAGAAATTAATGCTATCAAAACCAGAAAGACAGAATAGATCAATGAAACCAGAAGCTGGTTCTTTGAAAGAATTAACAAAATTGATAAACCACTAGGCAGTTTGATCAAAAAGAAAAAGGAAAGCACCCAAATAAATGAAATCAAGAATAAAAGAGGAGAGATCACAACCAACACAGCAGAAAAAAAATAATACGAGAATGTTATGAGCAATTATATGCCAATAAAATGGGCAATCTGGAAGAAATGGACAACTTCCTAGAATCATATACTACCAAAACTGAAACAGGAAGAGACAGAAATTTTGAAAAGACCCATAACCAGTAAGGAAATTGAGTTAGTAATCAAAAATCTGCCAAAAAACAAGAGTCCAGGGCCAGCTGGCTTTCCAGGGGAATTCTACCAAACATTTAAGGAAGTGTTCACACCTATTCTCTTGAAACTGTTCCAAGAAATAGAAATGGAAGGAATACTCCCTAACTCATTCTATGAAGCCAGCATTACCTTGATTCCGAAACCAGACAGAGACCCCACTAAAAAAGAGAACTATAGACCAATTTCCCCAATGAACATGGATGCAAAAATCCACAGCAAAATATTAGACAACTGGATGCAACAATTCATTAAAAAAATATTCATCATGACCAAGCGGGATTTATCGCTGGGATGCAGGGCTTGTTCAATATCCACAAAACAACTGACATGATTCATCACATCAATAAAAGTAAGGACAAGAACCATATGGTCCTCTCAATAGATATAGGGAAAGCATTTGACAAAATGCTACTGGATAGGAAGAACAAATATTGTTAAAATGTCGACACTACCCAAAGCAACCAACACATTCAATGCAATCCCCATCAAAATAACACGAGCATTCTTCACAGAGCTAGAACAAATAATCCTAAAATTTGTATGGAACCAGAAAAGTCCCAGAATAGCCAAAGCAATCTTGAAAAAGAAAACCAAAGCAGGAAGCATCACAATCCCGGACTTCAAACTATACTACAAGGCTGTAACCATCAAGACAGTATGGTACTGGCAGAAGAACAGACACTCAGATCAATGGAACAGAACAGAAAACCCAGAAATGGACCCACAAATGTATGGCCACCTAATCTTTGACAAAGCAGGAAAGAATATCCAATGGAATAAAGATAGTCTCTTCAGCAAATGGTGCTGGGAAAACTGGACAGTGACGTGCAGAAGAATGAACCTGGACCACTTTCTTACACCATACACAAAAATAAACTCAAAATGGATTAAAGACCTAAATGTAAGACAGGAAGCCATCAAAATCCTCTAGGAGAAAGTAGACAAAAACCTCTTTGATCATGGCCGCAGCAACTTCTTACTCAACACGTCTCCGGAGGCAAGGAAAACAAAAGCAAAAATAAACTACTGGGACCTCATCAAAATAAAAAGGTTCTGCACAGCAAAGGAAACAATCAGCAAAACTAAAGTCAACCGACAGAATGGGAGAAGATATTTGCAAATGACATATCAGATAAAGGGTTAGTATCCAACATCTATAAGGAACTTATTAAACTCAACACCCAAAAAAACAAATAATACAGTGAAGAAATGTGGAAAAAAAACATGAATAGACACTTTTCCAAAGACATCCAGATGGCCAACCAACACATGAAAAAATGCTCAACATCACTCAACATTAGGGAAATACAAATCAAAACCACAATGAGATACCACCTCACACCTGTCAGAATGGCTAACATTAACAACTTAGGCAACAAAACATGTAGGCGAGGATGCGGAGAAAGAGGATCTTTTGCATTGGTGGGAATGCAAGCTGGTGCAGCCACTCTGGAAAACAGTATGGAGGTTCCTCAAAAAATTAAAAATAGAACTACCCTACAACCCAGCAATTGAGCTACTAGGCATTTATCCATGGGATACAGGTGTGCTGTTTCGAAGGGACACATGCATCCCCATGTTTATAGCAGCACTATCAACAATAGCCAAAGTATGGAAAGAGCCCAAATGTCAATCGATGGATGAATGGATAAAGAAGATTGGATAAAGAAGATATGGTATGTGTGTGTGTGTGTATACATATATATATATGTATATATATATATATATATATATATATACACATGTGTATATATATACATATATATACACATGTGTATATATATATACACATATGTATATGTATATATATACATATATATATATACACATACACACACAATGGAGTATTATTCGGCAGTCAAAAAGAATGAAATCTTGCCATTTGCAACTAGGTGGATGGAACTGGAGGTTATGCTAAGTGAAATTCGTCAGTCAGGAAAGACAAATATCATATGACTTCACTCATATGAGGACTTTAAGAGACAAAACAGATGAACAAAGGGAAGGGAAACAAAAATAATATATAAACAGGGAGGGGGACAAAACATAAGAGATTCATAAATATGGGGAACAGACAGAGGGTTACTAGAGGGGGGTATGGGAGGGGAGATGGGCTAAATCGGTAAGGGGCACTAAGGAATCTACTCCTGAAATCATTGTCGCACTATACTGTAACTAATTTGGATATAAATAAACAAACAAACAAACAAACAAACAAACGGTTGATGAGGATGTGGAGAAAAAGAAACACTCAAGCACTTTTGGTGGGACTATGAACTGGTATAGCCATTATGAGAAATAATACAGAGGTTCCTCAAATAATTAAAGTTAGAAATACCATATGATCAAATAATTCCATAACTGGGTGTTTACCAGAGAAAATAAAAAGACTAACTTAGAAGATATATGCATTCCTATGTTTATTGCAGTATTATTTACAATAGCCAACACATGAAAGCAATCAAAGTTTCCATCAATATACGGATGTATAAGGAAAATATAGCACACACACACACACACACACACACACACACACAATGGAATATTACACAACCATATAAAATGAGACCTTGTTATTTGAGACAATATGGCTGGACCTAGGAGATATTATGCTAAGTGAAATAAGACTGAAAGAGAAATACCATGATCCCAGTCATAAGTGTAATCTTAAAAAAATGAATAAACTAAAAGCAATTAGAATCAGAACTATAAATACAAAGAACTGCTGGTTTCCAGGAGGGAGGGGTAGACGGTTGAGTAAAAAAAGGTGAAGAGGAGAGGGAGATACAGGCTTCCATTTATGGAATGAATAAATCACAGGATAAAAAAGCAAAGTATAAGGACAACAGTCAATGATATTGTAACAGTGACATAGTGAGACAGATGTAGCTATACTTGTAATGAATACAGCATAATGTATAAATTTGTCAAATCACTAAGTTGTACACATGAAATGAATGTAACACTGTGCGTCAATTTTACTCAAAATAAATAGATAAGTACAGAATTAATGAAATTGGAAATTGTGTCTTTTTATATTTAATTTTATTTAAAAATTTTTGTTTTTAATGTTTATTATTTTGGAAGACAGAGAGAGTGCAAGCGGGGGGGAGAGAGAAACAGAATCCAAAGCCGACTCTAGGCTCTGAGCTGTCAGCACAGAGCCCAATACAGGGCTCAAACTGAAAGACCGCGAGATCAAGACCTGAGCCAAAGTCAGATGCAAATGATTGAGCCACCCAGGCATCCCAGAAATTAATTGGATATTTTTATGGACATTTATTACCTTGAGAAAAAGTGTGTTGTTGTTGTTGATGTTTTCTTTTCTAGTTCATCACTTAAAAAAATGTTCCTGGGGCACCTGGGTGACTCAGTCAGTTTAGCATCCGACTTCAGCTCAGGTCAGGATCCCACAGTTTATGAGTTTGAGCCCCGTGTCAGGCTCCATGATGATAGCTCAGAGCATGGAGCCTGCTTCGGATTCTGTGTCTCCCTGTTTGCTCCTTCCCTTCTCACACTCTCTCTCTCTCAAAAATAAATAAACATTAAAAAAAGTTTTAAAAAATGTTCCCGTAAATATACTGGAAAGAATATGTGATGAATAAATTAGTGAAAATTGGCTGAATTTTTCAAAAATTATTGAATTAAAGATGAGGGTTTCATTCTTCTGATTTTTTTCCTCTTCCTGAAATGTATTTTTAAAACCACTAAATCCTATTTCTTCACTATTTCTATTTAGTGGTCTCAGGTTTGGTGTGCCCTTTGAAACATGACCTTAGGCCCCTTTATCACTAGCTCATTGACCCACAGACATCTTTTCATCATTTAAATGTACTTCTTAAGTAGCAAGTCTACTTTCATGGGGTCAGTATAAAGTAATTACAGTACACTTCTTTAGGTACTTCTGTTAAGTGTTTTGGACAACTTTGTAGAAAATCTACACATATTATTCACCAGATGACATTTATAAAAAATGTCTCACTGAGATTCAATTGGATCTATTCTCATTAATTGATTTTAAAAGATTTCAAGAGGGGCACAAATCTGGCTTGGCTGGTAGAGCATGAGACTCTTGATCTCAGGGTCATGAGTTTGAGCCCAAAGTTGGGCATCCAGCTTACTTAAAAAAACAAAACAAAACAAAATGAAAAGAAAAAAAAAAAAGAAAAAGGAAAAAAAACTTTAAAAATGTATAAAAGATTTCAAAGTTATCACATTATTCTTTAAAATAATTACTATCATTAATTTAAAACACAGATTAATGACCCATTATTTTTAAATAATTTAAAATAAATTCTAATGATGTTTTACATTTAATTCACCTGATAAATATATTGCATTAAAACTAATCTGGAAGGCAGTATTATTGGAAAAATACTTTCTAGCCACATATTCTGTTTCTTTTGTGAAAATAGCATAACTTTACAGCAAAGAAATCACTTTAATCACTCAAGATAAGCCTATATTTCTGTAATGATAGAACCAGTCACGTTACTTCTTTTATTTTATAAAATCATACAATTCTGTTTCTTTTATGCTTAAATTCATAGGTACTTTACATTCTAACATTTTCTAGAGATAGAGAAGAATTTTGCAAACTACTACAAAACCATTTCATTAGCAGTGGTGAAAACTTCATAGTAGCTAAGTTGTGTTTGTAAATTACTTTCTTGAAAAATCCAATTGTGCTTTTTCACATTCAAAATAAGCTTTTTCCTCTCATTTATTTAAAATTTTGAATGCCATGTCTCATTTTTGAAATGTCAGTTACTTATCAGATACAGCATACCTCCATAAACCACCTATACTCATAACATTACTCGTAACTTTGTCTTTTTAAATAAATATAATGATAGGTAGAAACCTCATTTGCAATCAATGTTCACTAGGAATAATTCACTAGTGTGACCTCGATTCTTTAATTAAGCATGTATGCAATGCTTCAATACTCTGTTGATCCATTATATGGCAATCTCCATCTTTTTCTTTTAGCCAATTTTAGGACACAGTTTTTGAGCCTATTTTTATCTTATTTTAAAATATATTTTAAGTAGTTATCTCTGTTCTGGTGCTTGTGATTTACATCCACTGTAGAATATTGTGTTACCAAATTATTGACAGGAGAGTGAATATCTACTTCATCTTAAACCACATTCTCCTCAAACAGGGCCAACCACTGTCCTCTCAATTTTATTTCAGTTGTCATCTTAGTGTTTACTGAGAGGTTTTTTTTTTTTTTTTTTTCGAGAGGGTGTTCTGTTGTCATGGCTTTCATCTCATTGAAATTGCCATAATCCAAGTATCTATTTCTAAGAGAAAAATAAATGAAGATACCAGTGAATTAAAGACTTAACAACATACCTATGTCTCTTTCATGTTCTACTTTTTTTCTCCCAAAGATTTTATCAATTTCATGTATACTGTATACTCTGCTGTTACTATTTACTATTTATTGTCTATCTCCTCTTGCCATCTGTCCTGTTCTTTCATTATATAAGAGGAATAAGATTATATAAATCCTTATTTACTTTGCTCATAGACATATCCCAAGCATACAGATGCGTAGAGGTTGAATAAATATGTGATGAATTGATGCAGGAATGCTTGAGGAAAAGGACTCTAGTTTCAGCTGATATATTCAGACTTTCATTACCTTAAATGTCATCAAAATCTATTAGTATATTTGAATATAAATTTATGCAGATACTTTGGAGGAGAAAAAATTTCTTGGCATCTTTTTTCTTAAATTAATTAAGCAAATAGAAATACACTCATAAAAAGAAACATTAAGATTTCATTTTATTTGCAAGTGGAATATCTGTGCTTCTCCATTGTTCTTTTTTCTGTTTTTTTTTTTTTTTTTTTTTTTCTTAAGAGCACCAAAATGCTGAGATATGTATTATTCACCAAACTCAAGACATATTCAGGGTAGTCTTAAACATTTTCTCCACACTGAATAGAATGTTATACTCTCAATAGATTTTATAGTTTTCAATTTTCCTTCACAAGTCCTAAGTAATCTCCATTTCTCAAAGCCTAATGTATTTCAATGTATGCCATGTGTAACTCAATTTCTCTTTCTTCAAAATTGCTGAAGTCTACTTAAATCCCAATATCTTTGCAACTGCTGGAAATTTTTCTTCAATCTTGCTATTATTTCAAGCTCACAATTTCAACCCTGAAAGGATAATATGCTTTAACCAAAATATGCTGTGACTCCTGCCACTGTTGTAATTTTGCTTCAATCTGTTTCTTCCCCTTTTTGTTTCTATTTTAATTTTATCAGCTATATAAAGTAGATAAGAGGTCATAGAGAAAACCTTTTAAGTTTGTTAGTATCTAAAACTATTCTCCACCAATAATCTGCTAAAGCATATCCCTTAATTCTTATGTTTTGACTTTAATTAAGGAAATAAACCAGATAAGGGAAGAATCCTGAGGGATAAGAACAAATAGAAATTTTAGATTTTCACTGTCTCACATAAAAAGAAACAATAATTTTAACCCATATTTTCAACAGTGTTATTTCAAGTAGATCCTAGTATGTATTTGAGTATTGAATTAGACTGAAATTAAACTTTATTTTCACAATATGATTATTTAGGCATATGAAGAAAAATATGATCTCTTGTTTTGCTACCTGGTCCTCTCTGCTAGACGATGAAGAACTCTTAAGGAAGAGGATAAATACTTCAGGGGATATTCTAGAAATAATTAAGTAAAAGAGTTATTTATAGTAGTAAGTTATAAAAAAAAAAAACACAACAGTGATTAACCCCTACCATATTGATGTTCATTTTCAATAGAGTTAATGAAAGCCTAATTTTCCAAGATGAACAACTGTGCAAACAGAAATTCTCATTTAGTAATTCACAGTTCTGAAAAAAGCACAGGGCACTTTTAATACCCCTACTCCTTCAGAAGCAGCACACTCCAAAACCGAGGACTGACATTTTAATGGAAATATCAGTGTTATAACTGAAGGGAGTTTATTATAAAATTTTTACAGAAAACTTGTGTTTCCTAGAACTTTAGCTTTATTAAAGTGACTGTATCTTCTAAACTAATACATATAAAGTTGAATATTTACAAAGAGAAGGCAGTTATAGTTATAAACAGTATTATTTAACACTATGGCTACAGCACAAGTAACACACATTCAACTTGAAGGGCTTAAACAAAATGGGATTTTTTCTTCTCACATAACAAAATGTCTCTTGAAGTAGGTGGTCTAGAGTGGGTGGGAGGCTTCTCAATGCTGCAAATATTGGAGCCTCCTACCACCTTTTTTGCTATGCCATTTATTTCCCTTGTATTATAATGGTTCCTGCAGCTTCAGGTTTCTCATTTCAAAGAAAAAAGTAAAATGTGAGATGTTATAAGAAAAAAGCACTAGGTTTTTTTCCTAGGTAAAGTTAAAGAACAAAATTATTCAGCAGTAAGAATATCTTGGAAATTCTATATAAATGTCCTTTATATCCTACTGACCAGTATTGGGGGGGGGGGCATATGGTCACCACCAGGTGCAAGAGGTTATGGGAAATGAAGTAGGATAAATGTGAAAAAGGAAGACCACCAGCAGTGTTTGCCACAAAAGATATTCTTTTTATTGCTAAGAAGGTATATTCTCAAATATCAGAAGTAAAGTTAATATATAGCTACTACATCTATTTTATTGATTACATTTAGGTCTTTTTTTTTTTTTAACCTTGCTTTTTTGCTGTTATGGTTCACTTGATTTTTTTGTGCTGAATTTCCTAGTAATCAGTAAAGCGTCCAGCTTTAGCTCAGGTCATGATCTCACAGATTGAGCCCCACATCAGGCTCTGTGCTGACAGCTCAGAGCCTGGAGTCCGCTTTGGATTCTATGTCTCCCTCTCTCTGCCCCTCTCCCTCTCACACTGTCTCTCTCTCTCTTTCAAAAATAAACATTAGTAATAATAATAATAATAATAATAATAAAGAATACCCGTACCTATAACATATCAACTTCACTAGCCCTACTTTTTTCTTATTTCCATCTTTCAGGTATGCCTTTGGCAATCTTTAATTTTAGCATTTCTAATTCTTTTTCAAAAAGGTTTGCCTCTTTTATACAGATTACAGTTACAGCTTGCTTTGTGAACCCAATTAAAAATCTTTTAAAAGAGCAATTTTTTAGTTGTGACACATGGAAATTCATGTTTATTGATATGAATGATAAATTTTTGTTCTTCACTCCATAATACTATTTTCTAATTCTAATTCTAATTATATATGCTAAAGTATATGTGCCTTGTTTCTTTCTTTATCAGATGTGTATTTTTTCTCTTTTATTAAAATAAAGATATTTAATTATACCTTAAGACCCTAAGTCTCTCTTTTGGTTTTAACTATTTTATCTATTTTTAGATGGTACACTTTAATCTCACCTATTTCCTATATAAAAACAATGAAGTTACTCTTATTCCCTGTTTTTCTCTCCATTATCCTTGTTTTTTAGTTATGTTATTTTGTCATAGCATACACATTTGTGCATTAGTTTTACACCCCATCACCATCTTTTATTTAGTCTGAGATATACTAATATATAAATATTAAGTGCTCACAACAGTCCTTTTGTTAACGTTTTCCCAGTCCTGTCTTGGTTGGATAAAGAGCAACCTGCAGTAGATTTTTCAAGCAAATCTTATGGAGACAGAATTCCTTAAGATCTTATATGTTTACTGCCATTCTAATTATTTTATTCTTGTATGTTATTTGACTTTTGCCTAAGAGTTTGGGAATTGTTTTTTCTTTATTTTAAAATCTAATATTTTCTTTTTCCTAGGATCTATATAGCAGATGATTGTTCTAACATAATATTCCCATGTGACCCCTGGGTCTTTTCAATATCAAGATTCACATCTTTCATTTCTGGAAGGTTTTACTGGATTATAGTTTCAGACATTAGTTCTGTTCTATTGGTTAGTTTTTGCTCTCTCTCCCATCCTTTCCTAGGGATGTCAGTTATACAAATGTTATTCCTTCTTTGTCTGTTTTCCTTTTCTACATAGTCTTCAGAAATGTTTAACTCTTTCTTAATCTCACCTTATTCTCTTTCTCTTTTACTTTTATCCAATACCCCTCATAAAATTTTAATTCCTCCTTAGTCACCTTAGTTATTTAGTTTTTATTTTGAGTTGTCTTTTTCATTATTGTCTGAATTCAAAAGTTTTCATCTGGGGATGTGTTTTGAACATTTCTGTTCTGAATTTAAAATAATAATTCCCATAAGAGTGTGTTCTACACACTACAAATGCTGGCTTCAGTATACTCAGTGTAAAGTTTTATCTTACAGAGTTTTTCTGCTTTATTACTGATTTTGGCAAAAAGATTTTCATCAGATACGGTATGTTAATCTCATATTCTTATTTTTTATAAGAAATTAGTGTAGATATAGTTTTTTTTTCAATTTTTGTTCCATTCTGGATCTGTGGTGATTTAATATATTCTTAGTTCAATATTAACCTTGACTCAGTGTAGCAAAATATAGATTCTTATTGGGTTTTTCTTTTTTGGTAGTGAATGGAAGCATTTTGTTTCCTAAAAAAAATATTTTCTTTTATCTTATTGCACCCATATTTCCAATATGCTTTATGGAGTTGTTGTATTCCCTAAGTCTACATTCATGATCCAATGCTTTTCTTTCCCTCTTTTCAGTTTCCTTATTTTCCATAATTTTATCACTTATTCATTCCTCTGATACTTAGATCCTTGTGGGCATTACATCCAGTCAGTTTTGCATCTCTGGTTAAAGCACATTTAACTTTGGCCTAGCTTTAGGTATTTTATCTCTGTGGTAAGGGACTTCCTGGTATCTTCTATGCTTTCCTCAAGCCCAGCTAGTATCCTTATGATTATTGTTGTAAATTATAGATCAGACATATTACTTATATCTGTTTTGATTATATCCCTGGCCTTTTTTGTTCTTTCTTTTTCTTTTGCAATGAATTTGTCCATCTTGGCATTTTGTGTAGGTCTCTGTCTTCTTCTGTGTTAGGAAAGCCTGTTACGTTTCCTGCTCCTGACAGTAATAGCTTTATTTAGAAAAGGTCATAAACTGTCTAAGGCATGGTGCTTCAGGATGTATTTCTTATGTATGTTGTGTGCTCCTGCTGCTATGTTTTCACTGCTCTTTCCCTCAGGTCAGTCCTCTGCAGAGTTTCTCCTTGCCTGCAGTGGAGAATGTTTGGACCTTGCACAGTGTGTGATGAGTTTTAACTAGGTGTGCTCTGGTCTGTTTGTTAAAAGCAGCCTGATCCTATTTCCACTAGAATTGAAGCTTTGCAATACTCTATATTCTGTAGATGTGGTGTGTGCAGGGTGTTTTTGCTAGTCTTTTGGAAAAGGAGCCTGCTGCTCTGGTTGTCAGGCACACTTGTTCTAGTAAAGAAGCACGTGCAGGGCTAGGGTGGCAGGGCTTGTTGTAGGCAGATCATGCCTCCGCTGTGGGGGCTGTGCTGCTCCCTAAAGTCAGTTGGTGCTGATGGGTGGGGGAGAAAAATGGCACCTGCCCTCTCCTTCCTCCCTGGAAAAGGGAGTCTGCAACGATTGCTTCCCTGGAAGCCCTCACAGAAGCGCAAACAATCGCCCCTCATGTGTCCCAGACATCCCTCAGATCCCTGTCTTCACTCTGTCTTTGTCCAAACCATCTGCTCAGCAAACAGCATAGTGTACCTGTGTTTTGCCACAGACAGGCTGGCTGAGTTTCAAAACTCCAAACAGATTGTTGATTGGGATTTAATGTTTCCTTTTTAGTTATTTAGGTTATTTTGAGGTTGGACAGTCTTCATCTTCAGGTTATGTGGAGAGTGCAATTTTGCATAGTTTTATTCCCTCTTCTTATTTTTCAGTATTTGGAGGAAATAATAGAAGACTTATTTTTTTTCTTCTGTGTAAATGTGAAAATGGAATGTTTATATATACTATCAATAAGAAAGCTATAGTCTTTGAAAATATACAAGTCATTAGAGTTGACGAATAACTTCTTTTATTCAAGGAAATTTATTTTTGTTAATAGACTTCCATATATAAATGTGGAAACTGGGGTTTATTACCTTAGGAATAATTACAAATTTTGAGTAGTGGAACAATAATAAAAATATTTGATGCATTATCATAATATTTATTTAGGCTGACTAACTTCATGGTGATGAAGATTCTCAAAATAAAATTCTTGCTACTTCAAGTCTTCTGGATTTTCTGGGCTCTAAGAAATACTTGGTCATTTAACATAGAATGATTTCTAGCAAGTGTTTTTTCTCTTAGTATACACGTAAAAGCTTTCGGTTTGTGTGTGTGTGTGTGTGTGTGTGTGTGGTTTATTTTATTTATTTATTTTTTATTTTAAAATATGACAGTTTCACCAGTTTACAAATTAAAACATTACAAATTAAATTACAAATTAATTGTTAATTAAATTATTGCTTACAATTCATAAGTAGAAGAGAAAAATGTCTCTTTTTAGTTAATAAAAACTTAATGATTGTGGAAATAATAAAGAGGCATTTTTCTCTTCTACCAAAAAAGGTAAATATGTTGTAGAATATGCAAGCAAGGAAATAAGGGTTAAATGTAAAATATGAAAAATATCTTGAAAGTGGTAATAATAATTATACTCTTGCATTCTATTAATCAATTATATGCAATATGTACAAGACACTATAACAAGCATTTAATTCTCAAGAATACCTTTCCAAATGATGGAATAATTATACCCCTATATAAATGAATAAATAGCCAAAGGGAGGGTGAGTTTCCCAAGTTTACACAACTAAAAAATTATGGAGCTAGATTTTTAAAACCAAAACCCATGTTTTAAAGAACACCTCAATTTCTAATTCTCTGTGTCTTCAGTTTACCAAAACATTTTATCTAGAGTCTAAATTGGAGATCATTGTGTAAGGGTTACTTGACACTTAGAAAGACTAAAGCTTTTCTGGCTAATACTCTTAACACTTATTGTTTAGAGAAGAAATAAAATATAATATTCTGCTTAACATAAACTAACTTCAGTTAGAGCAGATATTATTCCTCAAAACCATGGGTCATAGCCTTTAATATAATAAAATGAAAGTCAAATTTATGAATTTATAAAACACTTTCTGTTTTTTAATTCCATATTTCAGAATATGACTAGTCTATTCACATCCCCATGAAGGATTTTCCTTCATTTCCACTTCACTACAAGTGGGTGTTTATTTCTTTACCATTTCTTTCTTCTGTGTAATTTAATGACCATGAAGAAATAAGCATTAAGGTAACTTTAATAAGAAAAATATAGCATTATCAGAGTGTACATAATTATCTAAAATTTCTACATAAGAATACTGAATTTACTTTCTTTAAAAAATCAATATTAAATACTCCTGAAATCATTGTTTCACTCATTATATCCTAACTAATTTGGATGTAAATTTTAAAAAATAAAAAATAAAATAAAAAAAAATAAAAAATAAAAAAATAAAAAAATCAATTATATGTGGATTTCATGAGAAATAATAGTATTTAGCATACATTAATAAAAGCTGCATGTAGCAAAATATAGTAATGATCTTCATTCCAAATATTTCTTATGAATTTACAGAGTTGTCTTCGATTTATATCACTCTACATATTTCCTGTCACTTCTCTAAATGTATATTCAAAATCTTATCAAAAAGAAACATCTGTTTTCTAATGCATACTATATGAATACAAAACTATCTGTATATTGTATACTATATAATGGCACTATCTCTATTGAATATACAATATCTGTTTCTAGTTATTTGGTTGATGCCACAAATGGTGGGTATATGTATGTGTTTGTGAGAGGGAGAGAGACAGAGACACACAGACAGAGAGAGAGGGAGACAGAGTGTGTGTGTGTGTGTGTGTGTGTGTGTGTATATATTTGGCATTTTGTCCTGCCATCCTAACTATTCACAACTGTTCTGCCAGCTATGATTTGGCTCATGCTGTGGAATCAATTGATGTTTTACAGTTCAATTCACAGATTGTAGAAAGTGTAGCAAACTATAATATAAAATAAATCTCATAAATGTATTCTGTGAATTTAGATTTTATGGCATATATATGAAGAGGAAGTATATTTATAAGGAAAATAAGCATTGAGTCCCTGTTTTCAAGTTTGACACAGCAATTTTCTCCATGTTAACTTTCATACAACATTTTCAGAAGATCTCATACTGCCAAATACATTTTTAAAATACTCAATAAAATTATAATTTGTTCCACCACTTTGCTAGATATCATATTGTGACGTGTTAAAAAGTTTGTGGAGATTGGTAGGAGCTCCTATCATGGAATATAAAGTCACATGTATAACTTGCTAAACAAAATAAACCAGAGTATACAAATTTATTTAAGAAGCATAGATGGGGTTGTTTTACCATAAAACAAAACAAAACAAACAAACAAACAAAAAAACAAATGTGAAAATTTGGTTGTGAGGAAGAAAATGCAGCATTTAGTTATTTTAAAGGGGAAAGTGAGACATGGTGTAAAGCCTAACAACACTCATACAATAAGACTGCAACTTCTGGCCAAATAGGCTGAGGTGTAGCACTTGGGCACAGTCCATTAGTGTATAAAATTAGATACTCTTTCAAGATATAATACTTCAGTGATTTCAATAAATTTGCCTATTAAGTCCCTAAGCCTATTTCAACATTCTTTTGCATTATTTTAAAATGTTAACATTATAACTTTCAACGTTCCAAAAGTCAACCTCCAAAAGTTTTCTATAAGTTAATATTGCATTCATATGAATAACCATGCTCTCATAAATGAACAATATGAAAATACAGTACAACGTATCAAAATATTAAAGTGTTACTTTATTGATTGGTTACATACAACTTTAATAAACAGATATAAAAGATATAGGTAGATAGATAGATAGATAGATACATACATACAAAATGCACCACATAAGGCCAATCCATTATATCAAATGTTCATGTATTTAAAATCCTTTAATCCTCTTAAAAACCTTTTAAGGTAAGTGTTATTGTAGCCAACTGAATACACAACCCCTCCCCTCCCAAAGATAGTCACATTCTAATCCTCAGAACCTGTGATTCTATTACTTTACATGGCAGAAAGGATTTTGCAGATGTAATTAAGTTAAGGATTTTGTGATGGGGAGATTATTTAGGTGGTACAAATGTAGTCACAAGGTTATGTATGAGAAGGGCAAGAGAGTGAGAGTCAGACAAAGAGACATGATGACGAGCAGAAGGAGATTTTAAGATGGAGGAAGGGGCCATAAAACAAGGAAAGCAAGTGGCTTCTAGAAGCTGAAGTGAATTCTCCCACAGAATCTCTAGAAGGATGCTGCCAACACTTCAAGTTTGACTTCTGACCTCCAAAAATGTAAGATGGTAAGTCTGTGTCTTAATCTAATAAAATTTATGGTAATTGGTTAGAGCAGAAATGGGAAATTAGTACAGTTATTATCAATTTAAAGTTATTTTTACGAAAGTCTAATGAAGTTCTATAACTTGCCCAAGGTATCACAACTAATACATGGTAAACAGAATTAGAACCTGTGTCTGACATTTTTAGCCAACTTTTCCACTGAGTCATGATTTTTTAGAAGTATTAACATTTGTATTTTAAAAACTAGATTTAGAACATACTAAAAAGAAAAAAAATCTTCAATAGAAAAGAGCATACTTCATTAATTGCAACTTATTATGTGACAGAAAGAACTAGGACTATGGAACATCTACTATATGTTTTCTGCTTGCTAGGTACTTGAAACATAACAGACTAAATGGATGAAGTGCTTTACCTGATGAAGACCATATGTCTCTCAAATATTTATTGTTTCCCTCAGGCAATATGGCTAGAAGGAAAAGTTTTAATAGCAAAAAGAACTAAAAAACACAGCTACCTAAAGTCAAACTGTCTTTTGCAGGAGGCTTAGTTTTCTCAAAAAGAAGATAATGGTAAATGCATAAGCATGATGAACTGGTACATCATTTCAGTTTTATTTAAATATTCTTGAGCTAAGAAACCAAAAGTAGTTGATTTTCTTCTGCACAATATGAAACTAGAGTGTTTTCACTATCTGCGTAATATGTAAATAGATAACTATTTCCTTTGAATAAATATACTTTATTGGAATTATACTTCCAACATATATAAAAGGAAGATAGTTTCTTTCATAAACTATATGTCAATCTATACATCATTCAGTCTTTTAATTTATTTTATCTAGTTGTCAAAATGATAAAATAAAATATATGAATTTCATATATGTGGTTTGATATATACTGAAATTCTATAAACATGTATATAGAAGTGCTACACACATATGTTAAAGGAACATTTAATCTGCAGAAGGAAAGAAGACAGGGGAGATATTTCTTTCATTAAAATGCTTTTTTAGAAAATATTTTTGATGATGGTTCTGTGCTCATTGTTTTAATTTGCAGATCCCTAATATACATGATGAAGATCTTTTCATACATTTATTTGTCAACTGTATATTTTCATTGGTGAGTTTTCTGGTCAGGTCTCTTGTCCATTTTTTAAATGTAGTTGTTTATTTTCTTAACATTGAGTTTTAATAGTTTTTTTTTTACAAGTTTATGTATTTATTTCGAGAGAGAGAGAGAGAGAGACTGAGAGAGAGAGAGAGAGAGAGAGAGCATGAGCTGGGGAGGGACAGGGAGATAGGGAAATAGAGAATCCCAAGCAGGCCGCACTCAGCGTGAAGCAGGGGTTCAATGTGGGGCTCGCTCTCATGACCAGGAGATCATGACAAGAGCCGATATCAAGAGTCAGACATTTAGCTACTTAACTGACTGAACCACCCAGGCACCGGAGTTTTAATCATTTTTGCATATTTTGGATAATAGTTCTTTATCACATACGTGTTTTGCAAATATTTCTCCTAGTCTGTGGCTTGTTTCTTGACATGGTCTTTTGCAGGGCAGAAGTTTTTAATTTTAAAGAAGTCCAGTTTATCAATTCTTTCTTTTGCAGATCATGCCTTTGATATTGTATCTAAAAAGGCATCAGCATGCCCGAGATCATCTAGATTTTGTTCTATGTTGTCTTCTAGGATTTTTATAGTTTTGTGTTTTTAATTCGGGTTTATAATACACTTAGAGATACTTTTTGTAGATGGTGTAAGGTTGTATCTAGATTTACCTTTTTGCATGTATGTCCTATTCTAACACAATGTATTGAAAAGACTACCTCTGTTCCTTCGCTCCTTTGTCAAAGATCATGAATTATGTTTATGTGGGTTTATTTCTGGGCCCTATTCTGTTTCATTAATACATCTTTCTATCCTTTTGATAATACCAATATCTTGGTTACTGTAGCTTTACAGATGATATCAGGAGGTGGGGCTTTTGTGTGTGTGTGTGTGTGTGTGTGTGTGTGTGTGTGTGTGTGTGTGTTTATTCATCTTAGAGCGTGAGAGACACAGAGTGAGGGAGGGGCAGAGAGAGAGGGAGACACGGAATCTGAAGCACGTTGGAACCAGGCTCTGAGCTGTCAGCACAGAGCCCAATGCAGGGCTTGAACCCATGAGCCCTGAGATCATGATCTAAGCCAAAGCTGGAAGCTTAATGGACTGAGCCACTTAGGCGCCCCAGGAGGTGGGGCTTTTGAAGGTGATTAGGTCATTAGGATGGAGCTGTCATAAATGGCCCTTATAAAACAAGCCAGATGGTCTTCTGTTGTTTTTCAAGTTACCCATACGAGTGAAAACATATCATATCTGTCTTTCTCTGACTGACTTGTTTCCCTTAGCATAATATTCTCCAGTTCCATCCACTTTGTTGCAAATGACAGGATTTCATTCTTTGTCATTGCCAAGTAGTATTACATTGTATATATAAACCATGGAGGATAGGAAGGGGAAAAGATAGTTTCAGAGAGGGAAACAAACTATCAGAGACTCTTAAATACAGAGAACAAACTGAGGGTTGATGATGGGGTAGAGAGGGGAAAATAGGTAATAGGCATTGAGGAGGACACTTGGGATGAGCACTGGGTGTTGTATGTAAGCAATGAGTCACGGGACTCTACCTCCAAAACCAAGAGCACACTGTATACACTATGTTAGCTAATTGACAATAAACTATATTAAAAAATAAAAATAAGTGATAAAAATATAAATAAATAAATAAATAATAAATAATAAATAATAAATAAATAAATAAATAAATAAATAAATAAATAAATAAGCAAGCAGAGAACTCTCTAGTCCTTTTCACCATGTGAGGACACAGCAAAAAGTTCAGTCTGGAAACCAGAACAGGGCCTTCACCAGAAGAACCTAGTCATACTGACACCCTGATCTTAGACTTCTAACTTCCAGAAAAGTGAGAAAAAATTTCTATTTATATACAAAATACCCAGTGTATGGTATTTTGTTACAGCAGCCCAAATTGAATAAGATAGGGATAGAATAAATTATCTTTCTTGCAAGCATATTATAATAATGAGTGCACCTAGTTTAGTTTATTAGGTACATACCTGTCTACAAAGAACAAGTTTGTTTGTTTTTTTTTTTTCTTAATCTTCTCTATGTTGTAAAGTGTGTAAAGGCTCTGATCAGCTCTGCATGAGCCGGACTGCGTACATCTGTCTAAATCTAGCATTTGGTTGGTAGGACCATTTGGCTCTTATACTAAGCTACATCCTCCAATTTAGCTGTAACTGGTAATAAAGGCAGCAATTTTATTATTTGTATTTACTCTGTTTTAAATTAATTTAACTAGGTATCACGATATGTGTCTAGTAGCTACTATAACTGTACATGTTGTAAGCCTCCTGTATAGGTTACATGGGGGGGGGGTGAAAGTGAGTCTCCTTGTCTGTTTTATTATCTCAAGGAGGAAACCTTTCAATAACTCATGATTGAATATAATGTTTGTTCTAAGATTTTAACGGGTACCATTTATCTGATCAACATAATTCTCTACAATTCTTAATTATTTAGGGCAGGAGCAGCGAACTATGGCCAGTTTTCATAATTAAAGTTGTGCTGAAACATAACAGTGACTATTTGCCTATTTTCTGAGCTAGTTTATTCTACAGTCTCAGTACTGAGTAGTTGTGACTGAAACTGTGTGTCCTACAAAACAACAATATCTGTATCTTGTCCCTCAAGAAAGAATTTGCTGATTCTCAATGTAGACTTTGTATTATAAATAAATGTTGAATTTTGTCAAACTATATACATCTAGGAATTTTTCTGGGAATTTATTGATTTCATCTATTTTTTTAAAAAAATATTGCCAACAAGGTTTTTCAAAATAACCTCTTAGAACTTCATTTTTAGCATGACTTGTAGTGATATCCTTTAAAAACATATTGACAATATGGGTTTTCTCTATTTCCTCTCTCTCTCTCTATTTGTCTAAATCAGTTCTGCTAGGTCTTTATCAAGACCTATTTAGTGTTCTCAAAGAACCAAGCTTGATTTTCTTCATTCTCTTTATTGTACTTTCTCCCTATTTCATTCATTTCTGCTTTTACCATGTAATTTTGCTATTTTCTCAGATTTTTTTGGCCCTAAAATGTCTTTATTATGCTTTCATTTTGAATTATATTCTCACCAGGTATTTGAGTTTTCTTCTCCGGTCCCTTCCTTTGCCTTCTCAGTTCTTTGTTCTCTTGGTAGTTTTCTGATATCTCTAAGATGTTGTTTTCTCTGTATTTATGCTGCCTGAATTGTGCTTCTTGTATATGTGGCTTGATGTTTTAATTGATCTGGGAAACTTTGATCTACTATCTCTTCATATATTGCTTTTGTATCTTTTTGAATTTTCTTTTCTTCTGGATCTCCAATAAAATTATGTGAGATATTTTAGGATGAAATAATATTCTATTGTAGAAAGTGTCCTATCTGTAACCTGCTGCTTTCCCCGTTTCTTTCCCTCTGTATAATATATTCTAGTGATGTGATTTTAGTTTACTAATCTTCTCCCCTTCCATGTCTAATGTGTTGTTAACTGATCTTTTGAATTCTCGATTTATTATTGTATTTTTCAGTTCTACCATTTCATTTGATTTTTAAAATTTTTTTTAATGTTTATTTTTGAGACAGAGAGAGACAGAGCATGAACGGGGAAGGGGCAGAGAGAGAGGGAGACACAGAATCGGAAGGAGGCTCCAGGCTCTGAGCCATCAGCCCAGAGCCCGACGCGGGCTCGAACTCTCGGACCGCGAGATCGTGACCTGAGCTTAAGTCGGACGCTTAACGGACTGAGCCACCCAGGCTCCCCTCTATTTGATTTTTTAAATTCTACATTCTTCTCTTAAAATTCTCTGTGTTGTTTTCAATTTGTCAATAACAGCAATATATGAATCGCTTAAGGGATTAATGTCCTTTCTTCCCCCCATCTTTCAATTTAGGTAATTTGGTTATGTTTTCCATTATCCTAAGGATTTTTTTTTATTAAATGCTGGATATATTATTTGAAAACTTATAGAGATTAGTTGAGGATTCTGCAAGGAAGATTTACTTTTGCTGCTGGAAGGTAATTAGGACAGTTATTGGGCATTTAGAAAGCCAGGCTATAGTAGTGAATTTATAGAAACACTCTGGTAAATCTAAGTTATGACAGGACATCACTGGATAACGTGGTGTCTATTGTTCTCTAACATCTTCCTGGTTAGTGTTATCTAACACCTTCCCCGTGGTGAAACTGCTAGTATTAGACTGATTAAGGACAGCGTGTCATCCCTTTTGGGAAAAATGAGCAAAGTCACATAACCACACCTGGGAGCTCTTGTCTGCAAAATCCTACACTATAATATCTGAATAAGAATTTCGAAAAAGAGGATGGGAATCTAAAATTTATTAAAGAATGACTTCTATTCACTACCTCAGTTATTGAGAACATATGGTACATAGAAAAAATAATTTCTGTTGTTACAGAATAGAAAATAATACTGTAAATTTTATTGATGTTTAGTGTGTCAAACATTAGTATCGCTGCCATATCTATGTGGTGTTATAAAGGTCTGTAACCTTATTGACAGAGTTAAATGAAAACCAAACATATGTTTGGTTGTTTGAAAATAATTGCCTTATATATTTTGTCCAGAGTATGTAATTGTTACAAGAAGATGGATTACTATAGATACGTGTTACTCTGTCTTTACTGAACCATTTTACCAATATTCTTAAAAGACATTTTCACAAAATATCAAAAGTAAGAGCACAGTCTTGAAAACATGCTAAGTTCCTCCCCTTCTCTTTGTTATTATTGAGAAATTAGGTATCAATCTAATTGGAATCATTTGTAAATAGTCTATTCTTCCTTTTGTCTTCATTTTTAAGGGATTCTCTTTGGTTTTTGTGTTATTCATTTTCACTATTCCATGTCTATCATTTTTTTTTGTCTTCTTAGAACTGAGATATTTTTTCAGAAATTCTGGAAAAAATCTCAATTAATATTGCTTAGACTATTTTCTCTTTCATATATTTCCATGACATCCCTCTGAAATCTAAAAAAAAAATGAAAGTTATATCTTTTTATTCTGATTGCTACGTCTTACTCTTTCACATTTCCTATGTCTTTGTTTATCTGATTTGAATTCTGGTGAATTAATTCATATCTAATATAAAATTGATCTTCAGTTTGCTCTAATGTGTGGTTTAACTAATTCACTAAATTTTTAATTTTTTTTAATTTTTATGTTCTAAAATTTCTAACCTTTAAAAACTTCTTAGTCATTTTTATCGACTTTATATTTCTCATACATTCAGTTTTGTTATTTCTTTCTTGTAACAAATGATATAGCACTTTTGTGTATCCTAGTTCCAATACTGTAAATATTTTTAGCTCTTTTTCTGCTCACAATTGTCTATTTTGGCTTAGTCTCATGATGCTTCCTTCTTTGTGTTGTTATGACTTTTCATTGAGTTATTAATTCATGGAAATGTTTACAGCTGAGTTGAAATTTTACCACTTCAAAAGTGTTTACCTTTGCCTCTGCCAGACAAATGGAAACAGAAACTA
Source organism: Acinonyx jubatus (assembly GCF_027475565.1). NCBI lineage: Eukaryota > Metazoa > Chordata > Mammalia > Carnivora > Felidae > Acinonyx > Acinonyx jubatus. Next base: position 99,989,571 of record NC_069384.1, read on the forward strand.
CTCTAGATCATAGTAAATCAAAACTGTCTGTGAGAATTCCCCATCCCACCACCTTGTATGAAGGCCAGCTTATGATCATAGATTATTAGTGGAGACTTATCCCCCTCATGCCAGTATTAAGGCCAAGGTAAGCAAGTTGCTGGCTGATGCCTTCTTTTCACCTGTAAAATTAAGGTATATCTTTTTTGGAGTTTCTACTTTATTCTGGGATGTTCTATGAGCCTTCTTACCTGGGCTAGATACAAGACTTATTATTACATGTCACCTGTGAATCTATTAATTCCGTATGATGAAGATTCATCTACGTAGTCAGGGCAAAATAGGTAAAATGGGAATTTTACTAATTCCCAAGCCTTCCACTTTCATCTCATTTTGGCTTTTTATTTTCTGGGTGTATCAGTGATTAAAAATTTGTTTTTAGATCCATGCTGCATTAAATTTTAATTGGCAGATCTGTTCTGAGCATCCAGTATCCCATACAATGAGAAATAAAAAATCATATTCTTTTCAATCCCTTTTGTTTCACACACATGAATGTATGTTTCATACATACATACTTACACATACATATATACACACACATACTCACAACTTATTTTTACTAAGTCATATGAAGGAGTAAGTATAATAACATATTGTTTTCCATTACAATTTACAGATACATATCAAAAGTAAGTACATAAGAATATGAATGATGAATAATACATCAGGGAAAACAAGTAATTTGATTGCTATTTCAACATTTCAAAGGAGCTAGCATGTCCAACATGCTATTAGAAATATAAACACCATATTCAAACCATAAAGCACAAGCTGTTTTGTACTATGCTGAATATTTATTAAATCTTGAACCAAATAGTCTTCACTCTGTGTATCAATAGAATGAAACTCGATATGTTTTTATAATACCCAGCAGACTTCCTTATATGGAAAAGTTTATGTCCTCATAATCATATAACTACAAAAGAAAAGTAAATTAGACCCAACAGAAAGCTCATGAAAGAAGTGATTATTTTGATAAAAGTGTGTCCACATGGAATAGAGATGAATATCTAGACCAATAACTATAGAAACTATTCATCCTATTATGCAAATATTAAATGTGAACAGCTGGTGGAGTGATGAAATTGCCATGCTTGATAGTTAATAGTCAACTTGTTATATAAACACCTTTCTTAATGTGGGAAAGTAATTTCCTTAAATCAAATGCTTCAATCAACCTTCATAAGATTATGTCATATTTCTACAAGCAAAGAGATTATTGTTTTCCTCCATTCCCTATTTAGACCAAAAGATAATTAAACCTGCTCCCATAAATATTTTTTTAAAGTTTTCTAGTCATTGTGAAAAGCATGGTATTATACCAATAGTTAGAAAATATAACATCGATAACAGGCTTTTTAAAAATATATAATATTTTAATTTTAGAGGCACAAAAACAACATTAATGCAATTAAAAACATGACATTTGATAGAAATTTATAAAAAGGGAAAAAAAGGGGCTAACTGTCACATGTTGATTGCCTATAAAGTCCTAGGCTCTGTGGTAGAGATTTTAAATACATAACCTAATTGAACTCTCTCAACAGCACTGGAAGTATACATATGAAGAAAGCCAGCCTCAAAATATAAATGGCCTGCACAAAGATATACAGCTACAGAATGCCATGCACAAGTTGCCAGCTGTAATCTGTCAACAAAGTCTTCAATCCTGATTGTTTCATCAATTGAATGATGAATTTGTTTTCCAATGGCATGAAAATCAAGTTATGATAAAAGTGTACTTTTAAGACATGTAACATTTATTTTAGGGTGATGACAGAAATAGTCAAATACATAAGTGATGTATCCAAATAAAATAGAGGAATTAAGCCATGTGATTTTTCAGTAAATAGATTACAATTTGACTCTTGCCATGTTCCAAAAATAGCAATTTTTATATGCAATTATACTTAACAGTTGCAGTGCTGGTGTCAAGATTAATGATATTCTTGGTGACATTCCCTAACATGAGTAAAAACCAGAATTGGTTTCAATAGATGCATTTTGATTTAAATGGAAAAGTGAAAACCTGAGAATGCAGATTCAAGGTGGTGAAATACACTGTTTTTCTTCATTATTTTGGTAAATAACAATGAAGAATTTGAGAAGGCAAAATGAAGAGGAAAAACGGAAATGAGGCAAGAGGAGCTAGATGGAGTGGGAAAAGCACAAAGAGGAAGAGAAGAGGTCAGAGAAGTAGCGAAGCCGAGCTAACGTCAGTCACTTAGATCAACATAAAGCCTTTCAGTTTTATTCTGGAAAAAGACAGAAGTCAAGAGTGGAATTTGATCAAATTAGTGACAAATCCTGTCTTCTTTTCAAAGGAACACTCTGAATATTGTAGCATGAATAGACTGTGAGCATAAATAGCAGATAAACGGCAGCAAGAACATTTAGGAAGCTTTTACAATAATTGAGGCTAGAGAGAAACTAATAGACATGGAGTTGATCTATATCAGAAATAGATGGATTCTGAACACATTTTGAAAGTAGAGGTAACAGGATTTGTTGATGGATTCCAAGCATGAGATTTAAAAAAAGAATATCAAAGATGACTTTGAAGATTTTGGTCTGAGCAAATTGGTGATAATTTTATAAAGAAGGAGATAAACAAGAAAAAAGTAATTAGATCACTCAAACAGTTTATATATTAGTCATATTAGTCATATATAGTCATATTTTACATATTCTTCATATAGTCATAGTCCACTTAGAAGGCAAAGTAAAAATTGGCACGATCTTGAAAAAAACTTGAAGCTAAAAAAAAGACATTTTGACTTAACAGGTATAAAATACCTCATTTGACAAGAATAATAATATAATATTAGTGTATTATTTGACAAATAGATATATAATACATATTTACATACATATGCATACTAATGTATATGATCTATACCACTTATGAAACTATAGATAGAATACTGAAGGATTACTTATGGTTATAAAAGAGACTTTGCATTTTGCTCAAATTATTGTGTTTGAAATGATGCATCACAATATGTTAACTTTAATAATAAATAAAGTTAGAGGGATGGAGTTTAAGAGGAATAAGAGAGTATGATGTGAAAAAAAAATGGATCAAGGGCCCAAATGAAAGTGAAAACTGTAAGATATGAAACTGAAAACAAATAGCAAAAAAATAGATAAAATGGACTCAGTCAAAATTAAAAACTTTTATGTCTCAACAGATATATCAAGAAAATGAAAAGACAATCCACAGACTGGGAGAAAAAAATTCTTACAACTCAACAATGAAAATATGAATAACCCAATTAATAGATGGTTAAATTATTTGAATAGATAATTCTCCAAAGAAGATATACACATAACCAATAAGCACATGAAAATATACTCAATATCATTAGTCATTAGGGTAATGAACATCAAAATCACAATGAGGTATCACTTCATGCCCATTGGCATGGCTTTATTAAAAAAGGCAATATCAAGTGTTAATGACAATAGGGAGAAATTGGAACACTCATAATTTGCTAGTTAGGGTTTAAAATGGTACCACTCACTTTAGAAAACAGCTTGGCAATTCTTCAAATAGTTAAATGTAGAATTACCATATGACCTAGCAATTCTACTTCTAAGAATATATGCAAAAAAAAAAAAAATTGAAAGCTTATGCGTGCACTAAGTACACGAATGTTCAAAGCAGAATTTTTTATGATAGCCAAAAAGTGGGAAAACACAGATGACCATAAGTGATGAACAAAGAAACACAAAGTCATATATCCCTGTAACAGAACATTATTCAGCCATCAAAGCAATGGAGTACTGTTACGTGTTACAAAATAGATGAAGCTTTAAAAGAAGTGTGAAAGAAGCCAGACACAAAAGGCCACACATTTACAATTTTATTTATATTAAATTTTCAGAATAAACAAATCTAGAGAGAAATAAAGTAAGTTAGCAGTCCCATTGGTTGTGGGTATAGGAAATACAGAGGCTAATGGATACATGGTTTCCTTTGGGATGATGAAAATATTCTGAAATTATTTAGTAGTGTTGGTTGTACAATTCTGTGACTATACTGAAAACAATTAAATTTTGCACTTTGGAATGGTGAATTTTATGGCATGTGAATTATATCTCCATAAAAAAGAAAATAAAGAAAATAAAAGAAGAAAATTAAAATCCATCATTTTAAATTTTGAAGTTTATGGCTCATTTTACATCTCCAAAATCTAAAAATTAATGAAGAAATAATGTATAAACTTATATCAAAGAATAGGAAAGAGGCAATTTTATAATTAAATAGTGGATATAACCAATAATTCTGCATTGAAAACTCACATATTCTTACTGTATGGCTCTGAGGAATTCTTTAATTTCTCTGGTTTACAGTTTGAGCATCAGAGATATGACACAATGCCTTACTCACATGATGGCTAAAAATACTGAAAAATCAGGCATGAGAAAGTTCTTCAGAAAGGTACTCACATGATGACTATAAACACTGAAAATTCAGGTGTGAAAAAGCTCTTCAGAAAGGTATTTTGTTTTATTATGGTTGATGTGGGTTTACAGCTCATTTCAACACATAACATATAGCATGATCAGACTCTGCTAGTATAGCCACTCCTTGAGTCAAACCTTAAGTGCCTCTAAGTTTTCTTTACAATTCAAAATTCCCGTACTTCTTTAGGAGGACTAACAATAAAAGTTGAAGCACTTCACTTGAGTTTTAAAGATCACAAGTAGCTGGAGTTAGCCATCTCCTGGTTTTCATCCTGGGCACATTATTACAACATGGTATTTTCATACTTCTAGATGTCTATTGCTAAATGGACACCACACCCTGTTTTAATATTTTCCTCAACACTAAAGGGGATACAAATTATATTCTCCTAAAAAAGTTCTTGCCATGTTTCTCCCTAATCACTGGAACACCAGAGTGGGCCTGTAGATATCTCAGCTTAACAAACTGTAGATATCTCAGTTTTTCTTTCTGGAACGTACTATCAGACTCTTGGAGTTTTCTTAGAGCCTCATTATTGTTCCACTCTTGTTCCATTCTCCGATTAATTTACTTTGATAAATGGAGGTATTGGAGAAGCTAGGATGATGCTACTTGGGGGCAACTTGACTTTAACTCCCCAAAAGTCATGAATGGAGTATCTGGCCCAAATAATTGAAATCTCTCTTTTAACCTGGATATTTAGTTCCTCTTTTCTATTAGCTATGAGCCATAACCAGCGGTCAAAATCCTTTACATTATTATTGCAACTATTAATATATATATGTATATGTATTATACAACATAATTTTTAATATATTATAAACCTAATATATACATTTATAGTTATACAATTAAATTATTATTTCCCATACTGGCATACTGTTTTTCTTCTATATGTACTAAGTGGTTTATTGACTTACCAACTGATAAGTCTGTTATATCAACAAGCATTTGTTGATATAAAATATTTCCCATTTCAAAAAAAGAAGTGTTATTAATAAGCTTAGTTACTTGAACAAGCAGTTGGTGACAACCCACTTTCCACCACAGAAGTATGTGGATGTGTACTCCTAACGCACCTAGGAAAACATGATGTAGAGAACTAAATGTGGGACATATTTTGGTTAGGAAGTATTAAGAATTATTTGTTAGGTTTTTTTTTATACAAGGACTCTATCACAGAAATAAAAGAAAACTTACATTGATAAAAGAAAGTTCTTTTTAAAGCAATATCCAGGTTCTTGAATGTGATTACTTTTGAAATATGTTTTTCCCAGATCAAACTTAATAGCTCTAAAATTAAATAAAATTTAATACATTTACATGTTAGATATACCTAAATGTTTAAAAAAAAGCAGAACAATTCAAAAATCATTCATTGAATATCAAACATATGGTCACTTGAGAATCTTCCTTTTTGTTGCTGAACCAATACAGCAGAACTGCATTTTAGAACTGAGCCAGCAATTACTGATAATGTTTCTTAATATTAATTACAGATATTCAATTACTGTAAATATATATAAACCATATATACTTATAATTTATTATTATATGTAATATATATTACATATATATACTTATATGTATTTTACATTATAGTACATTACATTATATATTTATGTATAAATATATAAATTATATCATATACTTATATTTTGCATATAGATACATTTATATTTATATAATATATATACTTCTTTGGTTGTTACTCAGAAGACAGAAGATTGAACACATCCTTTTAGAAATGTGTGCATGAAACCACAGGGAGGGGTAGAGAGAGGGAGAGAAAGAATCCCAAGCAGGCTCCATACTCTCGCTCTGCTGAGAGCATGATGTCTGACACAGGGCTGAACCTCAAGAATCTTGAAATCATGACTTGAACCAAAATCAAGAGTCAGATGCTTAACCAACTGAGGCACCCAGGCACCCTTTAGAAGTAAACTGCCTTCAAGTCTCCTGTTGACTTTGGACCTAAAATTTGAATTCCCCTTTTTTATATTTATAAACACATGTACACACATACAAATAAACCACATGACTTTGGATAGAATATTTTATTTTGAATTCCTAAATAGTTTACATGTGATATTAATTGAAAAAAGGAAAATGCACTATGATTTCACAGAAAGTAACTGACTTATCTTGTAAATATTATGAAGTATCCAGAAAGTTATACTGATCACTATCCAAATTACTATTTATCATAATATACAATGGGCAGATAAATCATAACTGTCTTTGTTTTTAATTTTTTTTAAGTTTGTTTATTTATTTTGAGGGTGAGAGAGACAGCATGAGCAGGGGAGGGTCAGAGAGAAAGGGTGCCAAGCAGGTTCCATGCTGTCAGCACAGAGCCTGACACAGGGCTCGATCTCACGAACCTCAAGATCATGTCCTGAGTCGAAATCAAGAGTTGGACATTTAACCAACTGAGCCACCCAGGCACCCTTCATAACTCTTTTTAATGTTATAATAGTTTTTATATAATTCCTTTTACTATAGCATGTTTGAGTTAATTATTTAAGACAGTATTTATTTATTTTTTAAAGCTTACTTTTTGAGAGAGAGAGAGAGAGAGAGAGAGAGAGAGAGAGAGAGAGAGAGAGAGGTAGAGTGCAAGCAGGGGAGGGGCAGAGAGAGAGGGAGAGAAAGAAAATCCCAAGCAGGCTCTGCACTGTCAGAGGGGGGCCCAGTGTGGGGCTTGAACTCAGCATGAGATCATGACCTGAGCCAAAATCAAGCCAAAGTTAAGAGACACTTAACTGACTGAGTCACCCAGGCACCTCAACAGATAGTATTTAAATAATAGATACTATATACATAAAAAAATAATAGATAACAGAGGTCACATCTTTTCAGGTAAATACTGAAAAGTCCTTTGAACAGTGTATATAAAACTCATATCATGAAATAACTGGTATTTTTAACAATTTAAATGCCATTAAGAAGCATCAAATGTTATTAACCTAATAATATTAACCTACAATATTTTCATGCTAAAACTGTATACAAAATAAAGTTATTCTATACCATAATTTGTAGCTAATTGTGACTATAAATTAATATACTTAGAGCATATGTATATATGTCTGAATTAAATGTAGAGATAACTCTTTTTAAGAACAACACATAGGGATTTTTCAAATTGAAAAAAAATGAAGTGTCTCTACAGAAATTATTTTACTTGGATTCAGTAACATTACACTTAAATTATTTTGAAAAGTTTGCATCTTGGCAAAAGTAAATCCTGAACTTCAACTACAGCTACAATTCATATGGGGTAAGGGTTGTGACAGTTCTAGGAGAATGAAATAAAGTTAGGTGAAGATTGATTACAGCACAAGCAAGAATTAAGGTATGGGCAGGTCAAGGAGAGAATGATTGCTGATTATGCATAAGCCTAACAGCATCTTAAGAATATAGACAAAATGTATTAAGAAAACAAGTTTTAGCTCAAGAATGACTAATATCTTTAGCCTTGGGAGTAAAGCTAATGTCTGAGTTAAAGAGACAGATTGTTAGTGCAGTTGTCAGCATAGTCATCCAGCTGGAATTGTTTTTTCTCCCTTGTTTTTCAGTTTTTCTATTAAAATAATTCTCTCTGTTGAACAAAATGAAAAGTAACATGCAATTAACATGAATATGCTCCCAGATTATCTTTAGGCATTAGAGCTGTCTCTGACATTTAAGCAAATCACCTAATTAGTCTCTGTCTACATTCATCAATGTGTGAAGCAGATTTTAAAGATTTTATATTCTTGATAACAAAATTGGTAAATTTTAATGTGTTTAATGTTAAAATAGTGTTTCATAGTATATAATCTTTATAAAATGTTTAAGTTAATGATTTAACTATTTTATTATTATTATTATTATTATTATTATTATCATTATTATTATTTTAATTTAAAGAATGTGGTCTGTTGAAGGCCTTGGAGTGTTATGCCTGCCCGCAGAGTAGCCAGAAAGGCTTGTGGGGTGTGGAAACCAGTCAGAACTAAGCTGAAGGTTTTTTCTCTTTTTTTTAAGTAAGTTCTACAGCCAAAGTGAGGCTCAAATTCATGACCCCAAGATCAAGAGTTGAATGTTCTACTGAGCCATCCAGACACCCCCCATGCCCCCCCCCTTTTTTTCTTTGGTTGATCAGCTGTGCTTATTGCAGCATTAGCAAATAATGTAATGTATATACATTAGCTACATACATTTATTAACTATTTTATAAAAGAATAAACGAATGGGACAGAACTATCTTAAAGACCCAGAAACTGGATTTTAAAAAATGGTTGTATTTTAAGCACAAACTAGTTGACAAAAGGTTGTTTGATTTTTTTCAAATCACTGTGCCTACTTTACATAATGGCATATAATTGAACTTTATATTTAATGTCATCTTTTAAATTTTAGCATACAACCCACCCATACATACACACGGTGCAAATACAGAAATCTCTTTCTTAATGAAAATTTGTGATATGAAATTCTACGGTGAGGATTCTTACTATTTTATGCTATTTATCACCTTTAAGGAATGCTAACTGAAATATGCAAATTTTGAGTCATTCTGTTTGAGATCAATTACCCAAAAGCAGTTTGGAATTTATGAAGAGGGATGCATATAGTGGAAAACTCAGCCAGACAAGAAGTTTTTGTAGGTTTGCCTTTGAAAAATAAAAGAAAAGTAATGTGAAATAAACCAAAGCCTTAAAACTCCCCACTGTCAGAGTTAGGAATCAGGGTACAGGAGCCCAGTGAGCATTTCTGCTAAGGGCTAGTTTCTAACAGGGGTGGAATTAACACTAGTTGATTCCATGCTTGGGAAGGATAATAAAAAATATTTACACAGCAATGTATAAGACTGAAACTTAATGCATGCCATTAAAAAAAAAGTCTTTTAGAAGGTCTGTGATTCTGGAGATGAATGCAGAATGTGACAAAGTAATCTAACTGTATTCAAATGTATAAAGAAGTCTCACTGAAGGGGACAGGGAAACAAGATGCTGAACTAAGTAACTTTGGAAATGAGTGGGGTGTGTAAGACTAAAGGCAAAAGAAATTGCATATAAGTACTGTACTGTAGTTGGTTAATATTTCTCATGAGAGTACAAGTTAAAGATTCTGAAATCACTATACATATGTTTTGGAACTGAACGATAAAATAAATGAATGGCAGATGGTAGGAGCCAATTTTCTCATAATTAAAGTGGAGAATAATATACCAGCAAGGGGAAAGATAGAAAGATCCATGTGATTATGGAATAAATCTGGAAATATCAGTTTATTTAGTATAATATAGATATAGCTGATAAAACACAGGGATTTTTATAGATTTGCATATACCAATATACATTGGTTGATATATACACAGGTATTTTCCTTCTCTGTCACCTTAGAGAGCTTACATGAACTCACAGTATCAAAGAGCACATCTAGCACCCAGAGCTTGGTTTCTAATACCATTTTTCCAAAGAAAGATATCAGGGCTCCTTGGTAAGAGGACTGATTCCATGTTTGAGCAAGAGATAGACACAAGCCTGGAGCATTTTGTAGGGAAGGAAAGTCAAATCCTCAAACAAACAATCAAATAAACACAAAAAACAAAACCCAAAAACCTAAAACCAAAAAAACAACAACATAAAGCTCTCAAAACCCAAAAAACAAAAAAATCCAACCCTACAATTATGGAGATGTCAAAGGGATTCAAGAGACAGCTGAAAAAGCTCCCAACGTCAGCAAGAGAATAATTCCATTAGCATATATTAATATGAATATTTAAATAAATGAATAAATAGAAAAAAATACTATGCCACATAATTAAAAAGAATTTATATACATATTCCACCCTCAAAGAGCTAGAGCGTAACTCCCCACTCAAGTGTGGGCTGCGCATAACATCCCTCCAAAGAGTTGAGTACACACAAGGTGAACAACAGACTAACCTTACAATACCCAAACTGAAAAATGCCACCTGAGCCAAGTGGTCAAGGTTAACAACAGCAGTAATGTCATTTTGATAATATATATTATTTTTTCTATATTTATTTATTTTTGAGAGAGAGAGGCAGAGCATAAGCGGGGGAGGATTTGAGAGAGAGAGGGAGACCCAGAATCTGAAGCAGGCTCCAGGCTCTGAGCTGTCAGTATATAGCCCAACATGGGTCCCAAACCCATGAACCTCGAGATCATGACATGAGCTGCACTCGGATGCTTAACCGACTGAACAACCCAGGCGCCCCAATAATATATATTCTTAATATGATGCGACAAGAGATGCACTTGGCTTCTGTGGTCTTCCTGTCTAAAACACAAACTCAGGCAAATCATTGGAAAAGGATCAGGCAAATGTCAACTGAGGGATATTCCACAAAACACCTGAGCATTACTCCTCAAAACTGTCGAAGTCATGAATAACAAGATATTTCTGAGAAATTGCCAAAGCCAGAAAGAGCCTAAAGAGACATGATAATGTAATGTATCCTGAATGTGATGCTACAACAGAAAAAAATTAAAACTAAGGGAATTTGAATAAAATGTGGATTTTGATTAATCATAATGTATCAATATTGGTTCATTAATTGTGAGAAATATATCTTACCACAGTATTGATGTTAATAATATAGGAAAACTGTGTGGGATTAGAGGAACTTCTCTGTACTATCTTCACAATTTTCCTATAAATCTTAAACAATTCTAAAAGAAAAGAAATATTTTAAAGTATATCAGAGAGAGGTGGGGGTGGAGAATAATGACATTGATGTTCTCAATAACATAAATATTATATGAGAGGACTATTTATTGGGCAAAGCAATTCTAGATATCTCCCCTCTTACATTTCATAGAACCCTGATATTGGGCAGGAACATATACACACACGTTTCTGTTGCAAGGAACATGGTTAACTAAAATATTCATGACACCAGTTACTTGAAATTGAATTAAAACTCATCTCTTTACCACCAAAAGTAAAATGAAACAATATGAAAAGACCCCCCCCCCAATAGTACTTTAAAGGCTTTGAAGAGCTCTCTGCACTATTTTTTTTTTCACTGTAAATTTGTTCATGTTTTCTTAATGGAATGATGACTATTTTGCCATTCACTTCGACAATGAATCTAGAAAGAAAAAAAGGAGCATTGTGGGTATTATATTCCGTGAAGTTAAAGACAAATACCACAGTGGTGACTTATAATCATACGTAATAACAAAGAAGTAAAATCTGAGTTTAGGTGAAGATGAGGACTTGGGGGGGCATGTCATACATAGCCAGGGATGAGCGTCCTGTGGGTTTATAGTAGATTCTAAGTTAAGTAGGACCTAAGCGTATCATGGACACTTCTTGTTATTGCTATCATGCGATTTTCTGCTTGTAATGCTCAAATAAACATGGAGAATATATTCATTCTGAGCTTCTTGCAAAAGAACATAATAACTGCTTATTTCTACTTGTAGAAAAAAGATTCTTTGTGTCCGGTGATGTTGTTCTTTCCATCCATCTGATTAGGCAATTCAACATCAGTGAACAATGTAGAGACATCTATCTCAGGCAGATCTAATCCTTCAATTTATTTTTAAAGCATGTGGAACCTACTTCACAGCAACTCATACATTTTGCTTGTGAAAACTTTCTTCCCAAAGATGACCAGGGAGGTCATACAGTAGAGTACTAAGTAGTATATTCTAGCCAGGTAAATTATTTTCTTTCCCTGAAACAAACATGCCATTTAGTCTTCCTATCACTGTATGTTCCTATTTCCAAAACCTTAATTTATCTTGCTTATATTACAATTTATATTTGAGAGCCATTGTAAGTCACAGGTAATACAGGGCTAGTTGAAGTCAAAAATCATAAATAAAGTATTTTTCTCCTTATTTTCAGATTTCAGGCTGAATCTTATCTTTATTTCTGCTAAACAAGTTTACGACCTCACATTAATGACTAGTCAGTGTGCACAAAGCTAATTTTGACATAGGTCCTTTTTTATTTCAGTAATTAAAGTCATTTAAAAGTTTTAATTAGAAAGTGCACTTTATGGCCAGTAATAGAGAAAGGAAGGTGCCACTCTGAGAGAGATTCTTTTCTACAGTGTTCCTACTGTGTCAGAAAATTACAGTATGTCCATCTTTTAATTTGGCTCAGTAATAATGGATTTCCACCTACACATATAATGTTTTCCCACTTTTTTAAAAGCTTACTGCTTCAGTGGAAATATGCGATATGCTGCTGTGATAGTGTTTTGCTATAAAATAGTATTACGTTGGTATAAAGAAGCCCAGGAAATGTTAGAACAGGAGGAGGCCAGGAAGCTGTCCACAGTTCTATTGTAGTTAAGGTAGAGTCAGAATTGTGTGGTGCCAGGGTTTTCTCTTAACTGCAGCAGTTGGCTAATTACTTTTTGAGATCTGTTTACTCTAGTTTTTCTGAATGGGCAATTTAGTTTTCTATTAACTACTTGGAAAACTACATTGCTTAATTTTTTTTTTTTAATTTCTGTCGTTTCCTGAATGTCAGACTCTTAACTCTTCTTTGGAGCACCTTAAAAACAATTTACATATTGGGGAACAGAGAAGAAGAGAGAAACAAATAAAGGGGAAAAGTATTCCACCACTTGAGACAAAATTGCAAAACTGAGATAGTAATCTTAATAGTATATCATTGTCTTCACCCCCTCTAAGTATTCTTAGATATTTCTCATAGACATGTATTTGTCATACTCTTTGTGAAGGCCCTGGACAAAAATTTAAATCATTTAAATTGTATAAATCCTGGGGTGCCTGGGTGGCTTAGTCCGTTAAGCATCTGACTTCAGTTCAGGTCATGATCTCACCATTCATGAGTTTAAGCCCCACACTGGGCTCTGCACTGACAGATTAGAGCCTGGAGCCTGCTTTGGATTCTGTGTCTCCCTCTGTCTCTGCCCCTTCCCCTCCTCTCTCTCTCTCTCTCTCTCTCTCTCTCTCTCTCTCTCTCTCTGTCTCTCTCTCTCAAAAATAAATATTAAAAAAATAAAGAAATTGTGTAAATCCTTTGACTCAGCAAATATTCTTCTGTTAATCTATCCTTAGCAAAGATCCATAGAAAAGTGTAAAATTTTGGGGCACCTGGGTGGCTCAGTCGGTTGGGTGGCCGACTTCGGCTCAGGTCATGATCTCGAGGTCCGTGAGTTTGAGCCCCGCGTCGGGCTCTGTGCTGACAGCTCGGAGCCTGGAGCCTGTTTCAGATTCTGTGTCTCCCTCTCTCTGACCCTCCCCCGTTCATGCTCTGTTTCTCTCTGTCTCAAAAATAAATAAAGGTTAAAAAAAATTTTTTTAAAAAGTGTAAAATTTTAACTGAAGAGCTAAATCTAAGAAACATCTTAATGTTTAAATATTAGCTAATAGGATGCAATGCCAATATTAAAATCATAAAGATCAAATGTTCAATGATATGAAATATGTGATAATTTAAAAGAAATGTATTCTGTTCAACTGTGTGTGTGTATACACACTACATACACACATATAATATGCTCCCTTTTTCAATTCAAAAACGTTTGTGTGTGTGTGTGTGTGTGTGTGTGTGTGTGTGTGATCTAGAACCTAGCACTGCTCCGTCTCCACTGTTCCCCCATTAATTTGAGCCACCACCCACAATCTATTCACAACATAGCTCTCACAGTAACCCATTCCAATGAAAACCCAGGTGACACCTCCACTTTTCTAAATATCATGCAGTGGCTCCCATTTTACTCAGAGTGTAAGCTAAGTAAAGTCCTCACCATTGTCTGAAAGGCCCCACGTGATTTAGTTCCCAGGTATCACCCCTCCTATGCCATCTCCTACTGTTTTCCTTCTCACTCATTCCTCTCACGTCACCTGAGTCTTCTCATTCTATTTGTCTCTGTGACGGTTTATTCATTCCCTCAAGCCTGCATAATTTTCTCCCCAGATATCCAGAGAGCTACCTCTCTTGTCACCTTCAAGTCTCCACTCAAATCACCACTTTTCTCAACAGAATGATCCTCACCCCTATTTAAACTGTTGCACCCCCTCATCCATCAGTCAGCCCTACCAACTCTTTTTCTGTTTCTTTCTCACATATATCCTTCCAATGTATTCTGTTTCCTCTCTTGTTTGCTGTGTTTATCAGCTCTTTGTTTATTTGTCAGTGTGAAAGAACAGAACTCCACAAAGGAGGGATCCCTGCTTTCTTTACTGTTGTATCCCAAGCAGACAGAGAGGAAGACGCTTGCCCATCGTAGACACTCAACAAATATTTACATGTGAGTACACAGGAATCAGTGTTTTAACCAAAATGGTATTAAATAAATGTGGTTTAGCTCAAGGTGGTAAACTCACAGAATTTTATAGGTGACTTGTCACAGTATTTCCAAAATTTATATTATGAATATTTATGTTAGGCCAAGTAAATATGCAGTTCCTGGAAGAAGGAAATAGAGAAGGAAGGAAGAAATGTGTTCAGTTTGAATTTTTCAATACCAGTAGAAACTCAACCTCATTTTTGATGATGTGTTTCATATTTCCTTCCTAAGATTTGAGGCTTTATAAAACAATAATAAGAAAAAGAATGGTGACAGACCCCTAGGTTTCTAAACAGGATAATGTCAAGATTCCACATGCAAGTAATCTGTTGTTATTAAATTTTAGAGGGTTACGCATTATATTTTCCTTTACCCAGATAATTTGCCTAATTGCCTTTTCCCCTCATGTTTCAATACTATCACTGCATACTTAGTAATTTTGTTATAAATGATCTGCTTTTTCCTCAGATAAAATCTCTCTGGACTATGCTTTATCAAAATTAGAAATATAGATTTGAGTGTAAGCTAGTTCAAAACATGGTTTAATTTTGTAGACATTTTCCATATCCTTAGGAAAAATTTTATATTAAGTGACTTCTTTCATACCATTTAATGATTAGCCTTTTATTTTGTGTAAAACATCAAGAATGTTTGAATATGTATTAAGTCTATAGAGGAGATATCATAAATACATATACATAAACAACTTTATAATATCTATGTTTAATGTGTAAGACAATATTGATTTCAAATGCCTTCAAAATTATAAATATTTTGGTATCCAGTCATACAAACTTACTGAGAAATGTGATTGATGTCTTAATTTCTTCCTACTCTGACAACGTATATGGTAATGGGCCATACATGTAATGAGGAATTGCTAAATGCTGAGGTTTACAGGAGAAGGTGGTTAAAAGCATAATGATCAGGACATTATCACAGATGATAAAGTAAACAGGTATCCATAATCCCCCCTTCCTGCTTTCTCTCATCTCACAAGTTACAAAAAAATAGGAGGAATAGATGGAGTCGATGTATTAACCACCACTGAACCAAAACTTTCTTTTCTCCTTTGGAACAGTTTGTATTTCTGTTTGTATTTCTCTTACATAAGGGTCTATTTTTAATATAAATGTGTTTTTAAATAAAATTCCATTTTCTGTTAATATAATTAACACAATCACTTTACAATAAATGTGATCGCTCTTTCATTACTTCCTTAGAATATTTAGAAGTGGTATTTCTTTTTTTTTTAATCACACATTTTGTTCTTCATATATAATACCATCATGCCCTCTAGGAAAAAAATCATTAACTTCTAATTCGACCAATAGTCCATCAGATGGTTTGAATCTCAAATATAGCGGAAATGGAACATTTTAACTGCACTTCAGTGTCTTTGACTAACTGAAAAATAGCAGAATAGAAATTGATCCAAGATGTTTCTTATAGGTCGAAATGATGTACTGTTTTCTGAATCTTTTATATGCTTGAATGGGTTTGTAACATACCAAAAACAAAAACAACACATTCCAGTTTAAATTCTGTGGACTCAACTCTAAGTGCAAGTGAGTAAATAATGAGTGGCATCAATTAAAACCCATCCTGAAAAATATGTGTGATAGACCCTTCCTAAAATAGTTCCCAGTGATCCTATCCACACCCTCATGTAATCTTTTCCCCTTGTGAGTGGCTAGACTTATATGCAAGAGAAAGAATTACTTTACTGAAGCAGCAGTAGACAGACACATGTGTCTTTTGCATCAGCTTTCCAGTAAGTTGATGCCAATCACCTGCTTACATCTGACATACAGCTGAGATTTTCAGAGATGGCTTCCTGTGACTCTGGTCTTTCATGATTTCCTGGAAGGTCAGTTTCTCTTTGACACATTCTAATGGTGTTGTAAGCCATCTAATTTGCTATATTGAATCATTTCCTGCTGAAATATGTAAGTGATTTATATGTTTATGATGAAGCAGTAACTGGTACTTTTTTAGCATGATATAGAACAGGAGATCCTCACAAAAATGCTAATCAGAGCAGTGCAAAAGATCTAATCATTCTGCAGTTATCACATACTGAAGGCAGAAAACTCTGGAAGTCACTTTCTCATTTTTCCATTTTGCATTCCTGAATTTAATAAATATTTTGGAGCTGAAAGACTAACAAAATGACAAGAAGAGTTTGAGAGTGAGAAATTGAGAGACAAAGATTTTTAAAAGACCAACAAGAGGGAAGGGGGACATAGGTTGTGCAGGAGACCTATTGAGCAGGAGTTAACAGTCACTTACGTAGCACTGGGGTACAGAATTGAGCCCTTGTGATCATAGGAATTGAGCGACGAGTACAGTTGAGTAAGAAAAAAGAAACATTTCAAACTGTTCAAATTTTCTCCTCTAGAATAGGCTAGGAAATACAAATTAAAGCCTCAGTAAAATGTTTTATAAATTCTCTCAACTGTGCTGCTCTAGATAGATAGGTCATTCTTCCTAAATAAGACGGTTAGTTGTTGGTTAGTTGGTTAGTTGTTGGCGTGAATAACCCCACAGTGTAGTTCAACCTATTAGAGCTCCGTATTGAGTTTTAGGGGGGTGCAGACTTGTTTTACTTTAATTACTTCTCATTGAAATGGGATAATTTTCAATCCTCTTATTTTATAGAGACAATATCACTGTATAATTGGCAATGAAACTGAACAAGAATGTGTGTAAAATGTATTTGTGAAATTTAAAGCATCCTATGCATATTTTGCTAACCATGAATTCTTTATGGGCAAACCTGTTCTACTGTCTGAAGCATTTTTTTTTTATATTTATGAAATAAGCACTGTTAAAGATGTGTTAAACAAATAAATAAATACTCTGAAAATAACTCTCTTGTGAAAAAGCCCGAGAGGGCAAAACTACATGCTTTTTGTATCTCCAGAGTTTTGGGTTAAAAACATGTTTCCTCTAGCAGTATAGACACATTCATCTTTTCATAATTCACAGAAATTTCTCAAATTAAAAACCATGATACTTCTGTACTCCTTGAGCCTTGTTGATCATTAAAAGAACAGAACAAAAATCTATGATATGATAGGTGCTACATTTCAAATTGTGTGGGTTGATGAATTTTGGGGATCAGAAAATATATTCTGATGGATTTTAAGTTTGTTAATCTAGAGCAATTTATCCATATATCTATATAACAATATCTATTTCCATACATAAATGTATCCAGAGACTTCTGTATTTAATATATTTATTCTCAAGGATACTTCTACTCTTATGTCCAAATATACTTTATGCAAAGGAAGGAATTGTTCTGTACTATATATTCAATCACTTCAAGAATTTTTACAGATAAAAGCAGCACCACCTTTAAAGAAAACAAACTTGCAGACTTAATTTTTCACAATGATAAGGCATGAAAATAAACCTAATGAAGATAATGGAAATGATTATAATAATAGATGAGCATGGAGAAAATAAATACCTAATGCCAGCTAATTTAAATTTAAATATAATTGTCAGCCAATGACACACAGACACAATCCTAAATATTTCATGCTTATCAACAAGGATACAAATACTTCATCCAATACCCACACACATTTAAAAGAGCCTTTCTGAAAATGCATCACGCTGAAGCCCAGGAAAAGGAGTGACTTTATAGGAAATAACACATTATGCTGTTTCTTGAACTCCCCATCACATATCACATGATTACATTAAATTTTTTTTTAATGTTTATTTATTTTTGAGAAGGAGACAGAATGTGTACGGGGGAACGGCAGAGAGAAAAGGAGACACAGAATCTAAAGCAGGCTCCAGGCTCTGAGCTGTCAGCACGGAGCCCAACACGGGACTCAAATTCACAAATCTTGAGATTATAACCTGAGCTGATGTTGGACACTTAACCGACTGACTGAGCCACCCAAGTGACCCACATCTTAAGCAAGTTATTTTAAATACATGGTAATAGGTTCAAAGAGATGCCAGAGCTGCTGGTTCCCCTGGGCTTTGGAACTGTAGAGAAAGGTGCACCTAGGGATTTTAGGTGAACACAACCAAAACAAACAACAAAAGCAAAAGAAATTCTCACAAACCAGGTACATATTCTCAAATGGGGATATTTATTTGTTCAGGATCCATGAAATATTATTATCCATCTATTCGGGACAAGGCACTGTGCTTAGAACAAGGCAGGAATAATTTTGTTAATGGAATATATTACCTTTTACTTTCAGAAAGTATATCTTGTTCCTTAGTATGTGATTAAAGTTAAGTAAACATTACATAAAACACAAGAAAAAATTAATAACCCAATTAAAATGATACTTAAAGTAACCCTAATGATCACTGAGAAAATACTTAAATGAGCTATAAAAGTTAGGTAAGATGATACACAAGCAGCACTTGAACTGACTACTGAAGAATACTGAAGTAATCTTATTTCATTCTGAAAGTAAAAATTTGAGTTACACAAAAACATTAAATGAGATAGATCATTAAAGAATTCTCCTTTACAAAATGATTTCTAATGAAAGTAGCTCAATATTGTGAAAAAAGTACTCAATCATGCTAAAGTACAATGTTATCTTCCACTCAATTCTTCATTATTTCTTCAACAAGAAGTTCTCAAACACAAGTTGTTGGTCCAATATGAATATATAAACATTCAAGAATGAGGATGAGAATGTGGAATATTGATTTATTTTCTCTCCTTCGACATAGATATGCATGTATCTTTGAATCACTCTGTGTACTGTGTTGGTACACGTCATGGAAAAAAGTCATTCAAACTATTTCCATATATTTTTGCGCTGAGTATATTCATCAGTATTAGGGCTATTTTATAAATATTTCACAGTTTTGCTTTCACCTAATTCTTGAGATTCACTATTTCAAGAACTCACATCTGATACTCTACCGGATATTTTAGTTTATTCAAAATACAAATATTTACATAATATAAGGATCCTGGGTCTTTTTCCCATTCTTTTTCTACAAATGTATACACACACACACACACACACACACATATATACACATTTCTAGAAATGTATATATATACACATATATATATATATATATATACATTTCTTCACATATATACCTTTCTAGAAATATATATATACATATATATATGTATACACATACATATACGTATACATATATATGTATACATATATACATATACACATATATTTATACAAAATACAAAAATATATACACAATATATACAAAAATATATATTCCTATATATTCCTACATATACAAAAATATATATTCCTATATATATATAAATATGTATTCCTATATATAAATATATATCCCTATATACACATATATATTCTTATATATACGTGATCCTATATATACATAAATATATATTCCTATATATACATAAATATATATTCCTATATATACATAAATATACATAATCCTATATATATACATAAATACATATACACACATATATACATAAATGTAAATCTTTTAATATATTGTTTTGGAAAATAATTGAAAAAAATTTTAACCTTATTTATTTATTTTGAGAGAGACAGAGAGAGAGAGAGGGAAAGAGTGCTCGTGAGCAGGGGATGGGCAGACAGAGAGGGAGACAGAGAGTCCCAAGCAGGCTCTGCATTGTCAGCACAGAGCCTGACGAAGGACTTGATCTCATGAACCATGATCATGACCTGAGCTAAAACCAAGAGTTGGACGCTTAACCAGCTGAGCTCCCCAGACAGCCCTGGAAAATAATTTTTAAAATTCTCTTTAAAATGATATATAAGATAGATATATCAAAATTAGCATGGATTAAAAATATTTCCAGTACTTATACATACATATTATATGTAAATATGTAGACTTCATTAAGAGTCTTCTCTGAGATTACTTTGGAAAACAAATCTTGCCAACATTCAATTATTTACAGTATATTAAACTAATTCTTGGAGTAGACATGCAAGACATGTTAACTAGGCTTGGAAGTAGGGAAGTTGCAGTTGGATTGGTGACTGATGAAACCACTTGTTGTCAGGGTTGCACAAATAAGTAAAGATTGCTGAGGTGAAAATTTACATTTTGGTTCAAATTTCTGGGCTTTCATCCAAATCATGCTTTACTTAATCTCATGCATTAGTCCGCTTAGACTGCAATAACAAAATACCATAGATTGGGTGGCTATCACAGACATTTATGTCTCACATTTCTGGAAGCTGGAGAATCTGAGATCAAGATCCTAAGAGATTTGGTTCCTGGTGAGAGCCCTCTTTCAGGGATTATAGATGACCTCCTCCTCTGTGTCCCCCACTTGATGGAGAGAGAGCACTCAGGCCTTTCCTTCTCTTCTTCTAAGGGTACTAAGCATATCATAAAGTCCCATCCTCAGTACCTCATCTACCTAATTACTTCCCAAAGCCTCCTCTCCAAATATCATCATGTTTGGCGTTAGTCCTGCAACATATGAATTTTGGGAGGACATAAACATTCAGTCCACAAGAACTAGTTTGCTCCATTTGTAAATTTGTAAATCTTAGTTTGTCTTGTTTAAATTATATGGCTCAGTGAAATCAAATTACATATATTCACACACATATATACACACATATATATTACATATATATACACGCACACATATATATTTAAGTCTGCTATAAATGACATGCTGATATGTTAAGAAAATCTCTATTTTTTTTAATGTTCATTTTTGACAGAGAGAGAGAGGGAGCACACACAAGTGGGGGAGGGGCAGAGAGAGACAGGAACAGAGACTCCAAAGCAGGCTTCATGCTGACAGCAGACAGCCCTACGCAGGGCTTGAACTCAGGAACTGTGAGATCATGACTTGAGCCGAAATCAAGAGTCAGACGCTTAACCGACTGAGCCACCCAGACACCCCTGTTTTATTTTTATATAGCTGTTATAAAGCATTTTAGAATATAATTTAAAACACATTAGATTGTTTTAGGAGTGTGTTTTAAAAACATATCTGCTGTGTTGAGCTGTATGAAAACCAGAAATATGAAAATTCAAGTGGAAGTCTGTACAGTTAACCAATTGTTACGGGATACCTGGAATTGTCTGTCCAGTACCACTTCCCTTAGAACAGCTAACCCCCCTATTCAAATATTAGTGCTGGATCCATTATATAACTACAATACAATTTTACCTTCTGTTTCAACTAATTATGCCCCTAGGTTAATATCCAACTCAAGCTAGGGAACACCCAGAATTTCACTACTCTAGATTTTGGACCATGAAGATACTGTTCAAAGAGAAGTCTCTGAGAAATAGTTTGGGAAGTCTGACTTACCTAGGAGTTAGTTTTGCTGTCATGGAAGAGTAAAACTTCCATAAAATACCTGGTACTATAAATTACCCAACAATTGCTGACCAATAGTCTATGTAATGATTTATGGATAAGTGAATAAGTTTCCCCCCTTTTCTCTTTTGTCAGTTAAGAGTTATACTTTGGATACCCTGCCTTCTCTTTTGGTTTGTTTTTATTTTAAGAGATTTACTAAGGAGGTATAATTGATATATAAATAAATGCACATATTTAAAGTACAGAATTTGATAAGTTTTGATAAATTCTTGTGAGACAGATATGCCATGCCCTTTTGCAAACCAACTCTCGTACCACGCTCTAGCCACCTACCCCCCATATCCAGACAACCAGAGATGTTTCTGTCACTATAGATTTGTTTGCATTTGCTAATATTTCATGTATCTAGAGTCATACAGTGTATACCACTTTTTATATGGCTTCTTTGATTCAGCATAATTATTTTGAGATCTACCCACATTATTGCATATGTCAATAGTTCATTCATTCTTATTGCTGAGTGTGGGTATACCACAATTTGTTCACCTATTAACCATTATTAACCATTTTTTTCCAATTTGGGGAATATTACAAATTAAACTTCCAGGAAAATTTGTTTTCAAGTAATGTCTATGCCCAACATGAGGCTTGAACTCATAACCTCAAGACCAAGAGCCATGGTAAAATTTGTTTTCAAATTGTTGTATGAATATATGCTGTGCTAGGCAGAATAGTGGCTCCCAAAAGCCAAGTCCTAATCCTGGAGACTTGGAATATGTTACCTTACTTGGTGAGAGGAAATTAAGGTTGCAATTTCAATTAAGATTGCTAATTAACTGACCTTGACATGGGGAGATTATCAAAAATTATCTGAGAGGGGTGCCTAGGTGGCTCAGTCAGTTAAGCGACCAACTCTTCATTTCAGATCAGGTCATGATCTCATGGTTCACGAGTTTGAGTCCTGCATGGGGCTCTACAGTATGACAGTGTGGATCTGCTTGGGATTCTCTCTTTTCTCCCTCTCTCTCTGCCCCTACCCCCCCCCCCAAATAAATAAATAAACTTTAAAAATAAACTATTAGATAATACATTCATTTTTTAAATTTTAATTTAATTTATTTTTTTAACTTTTTATTTCAATTTGTTACTTAACATACATGTTATAACATATGTTTTACACTGGTTTCAGGTGTATGATATCGTGATTCAACAATTTCATATATCACCAAGTGCTCATCTTAACAAGTGCATTCTGTAATCCCAATCATATATTTCATCCACTCCCCAATCCTCCTCCCCTCTGGTCACTCAGCAGTTTTTTCTCTACAGTCAAGAGTCTGTTTCTTGGTTTGTCTCTCCTTTTTTTCTCTTTGCCTGTTTGAAACTCATATTAAGACACTAACTTCGTTTTGTTACAGCAATAGAAAAACCAGCACATATGATTTCATTTATCTTGCATAAATATCTAGGTGCGAAATGTCTCAACCATATAGTAGGTATGTGTTTAAATTTCTAAGACACTGCCAAACTGTCTTCAAAAGTGGTTGCACCATTTTAAATTCCCTACAAACTTAAAGAATTTCCGTTGCTCCACACCCTCATCAACAATGGGAATGGCCAGTCTTTTAAATTGTAGACAGTCTAATAAGTATGTAGTAGTGTCTCATTTTGGTTTTACTTATTTATGTTATAAAGTTTATTTATTTATTTTTAGATAGAGCATGCAGGAGTGGGAGAGAGGCAGACAGAGATGGAGAGAGAGAGAATCCCAGGCAGGCTCAGTGCTGTCAGCATGGAGCCTGACACAGGGCTTGAACTCAGGAACCTAGAGATCATGACCTCAGTTGAAATCAAGAGTCCAGTACTTAAATGACTGTCAACTAACTTAACTGACACTGGGTGACTGAGCCACCCAAGTGTCTGTCATTTTGGTTTTAATTTACTTTTTCCAAATAACTAATGATTCTGAGCATCATTTAATGTGCTTGTTTTCTATCCATATGACTTCTTTTGAAAAGTATCTGTTTGAATCTTTGCCTATGTATTTAATGAATTGGTGTCTTACTGTTGAGTTTTGAGAGTTTTTATAGATTCTGGATACCAGTCTTTTTATCAGATACATAATTTGTAAGTATGTTCTCCCAGTATGTGCTTATCTTTCATTCTCTTAAGAATGTCTTAAAAAGAGTAGAAGTTTTAAATTTTGATAAAGTCCAGTTTACCCAATTTTTCTTTCATGAATTATACTTTTTATGGTGTATCTATAAAAAAATCTTTGCCTAATCCAAGATCTCAATGATTTTTCTATGTTTTCATTAAAGTTTCATTGTTGTAGGCTTAATATTTAAACTTATGATTAATTTGTATATGATATGAGAAATAGGTCAAAGTTAACTTTTTCTTACATACAGTTATCCAATAGTTATAAAGCCACTTGTTGAAAGGCAGTTCTTTTCCAATGGAATGTCTTTGCATCTTTGTCAAAAAAAAAGTGTGCATTCACTGACATATTGGAGTCTCTTTTCTGTTCAATTGATATACATGTCATTTTTATGCTAATAACACACTGGTTTACTATAATGTATCTCAAAATAAATCTTGATATTTTCTAACTTTTAGCTCTCTTTCAACTTTGTATGTCTTTAATATGTTGCTCTGGCTATTCTAAAAACTTAGCCTCTCCATATGGATTTCAGAATCAGCTTGCATTAGTCTCACCCTCATGCCCCGCTATCCTCCACCCCAACCCAAAGAAAGAAACAAACAAAGAAACGAAGACACAAAGAGAAAAAAGCCTGATTGTTATTGTTTGGGATTGTGTTGAACCCATAGATCAATTAGGGGAGAATTGGAATTTTAAAAATATTGTCTTTCTAACTCATGAACATCTATTTATTTAGTTTTTCTTTAATTTCTCCCAACAATCTTTTTCCTTTTTAGTGTACAGTTCATGGTACATTTTAGTTAGTTTATTACTAATTATTTCATTCATTCAGATGCAATTGTATTTGATATTTTTTACTACAGTAAAATTATGTGACAGCAGTATATAGATATTGAGTTTTTGTATATTTTGTTTCCTGCAGGAATGCTAAATTCATTAGCTATAGATATTTTTTAAGTTTATTTATTTATTTTGAGAGAGAGAGAGAGAGAGAGCGCGAGCATGTGAGCCAGGGAGGGGCAGAGAGAGAGAGAGAGAGGGAGAGAGAGAATTCTCAGTTCCATGAAGAGTGAGACCATGACCTGAGCTGAAATCAAGAGTTGAATACTGAACTGACTGAGCCATCCAGGTGCCCCAACTACAGATTTTTTTATTTCATATTTTTTACCAAAGTTTTATAAATTCTCCTTATATTAATCATATTATTGGTGAATAGAAGTATTTACATTTCTTCATTTTCACTATGGATGCATTTTACTTTCCTTGCTTTTCACTGGCTAACACCATCCAGTACAATGTTGAATAGAAATGGTGAGAAAAGACATCTTTGCCTTATTCTAGCTTTGGATGGAAAAACATTCAGTCTTTCAGCAGTAGGTATGATGTTAGACACAGATTTTTCATAGATGTTCCTAATCCAGTTGAGGAAGTTCCTTTGCAGTCCTAGTTAACTGAGAGGTTATTATTATTTATCTTTTTTCCAAGAATGGATACTGGATTTTGCCCAAAGCTTCTTCCGCAGGCATTGAGACAATATATGTTTTTTTTTCTTTTGTTTTCTAATTATTAACATGTGGAATTACATTGTTTTTATACAATTTAAAATAATATGTTATTTTAATATCATTTTAGATTTCCACAACAATTATGAAAATAATAGAGTTCTCATACACCACACAATCAATTTTTTCTATATTATTAGTATCTTAAATTGCTATGGTACATTTGTCACAATTAGTGAATGGATATGGACATTTTATTATTAACTGAACTTCATATTTTACTTTTTTATTTTATTTTATTTTATTTATTTATTTTTTGTTTTAGAGAGAGACAGCACATACGACTAGGAGAGAGGCTCAGAGGGAAAGAGAGAAAGAATCTTAAGGAGGCTCCACCCTTATTACAGAGCTCAACATGGGGCTTGATCCTGCAACCCTGGGATCATGACCCGCACGGGAATCAAGAGTTGGCTACTCAACGGACTGAGCCACCCAGGTGCCCCTAAATTTCATACCTTAAAAAAATTTTCTTACTTTTCACCTAATGTCATTTTCTGTTCTTAGATCCCATCCAGGATACCATATTATATTTATCTGCCATGTCTCCACAAGCTGCTCTTGGCTGTGACAGTTTTTCAGACTTTCCTTATTTTTTATGACCCCGACAATTTTGAAGAGTACTGGTCAGGGATATTATAGAATGTCCATCAACTGGGATTTGTCTGATGTTTTTCTTCCTTTTAGACTGGGTATATGGATTTTTGGGAAACCACAGAAATAAAGTGTCTTTTCTTTTTCACATCATATCAAAAGTACATACTATCAACAAGATTTATCACTGTTGATATTGACCTTGATTCCACGGCTGAGGCAGTATTTGTTAGGTTTCTCTCCCAGTAAGTCACTCTTTTTTACCCTTTCCATACCGTAATCTTAGGAAGGAAGTGATTCTGCAGATCCCATACTTGAGGAGTGGAAAGTCATGTTCTACCTTCCGGGGAGTATCTAAATAAATTGTTTAGAATTCCAAACAGGAGATTTTTCTATCCTCTAAATAAATATAAAATATATATTTACTTAACTAATAATTTATTTTTTATAAGTAAGACTCATAAATATGTATTGTACACTTTGAGTTATAATCCAATACTACTTTATTTATTTTATTGCCTAAATTGTCCAGCTTTGGATATTGGTAACTCTTTCAAAAAAAAATTTGTCTACTTTTTTTTTTTTTTTTTTTTTTTTTTTGACAGAGAGACAGAGACAGAGCATGAGCAGGGGCGGGGCAGAGAGAGAGAGGGAGACACAGAATCTGAAACAGGCTCCAAGCTGTCAGCACAGAGCCCAACACGGGGTTCAATCTCACAGACCGCAAGATCGTGACCTGAGTCGAAGTTGGACACTCAACCGACTGAGCCACCCAGGCGCCCCTTGGGAACTCTTTCAATTGGTTAATTTATCCCTTTGACATACTCAAATTATTTAAGTGTTTGTTTTTTAACTGAGCCCTTTCTTACTTTCTGTCACAGCAAGATACAGCAGGTTCATTTTGTGTAATTCCTGCCTTAACCCTAAAATTTACCATTTCTACAAGAAGCCCTAATTCCTGTCATTGGAGATAAGTATTAGAAACTAGGATTTGGGTGCCACGTGTAGTGATTGCTACTAGAGTGTCATTACTTCTAGGTCCTCTCTGCTAACAGATCAAGATTATCTCTGTGTGTATGCTAACCCATGTGAATACAGATCTCTCTTTATCTATCTATAAACCTGCATTTATGTTAAGTTAAACATGCCTTCATGCTGATGTCTCCAAATCTAATCCTTCCCACATGGATCATTCTTCTTCCTCCCTTTGCTAATCTGTAGCCTGTCACTTCAATAAGGAATCTGGCTCCTGCTATCCACTATTCATTGTTTTATTTTAGTATAAAGATACAGGCACCTTCAGAATTGTTAACCTGTGTGCAATAAGAAACAATTAAACGACTTTATCAACTAAAGTTCAGTGCTTCAGTACATTTCATTTTACTTTAATCTTCTGGACTGCATTAATTTCCAGTTACAGTGGTCATAGTGTTTATATCTATTCCTTTCTTAAGGAAATTTCATACATTTGCAATACAATTAGTTTCTTTTGTTATGGTTTTCATTGCATGCTGGGATTGTCTTTACTCCCCAAATGTTGTATGTAATTTACATACATTAGTTTAGGGTACATTTTTTGCTGTAAAGATCTACAGAGATATCCGAATAAGTAGTGTCCTGCAACCACTATCAGAGTATTATACAGAATTAGAATACTTTCACTTCCCTGTGTCAACATTCAACCTTCCCCTATCATTAAACCCCTGGCAAACAGTGATCTCTACCATCTCTACATTTTTGCTTTCCCAGAATATCGTGTAATTAAAATGACACAGTACATGGAATTCTCAGAGTGGCTTCTTTTAAATAGCTATATGCATTTAGGATTCATCCAGGTTTTTGGATGGCTTAAGAGCTCATTCCCTCTCTTGCCGAGTAATATTACATTTTAAGGATTTACTACAGTTTGTTTATCCATTACCCTATTGAGGGACCAAAAATCTTCCAATTTTTGGTGATTGAGAATAGAGCTAACATAAGCATTCATGTGAATATTTCTGAGTGGATAAATGTTTTCAAACCATCTGGGCTTGCATGTAGAAATGTGATAGCTTGGTCATATGGTATCTTCCCACACAGCTTTACCATTTTGCATTCCCCCTAGCAATGAATTAGAGTTCCTGTTGTTAGGATGTTGATTTTCAAATGTTAAACCAATGTTTCATTCTTGGAATAAAGTTCACTTGGTCATGAAGTATTGTTCCTTTTGTATAGTCTCGCATTTTATTTACTAAAATAATTTTAGAAAGTTGTGGACTTATATTCATGAGGGATTTTGGATTCTAGCTTTCTTTTCTTTTAATCTCCTTGTCTGAATCTGTTTTAAAAATAATGATTCATAAAATGTCCTCACAGAATAAGTTGGGAATATTATCCTCTTTAATTTTCTGGAAAAAATATTTAGCAGTGGTATTATTTCTTCATAAAGGTTTGGAACATTTCACCAGTGAAGGCATCTGGACCTAGAGTTTATCTTATTTTTGAAATAGAGAGAGACAGAGCATGAGCAGGGGAGGGGTAGAGAGAGAGGAAGACTCTGAATCCAAAGCAGGTTGGTCAACTTTCTTTTAAAAGATCCTGCTTATCTTTGCTTATCCCTCCTTACCCTATAGCAGAAGAGCCTTTTTCTGTTCAGTTTTGTGTTGTTCCAGTTTTCTAAAATCACAGTATTCTCCCTATGGAAATAACCTTTCTTTTGAGGAAAAAAAATTATCTCCCTAAATTCAGATCTGTTTTCGTTTCACAGTATATTTATTTGCATTATTTTTTGAGTGAGTTTTGATAGTTCATGTCCTTCAAGTATTATGATAATTTCATTAGAATTGTGGAATGTATTTGCATAATAGTCAATTATACAAAATTATAATTTCTTGTGTAATATTTCCCATATTTTCAAGATCAGCAGTATCTGTAATGATTTCATCTATCTCATGTCTTATGTTTCTTATAATTGTTTTAATCCTTCTTATTACTCTGACCATTGGTTTACATTGGTTTCTTCATCCATTACATTGATTTCTTCGAAGAACCAGCTTTTGATTGTATTGATATTTTTCTATTCTTTTCTATTTCCTACTTCATTGATTGTTGTGCTGATCTTTGTCTTTTTTTATTTTCTCTTTTTTTCTCTTTTTCTCTTCTTTCTGTCTTTCTTTCTTTCTTTCTTTCTTTTCCTTTCTTTCCCTTTCTTGATTTTATTTTCTCTTTTTTTGAAAAAAATGTTTAAAAGCAATCAGACTTTGTTGACTTGAAGCCATTCTTCACTTTCTTTCTTTTTTAATAAAGGCATTTAAGAAATGCTACAAATTTCCCTCTGAGTACTGCTTTAACTGTATCCCATGACTTTTGTTGCATTGTGTTTTCATTCCTATTATCCTGGTTTTGCATGCCCAGTAATTTTTGTTTGATATCAAAAATTGTTAATTTTACTTTAAAACATGCTGAATAGTCTGTATTGCTATAAATATTCTTGAGTTTTGTTCTGGGAGACAGTTTACTTACTTGAAAACTATTGATGTTTTTGGATCTTGCTTTTAAGATTTGTTAGGAAGACATAAGCAGCTTTTAGAAAAGAGCTAATTATTCCATATACTCCAAGGAAAAGCCTCTTCTGTGTACTCTATACAGTGTCCCATGAATTCTGAAATTTTCTCATCTGGCTGGTGGGAATCAGCACAATTTCTGGTACTGTGCAAGATACAATTACTGCTTCCTCTTATCCTTTTAGGAATTTTTTCCCCTGTCCTGGATAGTTCCCTCATATTTCTACAGATAACTGAGGAGTCCAGCCACAGTTCTAGGCAGAGGATCTAGACTTTTCTCTCTGTGAAGCTCTTTCTTGGATACTCTGCCTTGCCTCCTTAGTTTCTCTAGACACTCAATTCTCTTAAATTCAGGGATATAAATTCTAGGCTTCCACTGGGATCTCCCTCTTTGATCCACAGCCTAGAATCTTTCTCTAGCAACAGGCTGGTGCAATCACAGTGCTCATCACACTTGTTCTTAGTTCTACTTTATATTATATTATATTAATATATATAATATATAATATTATATATAATATATAATAATAATATATATAATATATATTATATTATAAAGCACTTTAATATAGCAACTAAAATAATAATAATGCAACCAACACAAATTTGGACAAAGAAGTAGAAAAGGGTAGATGGGTTTCTTTAAAGCACCTGAAAATAAAGCCTACAGTTAACAAATATATAAAATTTGTTTAAGTATAGTATTTGAAGTTGATAAGTTGGTGAAAGACCTAGATAGTGGCTTCCTTGGTTAGCAGAATTGGAAGTTCTCTGTGTATTTAAAGTTAGATTGAAAAGAATGTATTCTTTCCTGAAAGAAAACTTTCAAGAGCAGATGTGGCTATTTAAAAATCACTGATGAAAAAGTGCTCAGTTGTACGTGATCCCTAATATGTAATAAATCTATATCTTTTTCCAAATTAAAATTAAGATTAAAAAAATTGACCTTTAGCTCATTTACTGTTCTGCTATTCTTTTTCTCTACTAATCCATTTGAGTATGCTGACTTAAGTAATACACGTTCTAAATAACAAGTAATTTGAAGCCTATCAGGATGTTAAATTGTGTGATTTTTTAACTAAAAACTTAACTCTTTGAGGCATTCAATTTACTGATAATATCTGCACTAATCAATGAACGGCTGAAAGTGTCAAAAAAGAACACGGGGAAAAAACATCAAATTTTCAATTTTAAGGACCTAAGGAAATGAGGTTTTCACAGGGATGAGAAATCATTAATTTTTTTTTTATGCAAAGAAAATAAGAAATGAAAATATCAGATTGTTTAAGATACTCCACTACATTACAAGCTCTTACTATTACTGTATCTCTGCAAATTACTTTTTACTACTCAACATTTGAAAAAGCTAGATTAAAAATTACATTTGTTATGTGAATGGCCAAATTAGTGAATATATGTAGGTAAACCGGATTACACATTTCAACGTAAATTTTGGTAATAAAGATAACAATCATGGGGTTTTTAAAAATTAGAGTATTTTTAAAGTTCTATTTAAGCATCTGAAGTCAACATAATTAAACATTACTAATAGTGTTCAACATAGCGAAAAACACTACAAATATTACACAATAGAAATACAACTAATTCCTTATCTGGTATTTCAAAACACAAATCATTATAACTTATTAATAATTGCTACCATTTATAAATGGCATGCTATATTCTTGCTAGATAGGATGTCTTAGGAATTTGACATAACCTACCAGAAAGCCACTGAATGGAACACTGAACTCCTAGCCAATAAAACGGAGAAGTGGGGTGCCTGGCTGGCTCTGATTTCACTTCAGATCATGATCTCACAGTTTGTGAGTTCAAGCCCTGCATCAAGCTCTGTGCTGACAGCTCAGAGCCTGGAACCTCCTTTGGATCCCGTGTCTCCCTCTCTCTCTGCTCCTCCCCTGCTCACACTCTGTCTCTCTCTCAAAAATAAAATAAACATTAAAAAAAAACAAACAAAGGACCGGGAAGTGATTTGATATTACATTACATTCTAGTATAGAAATGTGGGCATCAAGCAAAACATAAAAAAAAATTCATTTTTAACATAAATGGAAATATTTAACCCTAATATCATCAAAAGACATACATTTAAAAAAATGTGCTAGCATTCCTAAGAGAGGACCTTATGTAGCTCACTGTTCAGAAATTATGTTTCTTCTTTTTTATTTCTTCAAAAACAATGTGTATCTGTGTGGTGTAGCTTCTAAAGGAAAATGGGATGGAAATAGTGGTATTAATATACTGGGAATTTTTTCTACATAATGGAAATACTTAGGTACAGAGCAATACCCCATGGACAGGGACGCAGATGGGAGAATCAATTCTGAGAAGCTGAGTAACTTGTAGTTAAATGTCCTATGTAAATATGTAACAGACCTGGGATTTGGATACAGGCCTCAGACATCAAAGCTCATACACTTTCCATATAACTGGCTTTCTTGTTCAAATTCCTCTTTGTTTAAAAAAAAAAAATGAAAAAAAAAACCCAGGATTCTCAGAGAGAAGAAAGTTGATTTGTTCCAAATCACATCAAAAAAACATTCAGCTACCTCAGCTGTCACTAATGATGAGATCTATGAAGTCAGTTGAAATTATGGATTGTAATTTTCTTTCCTCTCATTTCTGCTCTCCACCATCTGGTGAAAACATAAAGAGAAATCCTCACAAATGTTTGGGTGTTTTTAGAGGAGTATGGAATTTTTTCAAGTTTGCCTTTCACCAACTTTGATTTATACGCGATTTTAAAACATATTGAGTCTTACTCTCCCCTCACTGGCAGGAGGGAGCAGCTGTCATAAATCCTTCATACTGCTGCTTACACAAAGAAAAGGATTGTCCTGTATTGCATGACGTATATAATACTAGCTCAGGGGCAGGGAAAATGTGATGGGAGAAGAATTCTCTAATGTCCTCGAGGCAGAGAAAGGCATGGAGCAGGACTTTCATTATCAAGGAGAAATTTAGCTAATTCATTTGTAGTACTAACATTGTGTAAAAGAAAAACTGTTTTCTTTCAAAGATCTAGTTATAATCAAATGAAATGGAGCATTTTCTTACTAATAAAATACAAGTGCCATCAATTATAACTGCCGGAAATAATTACTCTAATGATTATGTAATGCACTATTATGAAGAATGTACGTTTTCCTGATCCATATCAAAGAAATAAGTAGTCTACCTTTCCAAAGCATGCAAAAAATTGAATTTGAAGATAAAAAATAAGATTGAAATTCAAATAAAAATGAAGGTCTGATAAATATGATTTAGATCATGTGTGGAATATCAATATGTTTTAGGGGTAAACACAGAATACAGAGCTTTATCACAAAATACTATGAAGGTTTTTAAGCACATCTGATTATTTTTATTCCCTGAGAGGTAGCAAATATCATATGCACACCAATGTAATTTTGGACTCTGAATAAATGGCAGGATTATGTAGCCATGATAAATCATTTTACTTCAGATAGAAAGATATGTTAAGATTATTTTATATAAAATGTACAATTAGGGCACCTTGGTGGCTCAGTTAAGCGTCCGACTCTTGATTTCTACTGAGGTCAAGATCTCACAGTTCAAGATCAAGCCTGGCTTCTGGCTCTGTGCTGACAGTGCAGAGCCTGCTCGGGATTCTCTCTCTCCCTCTCTCTCTGCCCCTCTCCCACTCATCCTCTCTCTCTCTCTCTCTCTCTCTCTCTCTCTGCTTCCCTCAATAGTTTAAAAAAATGTGCAATTAGATTTTTTCTAACATACTCAGAGATGATAGAAAATACACATATATTAATATTCCATGATATCCAGTGATTTAAACTTATAGAACTTATTTTAAAATGGAAGTACTGAAGGACAGACAATGAGAAAAGTCAAAACTTGGACATATATTCAGCTCTGCTTCATTCTCATTTAAATTCTGACAAATAATCAGTAATGAGTAAAGGAAGAAATGAGAGAATTCAGTCATTCATTCTTTAGTATCTTCTATTTTTGTTTAGTTTCTGTTGCTAATTTTAACTGTATCAGGATTTAAAGCTAATTCTCTAATAGCTGATTTAGCTGGAAAGCCTCTCAGGCAAAAGATACAGGATTAGAAAGAAAGTTTGTAACATAACTGAAATAAGCTGATTTCTAAATGAATTTTTACCAAATATCTTGTGAAACCTACGATAGTCATTAAGCTGATAGAGTAGGCAGTTAGCTAGATAAGAGCAGTGAACAGAACTCCTTGACTATTGAAGAAAGAAACTGCCAACCACTTCCAGAATGAAAACAGCTGGGAAACAACCTGGGAGCGTGCATGCGCCTTTCTGTATAACCGCTGCCCTAAAATAATTTATATCTTCATTATAATACGTTCACATTGCAGTTTTGACTACTCCCTTGGCAGGGGATGGGTGCCATGACAGTTTCAACAAAGTCTATAATAGGCCCCAAAACTCCCACTCCCCATTGGTAGGAAGAGTCCCTTAGATGATAGGAGGCAACCTTAGTCAGAGAGCACTCTAGCTAAGACCCATAACCCATGCAAGTATAACAGTATGACGAAAAAGACAACTCCAATCCCCAGCACACCACCTCTGGACCCACCTGCTCTCCCACCTTGAGAGTATACTTTCACTTTGATCGCTATTAAATGCTTGCTTAAGAGTTTGGGTCTGAATTCCTTCTTGACTGAACTCAAGAACCCAGGTGGGAAACAGAACTCTCGGCTAACAAGGCCATCACTATTTTTTCTAGCAAGCATGAATGTAGACATTATAAAAATGCTAATAAAACAAGTCAAACAATATTGTTTTTAAAGAAATTATAATGGCTCTGTATTTGACTGTTCATGTCCACTTTAAACCAATTCATGATGAGACTTAATGACAATAACTCAAAGCAAAATGTAATGACAAAAAGATACCACATATAGAAAAGACTGAACAACTTTGGGTTTTTACATTTTCAACACAGATAAATATGTTACATAATCATATAAAATATCAAAATGGAAGTAACACAAATTATTTTCCTTCATTGTTTATAGCTACTGTGCTACCACTGTTTTTTGGGGTTTTTTTTTTTGGTTTTTGGTTTTATTTTTATGAGAATGCAGGAATATGTAGTCCCACAAAATTGGAGACACAGAAACAGAGCAAGATCAAAACACTTACAAACTTGCTCTTAAAACAAATCCATGCTGCTGAATGTGTGTTGTGTTGGGGGCTAACTATATCAGAGTTCTCCAAGTTAACTTTCATGTAGAATATAATATTTATTAAAAGAAAAGTGACCAAATGTACTAATTTAAAGCTTACATATATACAATCAAACCTCATCTGTAATCGTAATAATTTTTAAGAACCTAGACCAGAAAAAGATTTGGGGGAACTATAGTTGAATCTCTGATTTTATTTAAAGTTGATGGCACAAAGGTTAATAAAAAACAAATTCTTTAGTTTTTTTTCTATTATACCTTAAAGGTCATTAATAGACAAAGCACATATTTATTGCCTGACACTTCACCCTTGCAACGCCGCTATTAATACGTGCATTGTGCCTTAACACATGCTTATGTGATGGAAACTCAGCACTGGGATTTTATTCTCTCATGCATTCTGTCTCATTTTATAGGAGAGGTATTTATTGACACAACATTTCTAATTAAGGTCCTACTTATTGTGAGAACATATGTGAAATAAAGTGGCTTCTGTCTTTACATATCACTTAAATACACACTTACTCTCTATAAATAGATACAAGCATCTGATTACTCTATTGTGTCTTCTAGTGTAGTTGTGTCCAAACATTTACATATTGTGCTGAATGTTATCATTTGACTCCTTCAGCTTTCATTTATTTCCTTTTAGTTTGAGGAGTTGGGAATTTAAAGGCTACATATCATCGATAACCTCATGCTGTTTTCCTTTTGTCTTTATCTGGTGACAAGTACAGTTGGGCAAATGAGAAAATTCTCTGCAAAAACACTACAATTCCTACATTCCAGTGTCTTTAATGACAAAAAGTACTTTGGTGTTGATGGTGATGGTTTCCTTATTTTCCAATATGGTTTCTCAATCTGGGCAACAGATAGGTGTGTCCATTCTTAAGATTGCTGAGTAATGCCAAGTTTAAGCCTTAGTATTGGCATGCTCGCATTTCAGCACAAGTTCATGGTGGCCAAAGAGGTAGATTGTCCTCTACTTCAGTTCTGTGCTGTTCTGGTATCTTTTCTGGAGTCTAGACCTTCTTCAACCTTCCAATATTTTTGTAGACATCGATATTTATGTGAAATCACTGATGCTTAACATACTTTAAGTGGTTTCTGTTTCTTATACTTAACTATAGACGATACTCATATTGGTATTTATGCATTCTGCTATAATTATTACATACACTTTTCTGAAACATCTTGCACCAAAAACTGAGCTTCGGGAAGATTAGATTAGAAAAAGACCAACCAAAACTTATGCAACTTCGTGACAAGAACACTAGCAAAAGCAGTAACAAGACTAATAGAGCACCAATATTATTTAAAACAAGATATATTACATTCATAATAAATAGAGAAGTGCAATAACAAGTAGAAGTCTTTATCGCTTATTGAAAACAGTAAAGTTATCTTGTTGGAAACTTTGAAGGTAGATGGCATTTTATGGAAATGAGGGCAGAGGGTCATTATCATCATCAGAAGATTTCAGGTGGAAAAGCAGTTAGAGGCTTTTCACGAGATGATGTGATGCACCAGGTAGAAAATTGTGATTCACATCGTAGCATGTTTATTGCTCAATTTCTCCCAAGACAGACTTTGTGGCAAAATGGAGCCAAGTAGAAGAGTATGGAGTCAATGATTATTGTATACACTGTAGTCTGTGGCTTGCAGCAAGTTCAAATATTTTACATTCATTTTTGTTATTTGAAGGCACAGAACTTTAATTTGCTGAGAATATTTATATTGACTGATAGATATTCATCATGCCTGAGTTAATTTTCATTACCGCAGAGCAGATGAAACATATAGTTTTATTTCAGTTTTATTTATTATTCTATTTTAAAAGACTCATTATTAGATATATGTGTGTGAGTGAGGGTATTTTATACACAAATTTTATTTGAAGGCTTACTGTTACAAAATATTTATTTATTTAATTTTTAAAGCAGGTATTTTATCAGATCTGAAATTTTTGAGGTCTTTCTCAAACTTCATGCTATTCAAGACAACAGTCAGGGAAATTTCTTGCTTTGAATTGTGATCACATATATCTGTGTGCCACTCAACATTTGTGATTTTACTTGTGAGAACTTGGAAGAGCTCAAGAATCCATTTCCATATACTTAACTAGTATCTTTACTCGGTGTATCCTTTCTTTCTTCATTTTCTGGTTTGTTAGTAAAGCAAAGGAAATTACATCAAGCTGAATATAAGCCATCATTCTTAACCCAGATCAGACTTTGAATCAAGCCCCTGGCCTACCTCACATATAACTTTCCAGATATTCTAAACATCTGTATACATCAGAAAAAAACAAACAAACAAAACACCTAATCTTTTGGCTACCACCATGCTCAGCCTTTTATGAATCTAAGAGTAATGCACGCTGGGATAGCCAATAATACCTACTATTTTGTAATTGATACTCCTACTAGGCCAAGTGCCAGATTCACATACGCAATGCCTAGAACTTGACAGTGACTGAGAACCTTCAGCCTTAAAATTATCCCATTTAACATTTCAGATTCTCATGTGAAGTGATAGATTTTAAAGCACTTCTCAAATCAGTGGATTTCTTCTTCTATTGTTTATTACATTATGAAAAATTTTATTATGTAATTAAACTAAAGTGTTACATTTTATTGTAAATCACCACTTATGTATGAAAAATAATATCTGCTGATTGTTATATTTGTCCACAGATTTATAATTAGAATTACCACAATGACAGGTTAAAGCTATTATATTAAAGAAGGGCTATATACTCGTAATGACTAATCAACTTGGCACTTTTCCTTAAAAATATAAATAGTCTAGTGAAATAGACAGAAAGGCAACCTGTATCCTTTTAAACCAGAGATCATGCTTTTTCCCAAGGAAATCAACAAGGAAACAGTGGTTTTGAATGACACATTGGACCAGATAGACTTAACAGATATATTCACAACATTTCATCCTAAAGCAGCAATACACATTCTTACCAAGTGTACATGGAACATTCTCCAGTATAGATTACATACTGGGCCACAAATCAGCCCTCAACAAGTAAAAAAAAGATCAAGATCATACATGCATATTTTCAGAACACAACCCTATGAAACTTGAAATCAATAAGAAGAAATTTGAAAAGACCACAAATACTTGGAGATTAAAGGTAATTTTACTAAAGAATGAATGGGTCATTCCTCCCAATACATTCTCCTATAGCCTTCTTATTTTACCTCAGGGTGAAAATATAGTTAACAAGAGTTAGAGCTTCAAGGAAATAAATGGAGAACCCTGTAGCCAGGGATGGAAACAGGAGAAAGGAGCAAGGGGTGGAGACTATACCACTGAGGAAACAGTTATGAAGTCTGAAGTTTCATCCAGAAGAAGGAGATATACAGGAGCCTCTCCCTCATACACCACCACCACACCAAGAGGGCTCCAGTTGCAACGAATCAGAGCTGAAAGAACTGGCAATTGGTACCTTCATACACTCTTGGTGGAAATATAAAATAGGGTACCCACAGTGGAGAACAGTTTGGTAGCTCCTCAAAATATTAACCACAAAGTTACCACATGACCTTGCAATTCTGTTCCTAGGTATATACCCAAAAGCATTGAAAACATTTGTTCTCCCAAAAACTTGTACATGAATGTTCACAGTGGCATTGTTCACAATAGCCAAACAGTGGAAACAACTCAAATGTCAATTAACTGGTGAATGGATAAATAAAATGTTATATTTGTACAATGCAACACCATTCAGTCATAAAAAAAGAATGAAGTATTGGTACATGCTACAACATGGCTGAACCTTGAAGACATTACACTAAATTAATGAAGCCAGACACAAAAGGCCACATTTGTGAAATTCCACTGAAATAACATTTCCAGAATAGGGAAATGTAAAGACACAGAAAGTAGATCAGTGATTGCTAGGGGATGCGGGGCAGAGTAAATTGGTTGTAACCACTAATGAATATGGGTATATCTCGGGGTAATGGAAATGTCCTGAAATTAAATAGTGGTGATGGTGGCATAATACTGTGAATATACTAAAAGCCACAGATCATACATTTTGAATTGTTGAAATTTAGTAATGATGTGAATTTTATCTCAACAAATGTTTTTAAAAATCTAACAAATGCCACCTCAGCTAAGTGATCAATATTTATAATAACTGTGATGTCATTTAGGTGGAATGTATACTTGGTATTATAAGAATAGCACTTAATAATAGCCCAGTAAGAATACCTCTATGGCCTTTGTCCCTAAAACCCATATTCTAAATATGATCATGAGAAAAAAGCATTAATTTTTTTTTTCAGTTGAGGTAAATTCTACAAAACTCCTGACCAGGACTCCTCACATCATTCACCGTCAAAATATAAATCCAAAAATAAGGAATACCTGAATAGCTGCCACAGCCAAAAGGAGCCTCAGGAGATATGATGACTCCATGTAGAGTGTTTTCCTGATGGAATTCTGGAACAGAAAAAGGACATTAGGTAAAAAGTTTATAAAAATATTTATTACACTATTCACTATGCTCTTAAATACTTTATTTGTGTTCCTTTTGTATTTAGAAATCCATCGACAGCATTGGCGACCTAATTGTAGACTTCTACTTAGTATGGACTGAACTATAGCTTCTTTAATGTTAAAACAATTTACAGAAGACTCTCATTTGATTCATAATTCTGAGTTAAAGTTTCTGAAAACCAAACATGCTGAGGTAACCAAGAAAGGCAGGGAATCATCAGCACAGCCCGTGAACTAAATGAAACCACAGAGCTTAATCCTAACAAATATTTACATAACTGTAATAAATATATATTACATAATATCTATATGAACATATAGATATTATATAGATATGTTTTATAATTAAAAGAATATCTGGAAGATATATCTGTATACTAATGGTGGTTTTAAGCCCCAAAGCTTCATTTCTAGGTTGCTGTCAAAGCTAATTTTGACAGTATATAAGTAATATAGCCTTAAGTAGGTGATGTCCAGCAGGCAGCACCACCAGCAATTTTAAAGTACTTGCTTATTCAGCAAACGGTTTTGTTATATAGATATCTACTATCAAATGATAGCATATGTAATTTTAAATTACGTTTTAATGTTTTATTACTCTTGACATTTTAAGGACTTTATATTTTCCTTATATTCACTATGATAGCTCGTGGAAGATAAGAAAAGTTTGCTTTACTTAACAAAGATTAAAAACAACTTAATTTTTTTGAAAATATATTGTTATGTAACTGTTAACATTTGCGGCAATGCTATAGATCTTCTTATATACATTTAATTGAAGCCCACGTGTCTTTATTGGGTTCTCCAGAAGCAGACCCTGAAAAAAGGTATTGTGGGCTAGTAGTACATGGGGTAAGCTCACAAAGAACCAGGAGGAGAATGGGGAATTCAGAGAATAGAGAGAAGGGAACAAATAAAAGATGTGTTATTAAATAGGTGGCAATTTTGCACACCTATAATTCAGGGAGACAGTATGGAACACACTTCAGGATTTTTCTAAGCAAAGGGAAAACAGAGGCAAGATAGTCAGCTGGCAGTGAGATTAGGGTGGGTATTTGGAAATCTGGGAAGACTAGACAAAATATTTCAAAAGTACACATGTAACATTTCTTGTAGACTGGGAGATCAGATTTATTACACAGATGGACTAAGAAAGCCAAGCTGAAGCCATTAATAATGATTATGTGGAGTTATATAATATTAAAGCTAACTTTTTTGGTATACAGTACACAATTTAATTTTTCTAGACGTCTCTGAATCACCTTTAAAGGTATCATTTATGGCATATGGGCATATGACTCACATTTATGTCCTATGGAGTCTTAAAATAATAGTTATATATAAGCAATAAGTTTATTTTAACAATATTAATTTCATTGTACATTTAGTATATTTTAGTTTGAGAATATTCTATCTTTTAAATAGGAAATTAACTTTCTATCTCTCATGAATTTAGCTAACATTTATTTCTCCTAATGAACAGCTACGCTTTTATAGCCATCAACCATTTTGTATTATGTTTTCTTCCTTATTCTGGCTGCTTCAGATTATCTTGTCTTATGTTGTCTCTGTATTAACATGTTTGAGGAAAATGAATGTGAAGTTAATAATTGCAGTTTCATTATAAAATAGTACTGTATGGCTTTCTTGGGGCACCTGGGTGACTCAGTAGGTTAAGTGTCTGACTCTTGATTGTGGCTCAGGTTGTGATCTCATGATCCTGAGATGAAGCCCTGCATTGGGCTCTGCACTGGGCGTTGAGCCTGCTTAAGATCTCTCTCTCCCTCTCCCTCTGCCCCTACCTTGCTTGCACATGTGTGTGCATGTGCTCTCTCTTTCCCTCTCTCAAAAATAAATAAAGAGATAATTAATAAATATATAAAAATATTGTGTGGCTTTCTTGGTAAAAGCAGAATGAGAGCAATACTTAAATCTCACTAAGTTTTTCAAAAATATTTTACTGGGTTTTCTGTAATTATCAAGTTGAATCATAATTAGCTCAGGTTAGACTTCAATTGTTTTTATGTTTTATGTTTAGCACACTTATGATTATTTTTTTTTAATTTCTTCTAATTTTTTTCGAGAGAGACAGAGTGTGAGTGGGGGAGGGGCAGAAAGAGAGGGAGACACAGAATCTGAAGCAGGCTCCAAGTTCTGAGCTGTCAGCACAGGGCCCGACTTGGGGCTCCAACCCACAAACCAAGAGATCATGACCTGAGCCAAAGTCAGGTGCTTAACCAACTGTGACACCCTGGCACCCCATATTTTTAACAGTCTATAATGCTTACAATTTAGTATGGGCAGATAATGCTAAGGGTGACTTCATTTTGAATTATTTTGTCTCCTTAATTAGTATTGTTATTTTTAGTTCTCCTTCCTGATCCACTAGCCTTCTAATTATAATAAAACTTGAGATATAACTAGATTTTTCTCTTAGATATCTCAGAAATCTTTTATTTTTTCAATTTTTATTTAGATCTTAAATTTCTTCTTGAAACTTTCATCATTTCACCCAAATGAATATTCCAAAAGCAATCTATGATGCACCTTTCTTCAAAGTCAGAAATTTAAAATGCATTTACATTTTCTGTATTATGGATTTGCTTCATATACATAGAGAGGTGCAAACAGATAGACCCTAAATATTTATGTGGACACGAGTTAAATACAATTGGTTTCTATAAAGAATCAAGAAGTATGTTTTTATTCCTTCTTCTCTGCTTCAATTGTTTTCCCAATCAATAAACTATATAAAACTGTTGACAAAGGTTGGAGAGAACAGTGTGGAATGAATTGTGTGGGTTCCTGTGGCTTTCCATTTCTTCAAACAGAAAAGCCACAGGACCATTGGGCTTTCCTTGTGAGAACCACTGAAACACTCCGCGAAAGGTACTGAAGCCCAAGAGGCAGTAAAGATCTTTCTTTTGTTGTTATGAAAAGAATGCTGGCTAAAGTCTTTGCACTTTAGCAAGATGCCAGTTTGAAATGTTCAGGGTAATTATGTACATGACACAGAGAAACTATAGGGTTATGAGATTATATGTTGAACACACCAAATAATATGTAAAGCTGTTGAACTAAAAACTATAACCACTACACTCAGAGAACTCTTCTTACATGTCAATTATTTTATTACTTTTTAATGTTTATTTATTTTGAGGGAGAGAGAGAGTACAAGCAGGGGAGGATCAGAGATGGAGAGAGGGCCCAAGCAGGCTCTGCACTAACAGTGCATGGGGCTCAAACTCACCAACTGTGAGATCATGACCTGAGCTGTGAGATCATGATCATGACCTGAGATCAGAAGCTTAATGGACTGACCCATCTAAGTGCCCCACTAAGTGCCAATAATTGATCCAAGTACTTTTACTCTATTTTCTAATTTACAACAAATTCTTATGAGACACTTTGTAATTTCATAGTTAAAAATGTAGCACTCAGAAAGTAAACAATTTGTCAAATTTATAATTGTTGCAGCAGAAAAACAAATCTAGATTTATTTGGTTATAGAGCAGATACTACAATGTTCCCATCTCAGTTCTCTTTTATTTTCAGGTAAATTTTTAAAATTCAAATTAAAGTAAAATACAACATTTTAAACATACTACATATTTTTTATGTTGTGTTCTGAGTATTTAAAATGTATGTATTAAACATACATTTATCCTCAATGTATGTTTTTAGTAAGGGTTATGATAAACTTGAAATTAAAGTCTATCAATAACAGAACTGTCTTACAAAAATTTACCTAGTTTGTGGAGCACTAGAACTTGATTCTCTTTTATAAAAGTGTGTGTTTTGTTTCCATTTAGCATTTTATTTTATTAAAATCAAGAAAAATGTTGTGGTTCAGGAAGTTATTGATATCTTAATTTAATCAAAGCATTTAATATTTTATATTAACTATAGAGGTATTCAAATCAGAATTTAACCTTAGAAATTTTTAAAGAATAGAGTTGCTATGCTCTGATCTCTGAAATTGGCCCATAATTTTAATTTTTAAGAAAAATAAAAAGCTTCATACTTCTACTCCCCAGACAAGGAAGAGACACACCAATAAACTTTACAATAATTATAACAAAAGTTTTGTTGTTTCTAGGACAAATGAATGGCTCTGTTTTCTAAACTCTAAATACATTATGTGGCCACAAGAAGTAACCTATGAGAGCTAAATGCAAATTTT
This sequence comes from Acinonyx jubatus, assembly GCF_027475565.1. Lineage (NCBI taxonomy): Eukaryota > Metazoa > Chordata > Mammalia > Carnivora > Felidae > Acinonyx > Acinonyx jubatus. The sequence goes on from NC_069384.1 coordinate 100,033,481, forward strand.
ATTCTAAATATAGTACTTAGCAAAAGCAATGTAGATATAGTGTGCTTTTCTATACCTACAAATCAATGAAATCTTCTTGACTATCACTTTTTTAATGTTAATCACAGAGGAACAGATCTAATTAATATATTCAGACAAGGCCAAATTGACCTTTAAAAATTCTGTTACATTTATCAATTTTGTATGATGAAAAATTCCCTTTGGCACTTTATAGACTATAAGTAAATGAGTAAAAGAATGAAGATCTCACAAGTTACAGTAAGTAGAGTTAGTTCAGTAAGTAGAATACTGATCTTGTTATCAAAACATTTAGTTACTATCACTAACACTTCTATTATGTATAGGACCTGATTAAGCTACATAACACTTTCCACCTGATCTGTGCCTAACATATAAGAGGGGACCTACCAGATGGTCCAGCAAAAAGGGATATTGCAGGATATATAGGGGAGAATTAAAGGAATCAGCATTCTGGAATAAATGTCAATGAGGCTCAAATTCAAATGGAAGGCTTAATAATGGATAGAACAGTGTAACGGTGTAATGGAAAAGAAGGCAGGATTATGAATACAGATACAGGGAGAATGATAGAAGTTAACCTTGAATTGTGATTTACTTCTGCACGTTTTGAAAGGCAACCTAGGGTCGTGCACATCACTGTTTAGACTAGGATTGGATTATAGGATGAGAGACTAAGACAGGCATTAGAAGACAGAGTCAAGGAATTGGAAAATCAGGAATGGCTAAACTCTTGACATGTCCAGAAATTACAGAAGGATTTGTAGCAGAAAGATGTACAATGATCCATGTGCTGGCAAGAGTTGCTATAGTCTAAAGGCACGAACTTCAAAAGTAAAACATTTTGAGGAGGCTGGGAGTGGTCACTGGTCAGGAAGCAAGCAGCAAGGAACAAGGAATGGATAAAGTAGAATTGTTTTTTTAATCTATAAGGATATAAACAAATGTAAGTAGTTATGATGTTAGCTTCTTGTCTGTACCATGGGACTGCAGTCATTAACATGTAATAACCTTTTAATCTCTTAGATTCTATCATTGTTAGCTTTTGAACTCTTCCGTCCAGTTTCCTTTCCCATTATTGCTGCCAGCTTAGTGACTGACCCTCTTTAAAACCCCATAAATAGGCTTAGCTTCACTTCACAATTTCAGTCCAGTACTTGCCCTAGCTTAGGTTATACTTTGAAATTGGCTTCACATTATAATAACTGGCAGAATTTAAAATAATAATAACGAAATGCTAGTGCCCAGATCTACCCCTTGCCCAAGATGCTATTTTAACTGACCTGATATGGGGTTCAGTTTAGGTAGTCTTAAAAGATCCCCATGTTCTAGCAGACTTTTGGTGGAGTCTATCAGGTTTTCCATGTGCTGTAAAAAGTGAAAGCTTGACTTCATCTTTGCCAATTTTGATGCCTTTGATTTCCTTTTGTTGTCTGATTGCTGATGCTAGAACTTCCAAAACTATGTTACAGAACAGCGGTGAGAGTGGACATCCCTGTCGTGTTCCTGATCTCAGGGGGAGCGTTCTCAGTTTTTCCCCATTGAGGATGACAGTAGCTGTGGGCTTTTCATAAATGGCGTTTATGATGTTTAACTATGTTCCTTCTATCCCGACTTTCTTGAGGGTTTTTATTAAGAAAGAATGCTGAATTTTGTCAAATGCTTTTTCTGCATCGATTGATAGGATAATATAGTTCTTATATTTTCTTTTGTTAATGTGATATATCACATTGATTGATTTGCGAATATTGAACCAGCCCTACAGCCCAGGAATGAATCCCACTTGATCATGGTGAATAATTCTGTTTATATACTGCTGAATTCAATTTGCTGGTATCTTGTTGAGAATTTTTACATCCATATTCATCAGGGATATTGGCCTGTAGTCACCTCACGCCAGTCAGAGTGGCTAAAATGGACAAATCAGGAGACTATAGATACTGGAGATGATGTGGAGAAACAGGAACCCTCTTGCACTGTTGTTAGGAATGCAAACTGGTGCAGCTGCTCTGGAAAACAGTGTGCAGGTTCCTCAAAAAATTAAAAATAGATCTACACTATGACCCAGCTAGAGCACTGCTAGGAATTTACCCAAGGGATACAGGAGTGCTGATGCATAGGGGCACTTGTACCCCAATGTTTATAGCAGCACTTTCAACAATAGCCAAATGATGGAAAGAGCCTAAATGTCCATCAACTGATGAATGGATAAAGTACACGTGGTTTGTATATACAATGGAATACTACTTGGCAATGAGAAAGAATGAAATCTGTCCATTTATAGCAACATGGATGGAACTGGAGAGTGTTATGCTAAGTGAAATAATTCATACAGAGAAAGACAGTTACCAGATGTTTTCACTCTTATGTGGATCCTGAGAAATGTAACAGAAGACAATGGGGGAGAGGAAGGAAAAAAAAAAGAGGTTAAAGAGGGAGGAAGCCAAAACATAAGAGACTCTTAAAGACTGAGAATAAACTGAGGGTTGATGGGAGGTGGGAGGGAGGGGAAAGTGGGTTATAGGCATTGAGGAGGTCACCTGTTGGGATGAGCACTGGGTGTTGTATGGAAACCAATTTGACAATAAATTTCATATTTAAAAAAAATAAATAAATGAAATATTCCCATGTGATTCTAATATGCTGCTAGGTAGAAAACCCCAGCCCTAGGCAAAGGAAACACAAAGTATCAGTAGCACATTAGCTAAAAGCAAACAAAGACACAAACCAGCAAACAAAAAACAAGCTTTGTAAGTGTTCTGTCATGTTCCTCAGTCACATGCCAACGCAAAAATCAGAAAACAAAGCATTAATGACTTTCTACTACCTTAAATTTCTCATGTTTTCCTTTATTTTCTGGGCCCTCCTACTTTTCAGCCTCATCAGGTACTATTAACAACACTCTCTGTAGACCACATTTTGAATAATTATTAGATTATCATGAAGTATTCTTGTACTCACGTTTTTGCCTACCCTTTCTCCCTCCCTCTATTCCCTTCCCTCCATTCTTCTTCCTATGTGCTTCAAGAAAACTCCTCAGTTTTAAGATATACTTTAATTCAAATTACAAACACACTAAACTAAACCACAAAGCCCTGAAAGTGTGCTCTTTGTCAATACTTCTGTCCCCTTTTAGACTAATAGCATACTATCATTTGGCATTCTGATCCTAATTCTTATCTGTCTGCGTAAGTACATCACAAACATTTGATTTTTAATACAGACCTTTAATTCAAAACGAAGAGGTCAAATCGGTTTATACTTATATTATCTCACATTTTTAAGCACTTATTTAAAATAAATTTATTCTACCTTAGGTGTATTTTGTTTGGCACCAAGTTTTGACTGATGTTGCATTTGAAGAATAACCATACTCTCAACAATAAAAAAATATTCACTGAAAACCTCATTGAAAATATTTAACATTAAAACCTCACTTGAGTGTTTTCATGTTGCAACTGTCACTTAGGAAAAATGCATGAAAACTCATAATTTTAGTTAATGTTTGACTTTGGAATACCTTCCTATTCACCTTGATGAAGTGAGTCTTTCATGGAGAATCCACAGCAATGGAAACATCTAGAGCAAGAGTGCTCAAACTGTGCTGTTAGGAGCCAGGTTTTTTTTTTTTCCTTTCCACTACAATTTTATTGTATCTTCAGATAAAGGAGAGGATGGCTCTGCCATGCCTCTGACCCATCTCTGGCCCATCATTCTTCCTCTAACCACAGAACTAGAGGTGTCAGAATAGAGCCACTTGACATTTATTGAATCTACACTTAACATTTCATTCTTGAGTAAAAGATTTGTTTGTTATATATAAAAAAAATGTGAAGGTCACTGGCCTAGAGGCAGACAAGGTAACACAAATCATGAAGAATCTGCTGAATATTGGTAACAGACCTATGTGTGTGTGTGTGTGTGTGCCCATAGTCCTAAATTATAATACTTCTGTTATGAATTCTAAGGATATTTTGGGGGTCCATACAGCACAGACATTGGTCATCACTTTCCTTATAAAAAAGCGGAAGGATGAGGCTATCACTGAAGGAAGCAGATAAAAAAGTAAAAAGTTAAATGCTCTAATCGCAGTGTTAACTTGGGGAATTGGCCAATGTACTTCCACTCTCATCAAGCATCTTTAATGGAAAGCAACAGGAAAACAATTTATATTTGGTAATGTAACAATTTATATAATATAACAATTTATATTTGGTAGTGTATGTTGGATGTATTCTTTGGGAAGTCATGCTCATGATCCAAAGAAGCAGTACTCATTTTCAAAATAGAAAACAAAAATTTGCCATGGAATTTTGAAACATTGCTGAATCTATTATTCTGATAGTAATTGAAACTGATTTGATAGCAGACACAAAGTTAATATAAAGTTAGTACTAACTTGACAGAGAATAGGAAGCTAGGAGCTAAAGTAGCTATCTAGAACTTCAGAGGTTTCCGGAAAAAAATAGGTCAGGCACTCTGTTTTGTTCATCTGTAGACAAGCAGTATTTGAATTCAAGAAAAGAACAATTTCTGGATTACTGAAAACCTTCTAAAATGGGAAAGTTCTCATTTCTGTTTAAGATTACTGTTATTTATAACACGCACTCCAGCCTATTTATGAAGGAGACTTGAAGTCCACATTAATTTTTCACTATTCAGCAGGTACTTGAAGGTATTGATTTCTTTTGTGAATTAAGTAAAAGACCCACCTGGAGGAGAACAATCCTTTTGTGATAAACAGAATATAGAAATATTGGATAAGAAGTTGGGGCACCAAGATGACTCAGTCGGTTAAGGGTCTGACTTTGGCTCAGGTCATGATCTCACAGTTCACAAGTCCCACATAGGGCTGTCTGCTGTCAGCGAGAAACCCATTGGGATCCTCTGTCCCCCTCTCTCTCTGTCCCTCCCCCACTTGCACTCACACACACTCTCTCTCTCTCTCTCTCTGAAGAATAAACATAAAAAAGAAGTGAAATATTATAATGCAAATGGTTCTATACAATGGCATATGTATTACAGAAACCTGGTATATGAAGATTTATCATTCCCAGCTTCAGATATTTGCAAGTGACTCCAATGGTCATTGATGTGTGGTTATTTTCAGTTTATTTTAGAAGGCTTTGTGTGAGAATGAACCACTGGGCTAGGGAGGTGGAAAACTCAGTTGCTAAGTAGCCACCTTACAATGCATGTCAATATGGTTTCCTCCTTTGTTTCTTCTGCCTTTACTAAACCTCTTGCAATTAGATTTAAGTTACTTTTCTTTTTTTTTAATTTTATTTAAAAAAATTTGTTTACACATTTATTTACTTTTCAGAAACACAGTGAGACAAAGCGTGAGTGGGGGAGCAGCAGAGAGAGAAGGAGACACAGAATCTGAAGCAGGCTACAGGCTCTGAGCAAGCGGTCAGCACAGAGCCTGATGCGGGGCTCGAACCCACAAACTGTGAGATCATGACCCGAGGGGGAGTCAGACGCTCAACTGACTGAGCCACCCAGGTGTCCCTTAAGTTACTTTTCTTAGGCAAATGAAACAAAAAAGAAATCCAAATGAAGGGTTGTTCATGTTGGTAAAGAGGTTTCAAAAGTGGAAATTTTTATACAAAGGTAGATAAAGTACAGGAGTTGAATTGTGCAACAGTATATGGATATTTCATACACACATGCACACACACAATTTTAGATAGTGATCAAATAAGCATAACATTCTTCTTCAACTCTTAGACAAAACAAGCATAAATTGACTGACTATTCATTTAATGTCAGAAGATATTCACAGGACACAAGAGACTTGTGGAAACACATTTCTGGGTAAAATCAAACTTTTATATATTGACTAAATGAAGGAACTGACATTTAGGACACAAATACTGGCAAGAATTGACATGCATATATGATTGTTCAGGAATTTAAATAAATCTTTCTGTGTACAACAAGAAACTAAAAGGAATCATATGCTCATATTTTCAAGAGAATTATTCTACTGTACCGAAGAATTTCCTAGAGAGAAGTGTTAATAGGACATTACACACACACACACACACACACACACACACACACACACACACACACACACAAGATGATAAAACTTCCTCAAACATGCACATCTAAGGATAAGCATGTCAAGGGCGGATCATCTCATCAGTTTATGGGCAATATGACCAAAATTTAGATTAAAAGAAGCTTATTATATTACTCTACAAACCAAAGGTTATTAAGGAGTCATGGATAGTAACCTGCTATATGCTTGAAGTATAATAAAATGAATGATTAGCTAAAAGTACAGTTAACTTTCTAGTGTCCTTTAATTAACTTTCTAGTGTCCTTTAATTATTGGGGGTAGAAGCAGAAAAACATTTTTATTCATTCAAAAAATAAACAAGTATTATACAAGGTCATTTGTAAGCCACATGTGTGTCTTAATGTTGAGATGCTTACTGTTCCCCTTATCATATACTTACAGCCTCTTGACCAGGATATAATACATATATGCAACACATTATACAAGGATCACATTTACTCTTTGAGTATAGAGCATGATGTGAGGAGATACTGAATGAAAATACATAATAAAGTAGTATTAGAACAAGTGAGTCCTGAACATTGAATGATTTTGAGGAGTTCTGTGGGAAGAAATGAAATTATTTCAATGGATAATAACAACTTAAAAATAAAATATGATGTTTCTAAAGCAGATGGTAAAATTACTGAGTACAATTTTAAACCAAATTGGAAGAGCTGATTCAAAGGCAACAAAGGAGGAGATGTTGGAAGATGCAGGAAATGTAGTTAAAAATGTCAAACAGACAAAATTGCAACATTGAAGAATTAAGAGAAAATATTTGAGAATTTGTATAATATAGTAAACATTTCTAATATACTAAGCTGCTAATCAGTAGGTCATCTGATTGGCATCAGCAAAGAAAAATAAGCATGTGCACCCTTAATATCACCCAAGAAATAAATCTCTCTTTTTGACTCCTGTAAAGTTTGTTAATCATAATGCTCTTAAAAATAACATTTACCCTTTTGTAAATGGCCATTCTCCTTAGTCACTCATAGTCTCCTTTTCAACCATCCTCCAAATATTTTCCACCAACTACTTTATTAATTTATTTGCACAGAATTAAACACTTATTAGAATACCAAAGAGAAGATCTGATAAATCCTACTATTCCACTATTTTTTTTTTTTTTTTGTAATTTTTCATCAACTTCTGCTATATTTACTGAAAGATCCTTAGGACAAAGTGTTTATCTATTTTCATCACCGAAGTATTACAAGCACAGTATCCTAACACAGATACAAATGCAGAAAATATTCAAATAATATACTTGGATAAATAAATTTATAGGTATATAAGTATGTACTATATGCAGCCATTACCCTCTTTTTTCTTTATTCTCAATCTTAACATCAACAGGATATATAATCCCCTATGTTTACTGCAGCATTATTTCAAGTAGCCAAAATACAGAAGCAGCCTAAATGTCCACTGATAGATATTGGATAAGGAAGATACATGGAACACAATGGAATATTACAAACACAAACACAATGGAATATTACACAGCTATAAAAAGGTGAGACCTTGCCATCTGTGACAACATGAATGGACTAGGGGGTATTATGCTAAGTGAAGGGAGTCAGACTGAGAAAGACAAATACCATATGATTTCACTCGTACGCTGAATCTAAAAGAAAACAGAACAAATCAATAAACAAACTAATAAAAGGCAGAATCAGACCAAAAATACTGAGAACAAACTGATAGTTGCCAGAGGGAAGGCAGTGGGGTGTGGGCAAAATGGGTGAAGGGGAGTGGGAGATACAGGCTTCCAGTTATGGAATGAATAAGTCATGAAATAAAAGACAGCATAAGGAATATACTCTATAATATTTTAATAGTATCATATGATGACAGATGGTAGCTACACTTGCGGTGAGCATAGCATAACATATAGAGAAGTTGACTCACTATGTTTTATACCTGATACTAATGTAACATTGCATGTCAACTATACTCAAATACAATTTAAAAAATGATTGTCATGCTTTAGTTTAATGGAGTGAAGAAACATATGGTCCACACTATTGCTATGAAGGGTGTTATCACCATATTAGGAGATATAAAAGGCTGACATATACGTTCTTGATAAGTATAAACTGAATAGACCTAGCCTCATTATAAAGATAGTAGAAACATAAATTAAATTTAGAAGCCTGTGTATATGGATACATGTGTGACCGTACAGATATCCATATCTATATATAGTGAATATTTTGAAGACTAATGTGACTTTTAATTCTTAAGATTTTATTTTTAACAGAATGGTGCTGCAATATTATCAATTAATATAAATAAAATAAATTTAAAATGCATGCATTGGATTGTTTCTGGTAATGTTGCACAGTAACTATATGAAAAATCCATACTCTTTAAAACAATTTAAAAAATCAGACAACAGCACTTTTTTTAAAGCTTAAATCTTTTTTTAAAGTTTAAAAATCTTTTTTTAAAGTTTATTTATTTTTAAAAATTTATGTTTATTTATTTTTGAGAGACACAAAGCATGAGTGGGGGAGGAGCAGAGAGACAGGGAGACACAGAATCCGAAGCAGGCTCCAGGCTCCGAGCTGTCAGCACAGAGCCTGACTTGGGGCTGGAACTCACAAACTGTGAGATCATGACCTGTGCCGAAGCCGGACACTTAACCAACTGAGCCACCCAGGCGCCCCAAAGTTTATTTTTGAGAGAGAGAGAGAGAGAGAGAACGAACACAAGAAGGGGAGAGGCAGAGAGAGAGGGAGAAAGAGACAAGCTCTGCACTGTCAGCACAGAGCCTCACGTGGGGCTCAAACTCATGAATTGCATGACCTGAGCTGAAATCAAGAGTCAGACAGACACTTAACTTACTGAGCCACTTGGCTCCTCGAGACAACAGCTTTTTAAGAATGGGTGGTATGGGCAAAAAATAGAATTTCCTTTGCTCTCCCAACAAAGTTCCCTCCAAAGGATACTCTACAAAGAATACAGAGAGGTAGGAACATGTTGAAGTTAGTGGCTCCAGAGAGAATATCTATTAATCTGTATGACCAAAGGCTTTGGAGCTACACCAGGCATGACAAAGCCTGGTGACAAAATAAGATGAATTATTAGGTTTAGTGACCCTGAGCCCCCAAGTACAGTTAGGACCATGGACTCTCTAAGAAAGAAAAAAAAATCTATCCTACAGGAGAAGACATGTTATTCTCCTAAGTTACTAATAAGTAATAACTACTGCTGACCTATTGAGTATTTCTATTACTACTTAATACTATTTCTCTCTGGACTTTTAATTTTGTTGTCACAAGGCTCAGTAGTTTGACCACCTTTACTTTGCATTCATATTAATTCCCTTGTGGTGTTATCCTGTCTTATAAACCATATAATATATCTGTATGTGTGTAACATCTATAAATATTTACTAGACTTGACTTTCAAAAGTATCATATTACATGCTGCTTGAGCATGTATGTTTTTAATTTTTGTATAATTATTTTTCAAGTTAAAAATATCAAATTACTACTTGTTTTATTTAGTCTCTTCTCTATAATGCTCTAAATTTTTATATTTATTTCCATGATTGTTTTATTCATATATATGTCTCCCGCTAGACAGTATACAGCACGAGAGTAGGGACCAGGTCCATTATTATTCACCAGTGTCCATGGTACATAAGTAACATTTTTAAATATTTTTAAAAAATAACTGAATACAGGGATATGAAGAGAATAATGACCTTATTTCTAGTATTTTCTATATAATTAAAATTTACCTATCCAATTACATATTTTCTAAAATTTAAAAAAATCATCTAAAGACTGTATTTAGAATCATCTCTGAATTAATTCCACAGAAATCAAATAAAACTATTCTACTAGAAAAAAGTGTATCTTCTAATGCCCACTTCAAAATACATAAATATTTGTTCCAAATTAACCACACTAATGAAAGAAAGACCAAAATGAAATTTCAATGATAATATACTTGCTGATTTTTTTCGCATTTCATTAAAAAAAGAAAACAAACAAACAAAAAAGACAGCCAAAATATTTAAGCGGAAAACCTATGGACTTTGAACTTAACCAAACATGGTTTCAAGTATTTGTTTTCATGACTAAACATCTGAAGACAATATCCTTTTGGGAGTCAGTTCCAATATTAGCAAAGTAGGCAAAATTTTAAATTCCTCACAGGATCGTTGGGACGATTTAATAATACATCACATATGTTGAGGGCAAAGCAGACAAGCAAACAAAAGAACTTTTTCTATAATCCAAGTTCTGTTTTTTTGTTTGTTCATTTTTTTTTTTACTTCTAACCCCTAAGATTTGGAAAAATACCATAAGTACATGTGAAGACCCAACGCTCACAAATGCACACTGTTGGGGATTATTTATGAATCATGGAAGCTGACTAGCGATACATGTTGGAAAAATGAGATGGAGAAAAGTGGGAGAATAGTTGTGATCATCATGCATTGAAATTGATCTCTAGCAAATCTCTATGTTTTTCTCCACATGGCCTATTTCTAATAAGGTCTAACTCAGGATCACAGAAATGATTCCTCTTTCTCTACAGAACATTACTGGACTCTGTATAGTGATTCAAAAATCATTCTAAACATGGTATGTGTGATAAAATGTCCTAATTCAAAAATATTAAAAAAAATAATTTTCTTAAAATATTTTGCATTTATCCTATTCTTTAAAGCATCTGGTTTGGTTTATTACAAACCACACTGACATAAACGACATTATTTACTTTATTGATTAAAAGATTCAGCACACTATTAATTTAGTGTTGCTGAAATCTACTTTTGACATATTAGTGTTTTATCATTTTAATACAATTCGTAGTAAGTAAATGCATAGACATTCACAATCCCAAATGTTTGTAAAATATAATATATATGTGCACATATACATGTGTGTGTATACACGTGTCTGCACATTTTATCTTGATTTTCAAATTTGTTTTAATCATGTTCTATAATATTATTGTTAGGTGGAGGGCACTCCAATGTAAAAGAATAAGCCAGCATTACTAAATTCTATGTGTTTATGCTTTCTGTGCCTTCTAAGATTGTATAAAAAATAGCACATATGCTTCCAAAACTGAGTTGGTTGTACAACTTACGCTCAGAAGGATTTCTACTATTTTTTAAATTTATATTTTTTAAAGTTATTTATTTATTTTGAGAGAGAGAGAGAGAGAGAGAGAGAGAGAGAAGGAGAGAGAGAGAGGGACCAGGGGAGGGGCAGAGAGAGAGGAAAAGAGTCTCAAGCAGGCTCCACGCTTAGCACAGAGGCCTACTGGAGGCTCAATCCCACAAACCACAAGATTACGACCTGAGCCTAAATCAAGAGTGGGACTAAATGACTGAGCCACCCAGGTACCCCAGAAGGATTTCTTTCTATAATTGTTATGCCAGAAAAAAATAAAATAGAAAAACAATTCTGCATTCAGTCTTTGTTCTTCTCCCTTTGGTCATGTAAACATACATGTAAGTACTAGTGATAAAGCACTTATTCTTCAACTTCTGCAACTATGCATCAGTTATTTTCCTTCTGATTTTCTGTTATGTTGTTTTCAAATCAATGACATTAACAGATTCACAATGCAAATTTAGTTTTTATCTATCTCTAGATATTTCAAAGCCATCTGAATAGTCAGATGGTACTTCAAATTCACACAAGTATTCTAGAATGCCTTTCCCTATCTAAAAAAGCTTTTTTTTGTGGCCATTAGCATCTTTATTTTGATTACTGTAATTGAAAGAGAAACTTATTTTTGGTGTTTTGTTATTGTCAGGAAGTTAATTTCAGGTTATAATGATAAGCAATAACAATAAATGTATATTTAGAGAAATATATGAACAGTTCAATTTTGGTTGTATGGAGATGGAAAGTATAAACTGATACACTGAGGCATTGATAGATCTCTACATTTCTATATCAAGATATTAATTTAATTTAAAAAATCTACATTATATTATTCTTACTCTAATGAAGCTATAAGTTCAACTGGGAAGTGTTTTAAATAACCTAAAACAATATACTCCACCATGCTGATTTAGCTTCCTTTACATATAATTAGACTTTTCCAATTTAATTCTAAATTTACAGAGAACAATTTACAGACAATTTAAAAAGAGAAGTCAGATACTACAATGATAACAGTTATCAGGTCTATAAAGGATAATGATAATAAACAACGAGTATATTTGGGGTATTTATATGCATCAGTGAGTCAGATAAAATAACTAGGAATTATTGTTTTATACCCTCAAAAAAATCTTATCAGCTACTATTTTTCCTAATTTAGACACCATGGTTTGATAAAAGATAAGTAATCTATTGACAATATCAGGGCTTGTGAGACAGAAGCTGGAATTTGAATTCACTTCCCTCAGATTCCAATGTTCTTTCCATTACATTATGCTGTTATCCTAACAACAAAAATTGGTTTTCTCACTCCTTTACTTCATGTTTCCATATAAACAGTGTATTATAAAATGAATCACTGCTTTGATGAAATGAGGGCCAGTACAGAATAAAACATTTAATATACCTTAGTACAAAGGTACTTTTCTTCATGTCTTCCCTTTTATACTTCCTAAGAATTATAAATATTTAAAGGAATATTTATTAGTGTAAATTATTTGTGACAATTTCTGAGAATATGTTTTAAACGTGCTTCTTTCTTTAAAACCAAAAAAGAATGGGGTGCTTGGATGGCTTAGTTGGTTAAGCCTCTGACTTTGGCTTAGGTTATGATCTCGCGGTTCAAGCCCCGCAACGGGCTCTGTGCTGACAGCTCAGAGCCTGGAGCCTGCTTCAGATTCTGTGTCTCCTTCTCTCTGCCCCTCCCTTGCTTCTTCTCTCTCTCTCTCTCTCTCTCTCTCTCTCTCTCTCTCAGAAATAAATAATAAACATTAAAAATAAATATAAAAATATTACAAATATTATATTATTATAAATTATATTATTATAAATATTATTTAAAAATTAAAATAAAAATAAAACCAAAAAAGAATGGGTGTCTGGCTGGCTTAGTCGTTAAAGCATGTGACTCTTGATCTTGGGGCTATAAATCTGAGCCCTACATTGGAAGTAGAGATTACTTAAGAATAAAAGTCTTAAAAAAAAGAAACTTTAAAAAGAAAAACAAAAAGGAAGATATATCATCACCTTCTATAATTTATTCACAACTCCGTCTTCATTATCAATTATTACTGAGTATTTACTGTTAGATGCGTTGTATAGCTTGTGTGTAAATCTATGCTTTAATCCAAATTTGAATATTTATGTCTAAAACTCAAATTGTGGGTTCAACTAAATATAATTAAAAATATCACTTTGGGATGTATATATAATACATATATATACATATATATGTCTGTGGTTTAGGTATAAATCAGGAGTAAAAACAATGATTAAATACAGAAGCACACTGATGTTTCAAATCATGTTTATGCTATGAACAATATAATGAAACATTTAAATAGTTTAAAATAATCAAACTTAAAGTACAATCTGAGAGAAACTTCTGTGATGTCTTTCCATGCACTGATAGATAAGAAGTAGTAAGTGGGCACTGGGGTTCGTGGATGGCTCAGTTGGTTAAGCTTCTGACTTTGGCTCAGGTCATGCTCTCACAGTTTGTGAGTTTGACCCCATGTCAGGCTCTGACCTGATAGCTTGGAGCCTGGGAGCTTATTTGGACTCTGTCTCTCCCTCTCTCTCTCTCAAAAATAAATAAACATTAAAAAAAAAAAAAGAAGAAGAAGTGGGCATCAATTCCCCTAGAGAGAATTATTATTAAAAAAAGGCACTTTGAACTTTTAATTTTTGACTCATCTAAACCATATTGAAGCAAATATTATACTCATTCCAGTATTTTGAACTTTTGCCAAGTGAAAATATTATAGAAAAATACAGCTATTGAAATCTATTTAAATCATGATTTCATTTTAGATTTCTACATAGGAGGAGAACATTTCCACACAGGGACAAATATACCATGGTTAATTTCTCTTCCTCCCCACCTGTATGAGTGTGCAGTATGTGTAAAAAAAAAAAAAAAGTTTTGTTTTTGCTGTTTATAAAAAACCTTCATTTCTAGAGGTGAAGGTAAAACTAGCACTCCCCAGATTGCCACAGAGAGTCATTCCAGTAGTTAATTTGCTTTTATTGACTTCCAGGGTTTCCTACTGAGAAATTTCCTGGCTGGTGTTCTTAAAATTGGAGCAAATGTCTTCATCTTTGTTCATTTTTCTGAAGTTAATATATGGTTTTCAATCTCCTCCTTAAGATTTATCAATTTGTTATATTTCTCATAAACACAAACTATGTTTCATTCAACACTCCCAAAATTCTAAATGTACTTGTTGATAGTTCTCCCTGGCCTGAAGCCATCTGGGACAAACTATGTTATATATACACAAACTACACATTTATATACATGGACACACACACACATATTTAAAAATAAATTGATAATCACTACTTGTTTTTGTTTACTTCTCCATGAAAGGCTCTAGCTGATAGATTTAGGGCCATCACTACCTTATTATTGACATCTGAAAACAGACTGCTGTTTTTGGCACTGAGAACTCAGTGGGTACAGAATTTATTTTTATTATTTTAGCTAGGTAGCCTTCACTAAAAATAAATTCTGTACCTTTCTCATTAGCAATTATTTGATAATCTGTTTTTTAATGTTTTTATGTTTTATTGATAAATATAATGTAAAGAAAATATGAAGCACTATTCAAATTATAATCATAATGCTGCCTGTCTCTTCCCTATAGAGACTTTAAATTTTGGAATAGATTGCATAAGACACATGATTAGAGAAAGTGGATCTTCAACAGAATTTCAACTGACACTTAAAATCACTATAGTTTTCTCTCTTTTCATTTTGGTAAGTAGCAGTTATTAAAAATAATAGGACAGACTTGCACTTCTGGGAAGATGGAGTACATGTAATTATCCCTATTTTTCAGGAATAAGCTTAAATAAACCCCAAAAAAGTCTGACAACAAGGCAGACTGGCAAGGGCCCTGGGGACCCAAGGAATGACTTGGTGGAGTGTTCCTTGGTTTTCTTTATGATTATATATATCGCAGACTTGGAGCTGAAGAAGCCAACTACCTGGAAATAGCAATGGGTGCAGACAAAAAACAAAAAGAAAAAACAAAATAAAACAAAAAACAAAACAAAAGAATCAAACCAAAAAATCCACCAAAAGCCTGTTATGTTTAGTCCAAGAATCAGGAAAGGTGAAAAGGTGAAGTCTATCGTGAGACAAAACATTGGGAAAATAATTGCCCTACTCCATTACTGAAAATGTGAACTGTAGTAGAATACTGGAATGTATTTTAAAATCCTATTTATAGTATATTAATCACTTAATAACAAGTAATGTTTCCCTAGGTAACAACATATTATTTTAGTTAGGTCGACAATGTATTTTACTAGTAATATGGTATTAATTTTTCAAAGCAGTCTAAATTGTCATAAATAACTTCCTGAGCCACTCCATTTTAATGTTTCTATTTCACTGACAGATTTCTCTGAGGCTGACAGTTCATTTCTCTAGGATCAACAGCTTATAGAAAAAATAATATTATTCTCCCTGCACTATCAGGTGCATAAGTAAGATGTCAAATGCAGTGAACACTTCTCCACCCTAATTTGCTTCTTGAAATTTTGACTGTTAAGTCATATAAATATTCCTTGGATTATTATTTCACTACTAAAGGTATCTCTCAATTATATACTTATCCTATGAACCCTGCAGAAATATTACAGAGGCAGCTCATTTGGAAAACATTTTAGCCAGTATCTTTCTTGCCATCTGTTATGGCAATATTTATGATACATAAGATATAAGAATGCAAGTTTAAATTTATTTTGATTCAGTCATTTGTAATATTTCAGAATTTGTGGAATTTATGTGTACCTGATCGATTGAGGAAAATTAATAAAAACTGCTGAACACCAACAAATGGTTGTTGGATTACTTTTCAGCTTATAAGTCTTTCTCTTAACTTACATATTTTAAAAGTTTTCCAAAATATACAAAGTAGGCAGGAGAATAGACTGTATCCCAACTCTGAATTCAACAGTTATCAACATTATACCACACTTGTTTATTATTTCCTTCCTTCCTTATTTCCTCACTTCCTCCCTTTTTTCCTTGACTTTTCTTTCAATTATAAAATGGCTACATAATCTTCCAACATTTTAGTATCCTATTTTGCCATGTGATTTTGCAATTCCTCCGATCAAGAGGTCAAGTCTAGGAGTGCCTGAGTAGCTCAGTAGGTTAAATGACCTACTCTTAATTTTGACTCAGGTCATGATCTCAGGGATCATGAGATCAAGCCCTGCATCAGGCTCTGCACTGACAGCTTGAGATTCTCTCACCCTCTCTCTCTTTGCCCCTCCTTCACTCATTCTCTCTCTCTCTCTCTCTCTCTCTCTCTCTCTCTCTCTCTCTCTCTCTCTGTCTCAAAATAAATAAAATATACATTTAACAAAAAGAGGTCAAGTCTATTTCTTCACACCTTGAATCAGGTTGGCCAGAGACTTACATTGCCTAATGGGACATTAGGAAACATAACTCAAGCAGAGGCCTCAAAAGAGCTTACATATTGGACTGTCTTCTTTTGCTGTGTTTAGAACCCTAAGACCACCATACAGACAAAATTGAGCAGGACTCATGGAGGGTGAGGGGCTAAATGCAGGAAAAACAAGTCCAACAAATAGCGTGCCAACTTCCAGAAAAAGTAAAACCATCCTAAATCATCTAGCCATTAGCAAAACTATAGGCAACTACCAACATACCATCAAATTCAAGCTGAGTTGGCCCAGATAACAAAAGCACAACTGATACACAAAATTGTGAGCAAACTCAAGAAGCTGTTGTTGTAAGCTGTTAAACAATTATCCTTCTTTTCCTCCTTTTTTTCTCCCTTCCTTTCTTCTTTCCTTACATTGTTTTATCCTTCTTAATTCATTTCCTTTCTCTTTATGTTCTTATGATATTTTTTAAAACTCCTCATCATGGGGCGCCTGGGTGCCTCAGTCGGTTAAGCGGCCAACTTTGGCTCAGGTCATGATCTCGCAGTCTGGGAGTTCGAGCCCCGCGTCAGGCTCTGTGCTGACAGCTCAGAGCCTGGAGCCTGTTTCTCCCTCTCTCTGACCCTCCCCCATTCATGCTCTGTCTCTCTCTGTCTCAAAAATAAATAAACGTTAAAAAAAATTCAATAAAAAATTTTAAAAAACCCAAAAAACTCCTCATCATGTCACTTTTCTTATAAGTGTTTCCGTACATATCCAAATAAGGGAATTTTAACAATCACAGTACCATTACCTCACTTAATATTATTAATAATAATTCCCTAACTACTAATATCCAGTCAATATTTAATGTTTTCCAGTTGTTTCTAAATATATTTTATTGCTTTTCATTAATAAATTATGATAGTGTCTTCAATAATAAATTATTTTGAAAAATTGACTGCTCTAGCTAGGTCAGAACTCCAGTGTTTCTTCAGCTTTGTATTATATCTGAAATCTTTGTTCATTTCTCACCCATGAGCAGCTGTGATTTATTGTTCTTTTTCGAGTCTATCCTTGTACATGTGCAGTTCAGAATGCAGGCAAGCACTTGAGGCAAGCACCCTGAGCAGATTACCAGCATTCTTTTTCTGTCGTTCCCTTCTTCCCTTATCTCTGGACCCAGCCCCAGATATTCCAGCCTCCTTAGTAAAACAGTCCTTTCCCATTTGGGCCCTATTTGCCTGAAGAGCCATTTGAAAATGACCCCCTTGAGAGGCCAAACCATGGAGTCTAGCCCATTCCCAAGAATGATGCTATTTATTAAAAAAAAAAAAAAAAAAAAGTGGCGGTGGAGGGTGGGAGGGGAGCGCCTGGGTGGCTCAGTCAGTTGAATGTCTGACTTTTGATGTCAGCTCAGGTCATGATCTCACGATCCTGAGATCAAGCCCCATGTCCTGCTCCAAGCTGAGCCTGGAGCCTGCTTGGGATTCTATCTCCCTGTCTCTCTGCCCTTCCATGAACCCCCTCAAAAATAAATAAATAAATATTAAAAAAAAAAGAGTGATGTTACAGATTTTCATCAAGGTTATTTGTTCTTTGCTTTACTACCAAATGTCTAGGTCAAAGGCCTTACATTGTTTACTGTGTTTATAAGGAAGCAAGATCCTCTCACCTGTAACTGTTCTATTAGGCCTGTGAGTTTCCATTTATGTCCGTTTAGGGTATTTCTATGGTCATATCTGGCCCACACACTGTACAGGTGTATACAGCTTACATGCATACATACTCTGGATTTTCATCTACAAAAAATGTTTAATTTTGTCTGACAAATGATACCTTATTACTTGACAATGGATTGGTTTAGACAAGGTGTAAGTTAGTTATAATGTTCAATGTACATATATTATAATTATCTTCCTAATGTACTAGAGCCAGAATCAATATATTCCACATAGAACATTAATGCAAATGAGTGAATTTGTAATCTGGGATCTTAGCCATGGACATGCAGATTAGTATTTGCGGCAAAATTTTATAAACAAAACCATAGATTAATTATCTCCACACTGTGAAGTAGGGTAGTTTATTCTAGTCCATCTTTCAGTTTTAATTTTGTCACTAATATGTTCTAAGTTAAATTGATATACTCGGGAAAAATGACCTTCTAAGGTAGTTTATGAAAGATCCATAGTTTAACCTGAAATATTAACCAGTTGTTAAATGCATTTCTAACTTTCGTATTCCATTTCCTAAAAAATCTACTTGAATGGAGTAAATTCTCAATTATTTATAGCATTAAGAGTTCAGAATAAAAGGAGAATGTTGAAAAATTGTGATAGATAAGCCAAATCGTGGATGTTTAATTTCTATGTAAAAATGCATATAGATTTCCATTTTAAAAATACACTTTTATAGTTAAAACTAATAGTATTTGTTTAACCTTTGGGCAATTAGTGAATGCCAGAGTCAAAAATCTTTATTTGATGCTGGGGAGCCATTGTAGATTGAGCAGACTAATTTCCTTTTCCTTTTTATTTTATTTTATTTATCTTTTTCATTTTAGATAGAGAGAGAATGTGTGTGAATGGGAGAAGGGGCGGAGGAAGAGGGAATCTGAAACAGACTCCGTGCCTAGTGCAGAGCCCCACACGGGGTTCAATCCCAATACCCTAGGATCATGACCTGGAGCAAAATTAAGAGTCAGACATTCAACCACGTGAGCCACCCAGGTACTCCAAGCAATTAATATCCTTAATGGAATTGGTCAAACTCAGAATAAAATAAATATTTTTTATATATTTATGTATTTTATATAGTATTTATATATTTTAAATAAAATAAATAAAATAAATAAAATATTTCATATTTTCCAAATAATATATTAGTATAAACAGTAGCACATACATAACTACTATGCCTGCTGTTATGGGCTAAACTTTATCCCCCCAAATTCCTATATTGAAGCTCTAACACATCATATGACTCTATTTAGAGATAATGTCTTTAAAGGAGTAATTAAGTTAAAATGAGGCCATTAGAGTGGGCCATAACTTAAGCTGGTATCTTTATAACCAGAGTGGATTAAGACATAGAGAGAGATACCAGGGCACATATTTACAGGAGGATGACCAGTGAAGAGGCAAGAGGGCAACACCTGCAAATGAAAAAGGGAGGTCTCAGGAGAAACCAACCATACCATTTCCTTAGATCTTAGACTTCAATCCTCCAAAATGTGGGAAAATAAGTGTTTTTAAGTCACCCAGTCTGTGGTATTTTGTTATGGCAGCCCTACCAAGCTAATACATCTCTTCGTATGATTACCATAAATATTAGGTTTTCTAGTAAGAAAAACTGTTATATTTAAAATAACTGAAAGATCTGGATCTAGATATCTCTTCCAGTTAGTGTTTTGTTTTCTTTGGGTAGATAATAGTTGAATTATTGTATCATATGGTCTTTCTGTTTTTAGTATCTTGAGAAACCTTCATGCTGTTAACCACAGTGGCTTCGCCAGTTTACATTCCCATCAACGGTGCAAGAGAATTTACTTTTCTCCACATCCTCATCAACACGTGTTATTTCTTAGCTTTTTGGCTCTAGACATTCTGACAAATGTAAAGTGATATCTCATTGTGGTTTTGATTTGCCTTTCCCTGATCACTACCACCCATCTATTTATCACAGTTTTATTTACAATATCCAAGATATGGGAGAAATCCAAGTGTCCATTGATAAGTAGACAATGAAGATATGGAATATGTACAATGGAATATTACTTAGCCATAAAAATATGAGATCTTACCATTTGTGACATCACGGATGGATCTAGAGGATATTATGTAAAGTAAAATAAGTCAGACAGAGAAATATAACTATCATATGATTTCAATGATATGTGGAATTAAAAAAAAAATAAAACAAAACAGGGAAACTGGGTGCTCATTTGGTTAAGTATCTGACTCTTGATTTTGGCTCAGGTCAGGGTCTCACAGTCCCGAGATGGAGACTTGTGTCAGGCTCCATATTAAGCATGGAGCCTGCTTAAGATTCTCTCGCTCCCTCTTCCTCTGTCCCTCCCCTGCTGTGTGTGCATTCTCTCTCTCAAAAAATAAAAATAAAATAATTAAAATAAAATAAAATAAAATACTAACAAAATAAAACAAATGAATAAGCAAACAAAAAGCAGAAATAGACCCATTAATACAGAGGACAAATTGGTAGTTTCCCGAGGGAGAAAAGGGTGAAAGGATGTGCAAGGGGCAAAATGGGTGAAGGGGTGTAGAAGATACAGGTTTTTCGTTATGGAATGAATAAATTATGGGAATAAAAGGTACAACATAGGGAATACAGTCAATGGTATTGTAATAGTATATGGTGACAGATGGTAGCTATACTTGTGGTAAGCATAGCATAACATAGCGTAAGGTATAATCTTGTTTTGTTTGTTTATTCATTTGTTCAATTACTATCCTACACACTTGAAACTAATGTAACATGTATCAATCTTACTTAAATTAAAAAACAAATGACTTAGAGGAAAGTACAAATGGTTATAAGTTGGCCAAAGCAAACACAACAAAAGAAATACCTAAAAATATCTTAACTAAAAATAAAACATTAAAAAGAAAAAATAACAGAAAGATCATAATGGCTATAGAACAGTATATACTGATGACAGAAGTATGAAGACATTGAAAAAGACATCTGGAAATATTATAACAAATTACAGGCCTTTAAGAGCTTCTGGTTATAGAGAATATAGGTCTTCTGACCCCATCTCTAAGTTTGTTCATTTAATTAAAAAATATTGCCACTTAGTTTTCTTAACCAGGCAAAGTGAGTATAATATTTGTCTCTTCCATTCAACTGCTCAAAGATGTTTCAGAAAAGCAACGAAAGGTCTTATTTCATGAATGAAGAAAAGTTGAAAAGAAATATCAAAGAATGTCAATAGTTGGAAAAGGAGAAAATCTGTAAAAAAGTTTACATTACATATTATTTTCTAACATTGAGTCACAAAATGTTTTAAACAAAAACTCTTTCCCTGTGATTTTTCCTACTTTTTAAATAAGTTGTATACATCTTACTCTCATGTTTCAATACGTGTTTAAGAAATATTCTGGATACAAGTCTTTTGGTGGATATATATCACTTATAAATATGTTCTAGTCTGTAGCTATTTTTTTATTCTTTTAACAGTATCTTTCATATAGCAAATTAAAAAAAAAACTTATAAAGTTCAATTTATCATTTTTTTTCTTTTATAGATTGTGCTGTTAGTATCATTTCCAAGATCTCTTACCTAACCTCTGGACACAAAGGCATTATGAGTGAAAGAAGCCAGTTTCAAAAGGTTACCTACTGCATAATTCCATTTCTATGACATTCTTGAAAAGACAGAACTATAGTGACAAAAAAAAAAGATTAATGGTTGCCAGAGGTGGGGAACTGTGAGACTACAAAAGGGCAACATGAAGAGTTCTATGGGGTGATGGAAATATTATGTAGGCTAATGGTAGTAAAGCAGACCCAACATAGTTAAGGTTCATGCAACTGTGCTATACCTTCAAAAAATGTCATTTTACTCTATGTTAAATTAAAAAAACACACAAATAAAAACAAAAATAAAAAATAATTTTTACCACAATGTAAGCATATTGTAGAGCAGATATTCCTGAAAAGTATATGAATGACAACTATCAACTAGAAGGCACAGCGGTAGTAAACTAAAATCAAATTGATCAGGTCACAGACTATCAAAAAGTGAAGATATTTTAGTTCTCAGAGCTCTCGTGGGTCTTATACATTAATAAGCTCAATCACAAATTTATTAAATTAACATATATAATGTAAATATTAAACACTATTTTCTGTTGCCTCTCCAAGTGAAGCTGATAGAAACGTTCATAGAGCGGTGCCTGGGTGGCTTAGTAGGTTAAGCATCTATTGATTTCAGCTCAGATCATGATCTTGCAGTTTGTGGGTTCAAGCCCCCTGTCGGGCCCTGAACTGACAGTGCAGAGCCTGCTTAGGATTTTGTCTCACCCCCTCTCTTTCTGCCCCTCCCTGCTTTTACTTACTCTCTCTCTCTCAAAATAAATAAATAAATGTAAACAAAAGAAATATTCATAGAACAGAAGGTAGTACCGGTATCAGAGAATTTAATTATTTTCCTTAAAAACAACAATAAGAACAAACATGCAAGACTATGAATATAAAAGGCAAAAATCCTATAATGTGAGTTGAGACATAACCATCCCTTATAACAGTAATTAAATGGTCAGGAATTACTCTCTTCATTTATTTCACAATTGGCTGATAGCCACATTTATTGTTAAGCAAGAAAGAATGATGCTTTATAAAGTGGGTTTGTATCATATGCTGTAGCTGGTTCCAGAGTATTCAGTAACTTATAGATTCTTGGGGAGCAAGTCACACAGTCAACAGTTATTAATTCAGTTGTTTAACTAGCTATTTATTATTCAATACGGATTGAACCAACCATAAACGTAGATTAGACCTAAAATTATTTTTTCTTACTGCCATTTGTATCTTTGTCCTTTTTTTCTTTATTTGCTTATGTTTGGTTTTAACAAATAATGAAGTCAGTGAATCTGTGCAGACAATCCTTAAATGTTAATGAACTGTCTTTTAAAAGAACACATAAATCCTTTTCTTCCAATTTTTTTTCCAGTTGCTGTTAGGTTGTTGTTATAAATAAAGAGATATTTTTACCAGGGACTCTTTCAAATTTTTAAGGTTAAAAAAGGCTGTACTCTCCAAACAGCAAAAAAAAAAAATAAGCAGAAAATCTTTCAAGGATGAAATAAATAAAAGGAGCAAAAAGATTTGTACTGGCAGAATTGTTAAAAAATGCGATTATTTTGAATTCATTAGGGGATAAGCAATGATACAAAAATAGGCTGCTAATTAATAAGGAGGGGCTAGAAATTAATGAGTCCAAAATGTCTGAGTTACTGAAATTGTACAACTCATTTTTTAATGAGAGAAATGAGAGAAATTTTAGGAAATAGTGACAGCTTTGCAAAAATTGCTATTGACAAAACACAGGAAGAGGAATACTTGAATATATGAACATACTCAAATCAGCAAAATTGGGTGACTTGTTTCCAAGGACACAGAGCAAGTTAGTTGCATAATACCAATCACTGAATCAATAATAATAAAGATGCAAAAATTATGTCAAAATATCTATATATTGCCTTTGAACCACATTTTCTCAATCATATTAGATTCTACTTTTGATACAGTATGTTTTTCCATATAATAAGATCTTTCTAGATTCAAAAATGAATTGGGTACTTCTGGTTTTTCCAGTTAGTCAAAAGTGTAGTACTTGAAATAAAATGTAAAATACTTTTGATCGAAAAGAATTGGATGCTGATGAGAAACAGACAAAAACAGGGATGAGAGTAGAGAGTATTGGGTGTTTTCTTTTTTGTTTTTTTGTTTTTGTTTTTTGTTTTTTTTTGTGGGGTCTCCTTTCTACTGGAAGGGCAAGAAACTACCATCAGGTAGATGATATTTAATCTGAAACATACCAAATGAGAGGGATCCAACTGTATGAAGTATTGAGGTAAGACCCATTCCAGAAGTTAACAGTGTATCTAACACTTGGGTGAAAAACTTTTATGTTCAAGGAAAGAAAGAAGGTCTTCTTGGCTGGATTTTAGTGCCTGGGGTGATAGTGATAGGAAATAAGGGAGACTGGTTAGACTGTGGATGGTGGTAAGAAATCTGAATAGAAAAACTGTAAGTTAAATATGTAACTTAAAAATATAATCATCCTTAAACAAAAATCATTTCAGCTTCTGTTGCCATTATTAGAAAACCTAATGACTAAATAAGTTATATAAACATGGCAGACTGGGTTTTATTATGGACAAAATGATGGAAATAGATTGATAGAATAAAGCCAAAAGCATAAAGAAACAACCTAAATCCCTAACTAGTAAATAAAGAGCTGCCACGAGAAATTGGATGAGTTCCCTATAATAATTGTTGCCACAAATCTTAACACATACTCCTTTTTTTGTATACTCTATAATTCACCTATGATTAATAGTTTTTTTCTATTTTGTAGGGAATTAAAATGTTTTTAAAGTGGCATGTTCTTTTTATTTTATTATTATTGTAATAATAAGTATTTTAAAGAACTATAAATACAGAGTTGAATGCTAGCCAGCAGGTCAACTCTAGTAGATCTTATCTCACTCTGAATCAAAAAAATATGAACATTTCAGTAACTCGTGTTTGGACTTATGCTTATGATCCCCCTGTTTACTTTTAGTATCAGTCAGGTTAGGTCAGATGTTATTTTAAAAAGCTCAAACCTTGCCCCAAAGCATATTACTTACAGAAATGTTAACTCTGCAACTTTTACAGATACCCAATACACATTAGTCCAATAATGGCTGTAATATATATATATATATATATATATATATATATATATATTATGTATGTATGTGTATATATATATACATATACATATATAATATATATATATATATATATATATATATATATATATTTAAAGTTGTTCAGAGTATTTTAATACTAGTTGTTTTCCTGCCCCCTCTCTTGTCTCATTTATATAGCAAACACCGTTAACAGTATTTCAGGAATGGAAGACATAATGGAAATAAAAGCCTAAGCAAAGATTTGGCAGTCTGAGCTCTAGTAGTAATATTTCCCCCTCAAACAGTTGGTTGAATGTAAGCAAGTCATTGACTAGCAGAAGCTCCATGGGTGAACTAAAAATCATCATGATCAAAAGACACAGTACATACCTTGTAATCAGGGAACGTTTTTGTTTTTTTTTCTAAGGTATTAGCTCTGCTGCTTATTAGCTCTAAGGCCCTAGATGGTCATTTTGCCTCCATAAATTATGATTTCTTCATCAGGAAAATAAGGATATGAATGCATTCTACACATATTTGAGATAATGTGTGATAAAGTGCAATGTATTGCATTGTATTGCAATGTATATACCCATAAAGAAGAGGTCATTATTTTCACTGAAAATAAATGTGCTGCAAAGACTTTACTATTTCTCAGGAAGTGAGAAACTATACCGAAGTTTCCTTTAAATGAGAGGCCAAAGGACACAAAAATACTGATTTAAAGGGGCACATGTACCTCAATATTTCTAGCAGCATTATCACCAGTATCCAAATTATAGGAAGAACCCAAATGTCCATCGACTGATGAATGGATAAAGAAGATGTGGTGTATGTATGTGTGTGTGTGCATGTATATTATATATATAATATATATATATTATATATATGTGTGTGTGTGTGTATAATAATTTGGATACTGTTGATCCAAATATATATATATATATATATATATATATATATAGAGAGAGAGAGAGAGAGAGAGAGAGAGAGAGAGTGATAAATGGGATATTATTCAGCCAGCAAAAAGAATGATAATCTTGCCATTTGCAATGACGTGGATGGAGCTAGAGTTGTATTATGCTAAGTGAAATAAGTCAGTCAGAGAAAGACAAATACCATATGATCTCACTCATTTTTGGACTTTAAGAAACAAATCGATGAACACATGGGAAGGGATAAAAGAGAGGAAAGCAAACCACAGGAGACTCTTAACTTTAGAGAACAAACTGATGGTGGATGGAGGGGAGATAGGCTAAATGAGTGTTGTGTATTAAGGAGTGCACTTGTTGGGGCGCCTGGATGGCTCAGTCGGTTAATTGTTCAACTTCAGCTCAGGTCATGATCTCAGGGTTCATGGGTTCGAACTCTGTGTGGGGCTCTGTGCTGACAGCTCAGAACCTGGAGCCTGCTTTGGATTCTGTGTTCCCCCCCTCTCTGTTCCTCCCCGACTCACACACTCTCTCTCTCTAAAAAATAAAGATTAAAAAATTAAAAAAAAAAAGAATTGGATGTTGTATGTAAATGCTGAATCACCAAATTCTACTACTGAAACCAATATCACATTATATGTTAGCTAACTAGAATTTAAATAAAAATTTGAATGAATGAATGAATGAATGAATAAGAGGCCAGAAATAATAACATTAAAACTCAAAGCAAATGACTGTATACAAAAACCAAACAAACAAAAACAAATAAAATAGCTATTGGATTCCTGCAAATACACTCCAATAAACTGCTTATATTCCATCCTTTACTTCTATGCTGGTTATCAACTGTCCCTCTGCTCCAAATCCACCTTTCCCCCGCTGCTTTGTGATACTGGAGCTGCATCATTTAAATCTCTTTTGTGCTGGCCACCACAATGTTAAATTCTGTCAGTAGAGAGCAGTAGAGGGACAACTCAAAAGGAAGGGCCTGGGGCACCTAGGTGGCTCAGTGGGTTGAGCAACTACTTAGGCCCAGGTCATGATTCTCCAATTTGTGGGTTCAAGCCCTACATTAGTCTCTCTGCTGTCAGTGTGGAGCCTGCTTTGGATCTTCTGTCTCCCTCTGCACCTCCCCTGCTTATGCATTCTCTCTCAAAAATAAACATTAAAAAAAAGGAAAAAGAAAAAAAAGGAAGGGCCTTCTCTTCTGGTTCTATTCCTTTCCTGTTTTTTCCTACATCATGAAACTCAGCTGGTGGCTTCCCAGCAAATCTCACTGGGTGCTTCCCAGAGACTTTCAGCAGCACCTCACCCTGGGATTCCTCGCTTGTTAAACCTTTCCAAAGCTCTCTCCCACCTGGTGAACCAGGGACCCACCCTCTCCAGCAGAGTGTGTGTGTTTGTGTGTGTGTCTAGAGAGACCCTCTTTCTTTCAAGTTTACTTCTTTCTCTACTATTCTCCCTAAACCCTAGAGATAGTGGCTGCTCCCCACTTCTATTCCTCTGTTTAGAGTTCTCTATGCCTCTTAATAGTTAATTCCCTGTTACTAGTTGATAATTCTTTATATAGAAATTATTCTCCTCAGGTTCCTGATATGATTTCTGACTCTTGACTGGACTCTGACTGATATACCTTTTCATACTCAAGATTAAAGATATCAAGTGTAATTTAAACTTGGCATTCTGGTAACTCTAAAGCACACAACAGAATTTTACAAATCTATGATTATAGCTCTTAATACTAAATGCAGCTTGAAACAAATTGAATTTTGCTGGATAAAAATAAATCTGAAGTCCGTGACAGATTTCAAAAACATTTCACAATATGTTGGAAAACAGCAGTGGAATGTAAAATCTTTGAAAGAGTTAGAAATACTGAAGAAAAACAAGGAAGAGCATACAAAAAGAATTAAAATTCTGTGGGAGTCACAGTTTTGGTCCTAGTCTTTACACGGAGATTTTTATATACGTTTTGTTTAATTTTCAAAGGTTATTCTAGCCATGAATAAACTTAGTAATTTTTACATATAGCTGGTATGACTCACACATACATAAGCTTGATCCCATTCATATTTTTGGGTTCTCTACCATGCTTTCTAAACCTCTTGACAAACTAATCAAATGTCCTTTAAATTGATTTATAATATTTCAAATTTGTGTGCCACAGTAATTTTCCCCAAGTCTCTCATCCTGCACAGAAACTAATTCCTCTTCAATTGTCTCATTGTGCTCACTAAATACGAACCCAATTTAATTATTATTCTTTTATCTTTTATACCACTAACATCGGAAGTTGATAATTAGAATAAATTAATTTTCTGCTTCCAAAATGAAGAAAATTGCTTTGTTATGAGCATTTGAAAAGTACTTAGTATAAATATACATAGTTACTGATAACAAATGCAATGACAACTCCCTGGCAGCTTCCCCTGAACCTCAGAAGCAATGGATTGTCACAGTGAAGTGTTAATGAACATTAGCAATTACACATGCAAATTTTGTTTCCATTTCTAGATTAGTCTATTTCTTTAAAATCCATTCACTTTAATGTATTTTCATTTATGTATTTAAATATAAACATACAAGAAATAATGATTTGTACATCCTTGTTTTAGGATTTAAGAAGATTCAAGATGAATACTAAATGGGCATGTTCTTTGAGTTCCACGTTATTTTTTTCTGCTAAGAATAGGAGGTTTTTTTATAGGACTAAAAACAGATATGGTTTTATCTTAAAGTATCTCTTAACATGAAAGTGTTCTCTATCTGACCACTCAATAGAGAAATGATAAATTTTAGAGAATGGGGTTTCCTTCTGGGTCAGGGTTCTGACTCTCTCATATATCCCTGGCATACACATGATTCAAGCACATATCAGATATACACTGAAAAAACTTAATTTTCCTCCAGAAGACATCTTCTCTCTCTCTTTTTTTTTTTTTTTTTGGCCAATAGTTGATGTATAGAGATTATATAAAGGTATAAAAAAGTGAATTTTAAATATTTAAAAATATTTTTATATTGAGATAGAGTGGTATGGTATACAATTTTATTTATTTATTTATTTACTTACTTACTTATCATTTATTTATTTTACTAAGAGTCAAGATCCTTTTAATTGTTAAGAAGGAAGTTACTTAGAGGGGGAACCGTGCTTAAGATTCCACAGAGCTAAGGTTGTGGAGACCATGACTAAATAAATATGTAACAAGGACATATTTTGATATTCTTTAAAGCAGTGCTTTTGAGTCAGGAAAACATGCAAAAAAGATGATACTTATTGACATGCTTCTCGCTGAACAAGACCTTTACTCACCTTTGTATGCATCGACTGCCTAGCCCAGGTATTGGACATCCATAATAATTTAATGCAACTCACAATCAAATTACACTTCATCAAATATAATACTTTCACATGGAAATAAATTCCAGATACTTTTTAAATTCATGATTTCCATGAACATTTCAGTTATGATAAATTACAAAATGGCAAGAAAGACTCTTTGAGATCTCAAAGTAAGAAAAAAA
This sequence comes from Acinonyx jubatus, assembly GCF_027475565.1. NCBI lineage: Eukaryota > Metazoa > Chordata > Mammalia > Carnivora > Felidae > Acinonyx > Acinonyx jubatus. Next base: position 100,063,005 of record NC_069384.1, read on the forward strand.
CTTGAGGAAAGTATCTTTCAAAGGGCTTCACAAATATGAAGCACAATTATTAGAAGCTTGATAAAAAGCAATTTTTCCGTTCAAGGTTTAAGTCTCAATTTTTGAACATTCCTACATCAACAAGACACCATTTGTGATTGCTCTTTTTAAAAAGGCCCCAAAGAGCTTATATCATGTCAGGGGCGGGTGCCTCTCAGCCAGCACCAGACAGAAGAGGCTTGCGATATTTGCACTAAATCCAAACTCGGTACATTGTCATTTCCTCAGTTCAGCTGCAATCTGCTATCCACCAGATTCTGAGACTTTTCCAGTCCAGCAGTAGTGATAAGTGCATCTGGCCCATCTTGTGTGAAGTAAACTATAGTACTATCACCTCTCACACAGAAATTTTCACAGAGACACTGACCTTTTTGTAAACTGAAGCTAAGCCATGTCTTAGTGGCCATAATCTTGCAGAAGCATCACTCTCCGTGCTTCAGAAGCCTGCGCAGCCTGTTGATAGCCTTCTGCATCTTGTCTGGAACAACTGCTCGAGTGTTGGGTAGGCGGTGGAGGATCCAGGGAACTCATCAGCACAGATTTCCAGGTGACTGAGTTTCTGAGTTATGTTTTCTTCCCCAGGAGGCATCTGTGTTTTACATCCAAGGCTATCTGAAGAACACGAGTGTTCTTTTATTTTTAAAGCAGGTCCATCCTCACTGCTCCTACATTCAGCTACTTCACTTCTCTTGTTCTCTGAGAGCAAATCCTTCAAGTGATTTTGGTTTGGGCTAGGTGCTAGCTCTGGGAATTCAGGAAAAAGCCAATGTCTATCCTTGAAAAACCTGTTTTAGTGGATTTTGTAGAAGTCATTCCCATATTTGTGGGCATTGGATTGGTAATCAACTTGCTCCTCCTGGCACACCCACTGGGTACCGTTCTCCCAGACTTTCCTCTCCACCAATTGGTCTATTCTTCTGACCCCTCCACATTGTCCCAGACATTATTAATGGTTGAAGAGTCAAACCAGAATGCTCAGGAACCAGGTCCCAACCTGCTGCCTCCTTTTACCAGAGTGCAGCCTGCTCATTCAATATAGGGACCAACCATGACACTGGAGCCAGATATGTATACAATTATTTTTAACAATTTATATTCACATGGAAATGTGCTCATAGCATATGGATATGTTAAAAATATTTAAAAGTGGCTATGATATGATCATATGCATTTTAAATAACAGTAGATATTTAGAAGGATAATCACCAAAATTCATAACAATTATCTCTGAGAGATGGTATTACAGAGCAAGGATATAAAGATAAATTCATTTTCTTACTTATGCTTTTTTTCCCTGGTGTTTTCTGTGTGACATGTAATAGAGCCATGATAAAACAAAATAAAAATTATTTCAATTTTGAATAAAAACTAAAAATGATGCCAACATCTATAGCTTCATATTATATGCCATTTTCTTTTTCTTTTTCTTTTTCTTTTTCTTTTTCTTCTCTCTCTCTCTTTTTTTTTAATTTTAGAGAAAGAGAGAGAGAGGGAGGGAGGGGAAGAGGGAGAGAGAGAGAATCTCAGGCAGGTTCGACTCTATCAGCACATAGCCTGATGTGGGGTTCTATCCCACAAATGGTGAAATCATGACCTGAGCAGAAATCAAGAATCTGACACACAGCCCACTGAGCCACCCAGGCACCCCGGATATTTTCTTATACTATGTTCTCAAAGAAGTAATCAATGATACTCATTTTTAAAATAAACAGATTCGGGGCACTTGGGTGGCTCAGTCGGTTAAGTGTCCTACTTCGGGTCAGATCATGATCTCACAGTTCATGGGTTTGAGCCCCACAATGGGCTCTGTGCTGAGAGCTCAGAGCCTGGAGCCTGCTTCAATTTCTGTGTCTCCCTCTCTCTCTGCCCCTTCCCCACTTGCACTCTGTCTGTCTCTCTCTCTCTCAAAAAGAAATAAACATTTAAAAAATAAATAAAGTCAGGGCGCCTGGGTGGCTCAGTCAGTTAAGCGTCCGACCTCAGCCCAGGTCATGATCTCATACTCCATGAGTTTGAGCCCCGCGTCCAGCTGTGTGATGACAACTCAGAGCCTGGAGCCCACTTCAGATTCTGTGTCTCGCCCTCTCTCTCTGCCCCTCCCCTGCTCATGCTCTGTCTCTCTCTGTCTCAAAAGTAAATAAAAACATTTAAAAAATACTTAAAAGAAAAGACAAGACAAGACAAGAAAAGAAAAGAACAGACTCATGGCTAATTTACTTAGTCAATTGTAGATAACTACCTGTAATGGCTTTTTATAATTTGCTTTTACTATTTTTGTGGAAACATCTTGTATAAATAATACCTTATTAAACTGGTATATGTGTTAATTACATATATACATTATATATAAATATTTATGGTATATACTGGTATATTATTTATATAAATTAATTATATATTTATATATAAATAATATATGTATAAAAAGTTTCCTTCAAATTTAGTAGATAATGTATCTTTTTTTTTCTCTTGATTTTTTTGGCTGGAATAATTCCTCAGAATTTTTCCTTGACAGTGATGCAGAGCACTGACAGATACTGGGGGATATCAATACACATCCACGAAACAGTTTTACTTTCTGAAATTCTGCAAGGTAGCTAAAGTATATAATGCCTTACATACCATACAGAAAGCTCCAAATATCAAAAAGAATGATTCAAACAATGGTACATGAGCTGAAGGTATCAGGAAGAAATAAAAAATGAATTGGCATCTGGGGTGGGTATTACAGGATTTCTGTAGATGGTGTTAGGGATAGATGGCATTCATGAAGAGAAAAATGGCAAGAACAAACATGAGGAGAGAGAAAACCAACAGGTGCCTTTGGAGCAATGAAAATACATCAGATTTGCTAAAGCTGACCACAGAGATCAATGAAAAGGCTGGAAAGAAAAGAAGGTATTGGATGCTAGCTGAATGATTTGGATTTTATTTCAAAGTCAGTGACTTGCCTTGGAAGTAACTGGGAAGTGCTATGATCAAAGTACATGTCTGGAACATCAATATGATGCTCATGTGCACAAACAGGATGCAAAAAAAAAAAAAAAAAAGCAGAGGAGGGGAGACCCATTAGAGGACTCTGTATTCCAGTAATTCATGAGTGCCTACACTGTGGTGTGAACAGTACAAATGAAAAAAAAAAAAAAAAGAAAAAGATATAAATGAAAGATACAAGTGCAGACTGCACAGAGTGTGGTAACAGACTGGATGTGAGGAGATAGGAAAACATTGAAAACAACTATGGACACTGGATAAATAGGGATATGGAATAACAGGAACAAGAAGCTCAAAGGAGAAGCTAGTTTATGGGAGAAAAGTATAGTTCAGTGTTAAATGAAATGGCCAGAAGGCCAAGGTAAATGTAGAAATGGCCAACTTGAGCTTGGAATTGAGGCCAGCACCAGACATGTCATTAAGGAATCATTTAGCTTGACTCTGACTCCTTGGTGCTGGCAGTGGTGAGGGCACTCTGGCCATAGGCTTCTTATTTTGATGGATTTTATCAGTGTAATCAGTGCGTATAATATGTATGTTTTTATTATATAAATAGAATATTTATATGTTTAACCAGAAAGTTTCTTGAAGAATCACCTCCTTACAAGTTTTTTTCAATTTTATTTATGAAATAAAAGGCCAAGAAATAGAATCACACAAAAATAATTTCAGAGTTGAGGTCAACTCAGATGTATCCCAACTAAAGTATACCTATTTCTCCAAGATCATACTGCTTTAAAAAAACTAAATTATTCTAATTAATTGTACTCTCATGTAGTGATGATGATAAATACACTCCAGTTCTGTGAAAATTCAAACAATCAGATGTTTAAAATACATACAATTATATGATATTTTCTGTTATGCTGTTATTTTTGGAAAAAGTTATATTGAATTTATCTCTAATCTAAATTACTTCTATAAGAAGTAAAAGTAAAAAGAAAAGTGAGAGGAGTTATCAGTGGATATTGTAATAATGGCTTGGCTGAGTCCCAATATTCCTTCTTTATATTATTTAATAACTCTTCCTGAAATGATGCTGAATAATAATCAGGCACATGCACTAACTTTCTTATTTATAATCTTTATTGTTTGAAAATTTTCTTGTATGAAATATTGATTTTTAAATGTTCTTATATTAAATTATACTTGAGTATAAAGAAAAGTTATCATGTCAAAAAGTAAGATTGGAACTCTAATTTTTATCCAGATTAATAAAATATCATAGCATATTAATATAAAAATGAGCATAAGAGACAGTATTAAAACAACAAATTTTCAACAAAGATTAAGGCAACACCTGGAAGTTGTGAAAAAATAATTAGTAACTTAGAATAGCTATAATTGCGACATAATATTTTTAGAAAAAAGTATTTTCAATAAGAATATAACATTACATTGTAACATTTAGAAAGAGCTGACATTAATATTTTGGTCAATATCCATGAAAATATCAACATTCACGGACATACCAATTTGTATAAATTTAATCAAACTCTAACATATTCTTTCTGTAACTATTTTCTCTAAATAACACATATCATGGTCTATATATACATATATATATATATATATACACACATATATATACACACATACAGTATATATATGTAATGTATACATATATACACACTATATGTATAAATCTATACACTACACACACACACACACATATATTCAGAGAAAGAGAATTTAGTGGCTGCACATCTCATGTGATTGTTATGACAGGATTAAATGAGACAATAAATGAAAAAAGAAACATTTGAAATAGTGCCCGGTTCATAATAAATGCTGAATGAGTATTACCTAGTCATCTTACCACTGTCATCATCATGATTGTTTCACTGCCCTGGACTGTTGACATTTGGGTTGTTTCAATTTTTGAAGCACTAAAGTGATACTCTAATGAAACATTTCTATGCATAAACCTGTTCACACTTTTCTGATTATCTCCTTGTCATAAATCCAATAAGAAGAATCAATATACATAAGGGTATATCAACTCCACATTTTGATATTATAGCCACTATCAAGCTCTACTCTTGAAACAAGATGGATCTTTCTCCAAGAGAGTGTGTGAGTTGTCACTCTCATTCACACAGAGTATTTTGAGTCTTTTTATTTTTATCAACATAATAGAGACAAAAAGTACATGATTTTTTTTTTATTTGTATTTCTTTAGTTATTGGAAACCATATATTGGGCATGCTTAGTTTTTGTTGTTGTTGTTAATTCCACTAATTTGATTTTTGTTAATTTTTTTAATGTTTATTTATTTTTGAGAGAGAGAGAGAGACAGAGCGTGAGCAGGGGAGGGGCAGAGAGAGAGGGAGACACAGAATCCCAAGTAGGCTCCAGGCTCAGCTGTCAGCACAGAGCCCAATGCGGGGCTCAAACTCACAAACCGTGAGATCACAACCTGAGCCAAAGCCAGATGCTTAACCAACTGAGCCACCCAGGCGCCTCTAATTTGATTATTTTTAAATATTAAGCTGATAATTTACTTTTGTTTTACTTTTATTTGTATTAGAAAAATGAAACATTTCTCTGATATTACATAATTTTCTTGTTTGTTTTGTCTTTCAAATATTTACTGCATTTTAATGTAATTTAATGCAAATTAATTTAATGTAAATTAAATGTAATGTAATGTAATGTAATTTAATGTAAATTAAATGTACATTTAATTTAATGTAATTATTTGCACTATGTTTTAAAAGTATACCCACAGATACCATAGATTGTTTATCAATTTATTTGGTATTTTTATTTTCACATTTACTTATTTATTAATTAGCTCAAGACTGTGTATGTGTGTCTGTGTGTGCTGTGCATGAAATGAACTAACGATGTAATTTTTGTTTCACTTCAATGTCTGTGAATATGCTTACCAAACTACACAACCAATTAATCCTATATGATTTATTAACCCACTCATATTTTCCTCACTGTTCTTATGTCAGTGATATGATATATGTGAGAATATTTCTGAATTCTTCATTTGTGCTGTATGACTGCCTTTTCCTACACCAGTGTCTTAAATTATTGCTGTATTCGTACTTCTATCTAATGTAACTGTGGATCATCACTTAACCAGTTGTCCATTAATCCTATGTTTTTATTTTTCAGGCTACCATTATATAAATAGTATTATTCTACCTTATTCTATACACTTTATAAGTGTTTCGTCAAATTACAAATAAAATCATTTTGAGTAAATAGATTAATTTCATAACACACCTTTAAGTAAAGAATATGTAATTATCATCATAAACATGAGACAGATAACTTTGTTATGTGATATGTACTAGAGATTATATAGATGAAATCAAAGGCTATGAACATTGCTTAATGGAAACATTTAACTTGGAGTTTTCTTTGTTGAGCCCCCAAATAAAGACCTTGCAGATAACCAAATGAACATTTTAAGAATAGGGATGGAGAGTAATATAGTGATTGAGGATGAAATAGATAAAAATACTGTAAACATGCACACATTCACACACGCACTTCTTATTCTCAGTTTTAGTGACCAATCACTTATGTCTGAAAATCTCTGAAAATAAGTCTAATACATAAATATATATATTACACATATGTCTGTAATATAAGTATGTGTGTATATGAACTGGAATATGTAATACAAGTACATAAATATGCACATATATGTGTGTATGGGAATACACACACATATACATGCATATATATACACATGTAAGCACATATACATGAGAGAGACAGAGAGAGAGAGAGAGATACACCTTTTCTTAGATGAGGTGAAATGAGAAAGAAGACTTCCTTTCAGGACATTGTTTATTATTATTCATACAACTCATGTATGTTTATGGTAGAAAAATGTGCATGAGTATAATACAGATCAAAAGAAAAAAAAAACAAGGTAAATAATTCTGGTTTCCTCCTCCAATTCTTATAACCATCAATTGCCTTTTTAGATCTCTGCTCATTTTATAGTGTACAGAGCAAGCTGGAGAAATGTGCTCAGAATTACCTTCTGGTTTTTAAATTTCTCAGTGTAACAAGGTAGATATTTTAGCATTACAGAGGACGCAAAAAATCATTGAGTTCTGAATCTGACACCATACTGGCTGGCATGTTAGATATACTCTTGGGCAAATTTTTAGCCTCTTCTTAACTTTTTCTCTTCCTTTATAAAGTTAGGGTTATAAAAGCTAGGTTTTATAATTACAATTATACACACTTAAAAGGATGGAAATCAATTTTGATTTTTGTAATATATATCAACAATTGCAAAGAAAAAAAATAGAGAACATTCTTAACCTCTTTTATTTCTTCCAATCTGACACTGTTCTATAATTTTATGAAATAACACTTATTTTTTTCAATAAGCAAGAAGGATGAACTCAGATGATTTTTGTTGTCATATTTAGCTGTTTATTATAGGATATACCATGAAAAGAGGAATACTAAATCACCTAAGAAAGATTCTGTAACTGGAACTATGGTAAAAGAAAAAAAAAACAAGTTTAAAGTTGTGCCACAAGTAGTATATTTGTATATTAAATGATTTTTGCTGAAATCTCCTGTGAAAATAATGTTTAGAATCTCTTCTCCCCCAAGCTGTCCAACAAATTGATTTCATCCAGATGAGCAACTGTTGGAGAGTAATACAATTTTTCCCAGGCATTTTGTCTGTGGCCCCAACTTCTCTCCTGCTTAAACTATATATAAGTATTTATTCAGTCTGCACATACTCTGAAGTGTTGTGTGTACTTTATGTAGATTTTTGAAAAGTTAAAGTTCTCTGTTTCTGCCATAAAGATCAATAATAAAGTAGAAAGAATAATAACTGAATAAATTAGTAAGTATAAAACAACATTTGGATATTTTGAACAGTAAAATTACTAATACTTTCTTATCAAGATAAGCATCACACACGATATTCAATGTTAGTAACATTAAATATGTAATATCTTCTGAAATGGAAGTTTCTATAAATCAGGGATATTTTATTCAGGAGAATTGTAGACTTAAAGAAATCAGAAAACTACAATGTTTTAAAAAATAAAGTTCAAGTAAACAAAAGAAGTAATAACTAAACTATATATCAGAGAAAAAAGAACGTAAATGAGACAGTGAAAGGAAAAAGCTAGCAAAACAACACTATGAAAAGATGAACTCAAAAGTAAAAAATCAAATAGCTGTTTTAAAGTCAAGAGAAGGGCGAAACACATAGGACAAGAAACTGCTTAATAAAATAGCTTGTAGTGGCCATTCAGTACTACATGATTAACACAATGACAATCAAACACAGCTGAAAGTCTCAGTCAATTTGGTAATTATAATGTTAACACCTTTTGGGGAAAACAGATATATCATCATTCCATGCTTGGTGACACTGTAAAAGGATTTCATAAGTGATTAAGAAAATGATGTCAAGATGGTGGAGAATCAGATGAGTTTATTACCATTAGACTTTATTCCAATTCTGAATATTGAGATTTTTTCTTTTATTTTTTCTGATATTACACTTTGGGTATAAGACCTTCACCAACCAGCAACTGAGGTCTATGAGAACTTTATTTGTATTATGCTTTTGCTATACATATACTAAGAGAAAACACTAAAAACCTACCAGTGGAATTTTCTACTTCTCATATAAGGAATAATAAATCTTGGTGACAACAATGAGATATTCACCATGTGATGTATGCACTATTGCTATGATCCAACCTAACACTTTTCTACCATTTTATCCTATGCATTTATTTCAACAAGTTTTCAATTTTGAATAGTATGTTTGAAAAGCCAAAGTTTTTTTTTAATATTTTTTTAAATGTTTATTTATTTTTGAGAGAGAGAGACAGAGTGTGAGTGGGGAGAGGCAGAGAGAGAGGGAGACACAGAATCCGAAGCAGGCTCAACTCTGAGCTGTCAGCACAGAGTCCAACACAGGGCTCATACTCACAGACCACGAGATCATGACCTGAGCTGAAGTTGGACACTTAACCGACGGAGCCACCCAGGTGCCTCAGAAATGCCAAAGTTTAAAGAAAATAATATTTAGTGAGCATTGATTTTTTAAAAATTAGATATTCACAAACTAGGTATTGTCTTTTCCACTTGAAAGCATGAGGTTTTTTAATATATTCGCAAAATTTTAAAAGAATCCACCAATACTCATATATTTTTAAAATTAAATGGTTGTCCAGATTTTAAGAAAGAAGGTAAGGAGACGGGAAAAACCTGAAGGAGAGTCTAAGGCAAAAGAAAACAGGAATGTGAAGGGAAGGACTTCCAGGCTTATAAGTCAGTATTAGAATGGGAGACATAATTCTGTGAAAGATAAGAAATCATTATAAAAATATACTTTTGGTTTTTGAAGACTTTTGATTTTTCATGGCTAGTTGACATGGAAATAGAAAAGACCAAAGGTCTTTATGAAAGGCACAAAGAAGTATTTTTCTATGTTGACCTATAGTTTTCTAAATTTAATATTGACCTTCATTTCTAAAATTCTGATTACGAGTGCACAGTGAGTCCAATTACAGCTATGCTAAAAGTTCCAGGATCATTGTATGTCATCCAGCACTGAGTGGTGAGGTGAAATGAAATGTGAAAGAATTAAAGATGGAAGTGTCTGAGCTAGATGTGGAGACAGGCTCGTTTGGTTACCCAGAGCCCAAACTTATACGCCCTTTGCCTAAATCATGCAGGTAAGAACTTGGTAAAAAGTTAAGAGTTTACTAATTTATAATGGATTTCAATCATCCATAAGTTCTTACTTACTATAAGATGTAGTTTGTCAAATTATAATCTGTCTGATAAGAATAAGAATAGGAAAAAAAAAAGTAATTGATCCAGAAACCACGTATGTCTTATAGCAAGAATGCTAGAAGCAGAAAGTTTAAGCTTGAGGTCTGCGTCGGAACATAGAACTACATTTAACTACCACATGGAGCCAATTTATCTAGAGAAAATAATATTATTGTAAATAATCCTAGGGGATAAATAAATAATCCTAGCAGAAATATTAGAATATTTAGGGGCACCAGGGTGGCTCAGTCAGTTGAGTGTCTGACTTCAGCTCAAGTCGCGATCTCGTGGCTTGTGAACTCAAGCCCGGCCGTCGGGCTCTGTGCTGACAGATGGTAGCCTGGAGCCTGCTTTGGATTCTGTGTCCCTCTCTCACTCTGCCCCTCCCCCAGTCATGCTCTGTCTCTCCCTCTCTCTCTCTCTCTCTCTCAAGAATAAACATTAAAAATTTTCAAAAAATAAATACTAGAATATTTCATATTTTTTTATAAAAATGCAAATCAAAAAATACTGAAATAAAATGAATAAACCTATCTTATGTATATTCTTAGTACAGGCTACTACTGAGTCACCAGTACTATAAACTAAGACTCTCTTATGATTTTTAAGACTAACATTTTGTTTAATCCTCACACCATCCTGTTATCTTATTATCTCTAGTATATAGATAACTAAATTTAGCTATAAAGATTGAGAAGTTAAGCGCTGTAACTACTCCTTTTATAAAAGTTAGAATTGATTGACTAAGTTTTAGTCACCCTAATTTTGGGGGGAGGTGGATTTGGGAGAGTATTTTCAGGATTTGAAAGAGCTTCTAAATCTTTTGACAGATACCAGGAAGTGAGCAGACAGTAGTTGTTTGTTGACTTTTAGGGGCAATTATTATAACACATATTTGTGTTACACTAGACTTTGAAATATATTTGTGAATATTGCATACATAATAATCCATGAAGATGATTATACAGAAGAATTAGGGAAAAGATAACACAACCCTATTTATTCCAGCCCTAAGGATCTAGGTGTTTGAATCAGGAAAACAGTTATGACTAGGTAGGACAGTCAACAATCATCTAATGGAATAGGACTACCCTTGATCTCTCCCTTTTGCCCCATGTCTTAAGAGAGGAAACGTTTTCTGTTTCCACCTCAGTAAGAGGAATCTCACAACTTCAGACATTTCACATACTGAATAAGCAGATGATGAAAGATCATTCTCTCCGTGATCAGTGAGTTTTGAACAGATTTGAAGAGTAAAGTGTGAGAACTTGCTGCATGCTTTATGCATAATTTATGTTATTACTGAATCTTCCAAGCAAATCCTAAGAATAGTTGTCCATATTTTCAATTAAGGAAACTGAGGCTTAGGGAAATGACCTCATTGCTTAAAATAACCAACTACTGAATTGAGAAGTCAGCTCTTGAATTTGAGCTTCTGTGGCTCCACAAGTTATGGTATTTTTCACTATACTATAATACACATTCAGCAAGGAGTTAATTGAAACAAAGGCTAAAAAATACAGTTAAATGTAAAGCAACTTCTATTGTTACTGGTGATAATCATCTGGTTTAATCTATTTTTCCAATACTTTATAGTTGAACAATTTTTTAACTTTACTTGAATTCTAGTTCTAGAACATATTTGAGAATAATAAGCTGGAAACTACTATGTGTAATGACACAGGATATTAATATTTATAGATTTTCTCCCTATAATTCACCACCAGTGCTGCCTAATGAACAATAGAGAAATTGGATGAGTGCATACAAGACTCAAATGATAGCCATTTTTCTACGGTGGGATCTCTAAGGAACTCCAAGTCACTGTAAGTCTTTATCATTACTCCATACCAGGCAAAGAAATTCCAAATTAGCACAGCCGATGCATCACAACTGTGCCTGCAGGTCATGTTCTTCCACCATGATAGCAGTATGAATCAGGGTGAGGCTGCCACGACAGAATATGCTTAGAAAAAACATGTTTCTTTCTGACAATCCCTGTTCCTCATCATGATACACAGTCTAGCAAATCAAGCTGCTTCCAGCCCCTCACTCCTCTCTCCTTTTTTTATTTTTGTTTCTGTTTCTGTTTTTACTTCCATGATGCACTCGGAGATATAAATATTATACCTCCATATATAATCATATCCCTAGGAAACTCATTATCTTACTCTCTCGCATAAAAGTGACAGCAATACAAGTATGTTTCAGAGACTTGGACCTAGGGTTAGACATTGGTAATCTCAAGCAATTATCTGTGGCATTTGAGAAATCATGAGTTGGGGGCTTCAGTGATTCAGAGTGATAAAAATATTATAAATTTTAATTATGTAAATTATATAAAATTTAATTATATACAATTGAAATATAAAATTTTACATTATTTATGTTATTATTTTAATGTATAATTAAAGTGTAATAATTTTATATAATATATAATATACATATTAAAATATAATGTGTATATATATTATATCTATATATATATAATATATATATATATATATATCTATATATATATTATATATAGATATATATATATATATTATTCAGTCTTAAAACTGAAACAGTCCTGGGCCAACCTGGAAGATTGGTTGTGATCCCCTGGAAGTTTTTTGTACAGCTCACTGTACATTTATTTTAGAGTTGTAACAGAAATCTGGAGGTCAGATAATTCAACTTCTTACGGCATCCTGACGCATCTCCACTAATCTCTCTAGGAAACTCATTGAATCCAGGTTTCATGTGGTGTTAATCATAAATAATCGCTGTTTTCTGAATTTATATGTTGTTATTCATTTGAATACCATTTCTACAGCTATAATATTTATTCATTTCTACAGTATATTAAGAATAGTTTATTCATCTGATTTGTCATTAATCCCAATTTAAACATGATTTATATCTTCCTTACCCCGAATTACAATGAAACAATACAAATCAAGCACAAAATTTAAAAAGGCAAATTTAACTAAACCAATGTCAAGTAGCCAAGCAAAGAAACACAGCTTCCCCACACTGCTTCTTCCCAGCTCCACCCACTTCTTCATAATTCCTTCTCTTGTACTTTCTCAGCTCAGATTCTTGATAGAATTATCAATATTACTTAGCAACTGGAATTTTTAACCAATAAAATGCGGGTTTTGGGTTTTTTTCCCACTTACTCATTACAATCTTTGCTATTTCATTCTCAAAGTAGTGAGATTTCTCCTGTTATCAAATTTAGTGGGTTTGATTTTGAAGGAAGAAAACAGATAATCAACCAAATTGCAGTAAACTGCAAGAACAACTTTCATAAGAATTGAAATTGATACAAAACTATTATTTAAGATGAAATCAATCAGTCAGGGGCACCTGGGTGGCAAAGACAGTTAAGCAAACAACTTTTGATTTCAGCTCAGGTTGTGATCTCACAGTTCGTGAGTTTGAGCCCTTCATTGGGCTCTCAGCTGACAGTGTAGAGCCTGCTTAGGATTTTCTCTCTATCCCTCTCTCTCTGCCCCTCCCTTTCTGCCCCTCATGCTTGTGCTCTCTCTTTCAAAATAAATAAATAAACTTAAAAAAAGAAATTAATAGGTCATTGAAGAAAATATCTCACAGGCCCATCTGTAGTAAAATAAAAGTAACACTCATTTCAGGGCACTCAAATTTGGAAACATGCATGGAAGGTTTATCTTGAAATATCTGTTTATGTTGAAGTATCTGAAGGCAAAATACAGTGTATCTGAAAAGTAAAGGTTAATGAGGTAGGTTTTCCTCATTCTTAAAAAATTAGAAGGTAAACAACCACTGAGTAAGATTGTTTTGAAAATCTGCATTGTTAGAACTTCCCAAATCTTCCTGAAAGCACTTCCTGAGAAACAACTGCTAGAGAAGCCCTAAAAGAAGAGATTGATATCACTTGCAAAGTTCGCTTGGTAGGATGTTTTAAGTAGTTGAAAAGATTTTGGAAAAAATAATAGTAATGGACCAAAGTTAAATGCTTCAAAATTAAAGCATTTTTAGCATTTTCCAAAGCTCAATCATCTAGGTTGCAGATTAGGTAAAGACAACAACAATTCAAATAAAAAAAATTTAGTTCTGAAAGTAAGAGGCACAATACTTTAGAAATAACAATTTTTCCCTAAATTTAGTTAAGAGGCAAACCTCTAAATGTTTTCAGTGTTTCAATAAAATGATGCAAAATTCACTCCTTAGAAAAATAAAAGAAACGTATCCACAAAACATTAAAAACATCCATACATATTAGATTGAAGAATAAATTTCTGTTTAATAATCTGTCTCTCCTTTGCAACAGATGACGAGATAGACATTCCATTCTTTGAGGAAAGTTAACCCTTTCCTATGATTATGAATAATAATACACCTATTGACCTCAATGGAATGCCTGCTGAATTATGCAAAGGCAGATGTGATGTACTGCTTCTGCTTCACACACACACACACACACACACATAGCTGTCATGAAAAATGCCAGAGTGATCCCAGATAAAATCCCTCTGACCTAATCCTCACAATCTGAACATGTTACTTTACATGCCATAGGGATTTTGCAATTAAGGATTAAGTTAAGGATTATGGGGAGATTATCCTGAATTATCTGAGTGGGCCCACTATGATCACAATGGTCTTTATAAACACAGGTGCACATACAGCAGAGAAACAGGAGTGTCAGAGTCAGAAAAAGGAGGTATAATGAAAAGGAAGTAAAGATTGGAATGATGGACTTTGAAGACGGAGGAAGGGGCCATGAGCCAAGGAATATAAGCACCCTCTAAAAGCTAAATTTCTACTGGATCCACTAGAAAGAATGCAGTCCTGAAAACATCTTGATTTTAGCCCCACATGACTCATCTCCAACTTCTGACCTCAAATAACACAAGACAAGTTTGTGTTATTTTAAGCCACTAGGGTTGTGATAACTTGTTAGAGTAGAAATAGGAAGCTAATACAAATATAAAATAAATGTATTTGAAAACAGATATAAAATAGATTTTTTAAACAGAACTACACACTTCCTTTTTAAGAAAGTTTTCTAGTTTCTATTCCTGAATATCACTGCTAAAGGATATTAGAGTTTTCCTATATCAGCTCTCATGTAAAATGTGAAGAACATTTGAAGAATTAATTGATAACTTGTTCCTACAATCCATTTTATAAAACTAGTTTAAAAATAGCAATAAAATTAGTATTAATGTATTATATTCATAGACATCAATGTTCTCTTATTTAAATGTTGAAATTCAAAATATATTTGAAGGACTTTATACACAAGAAAATATATAAGATAACTCGTATTCCTGTTATCATAAGACTAGGTAAATGTCAATGATAAACCTAACTTTTTTTAACAATGTGAGAGAAAAAACTCTAGACTCTTTAAAAGAAATTTCATTACTGATATTGTTGACTGTGTCTGTTGCCTGGAGATTTGGTATTGAGAATTGGTGATTACCTTGTTTGGTCTTAGTTCATATTAAGAAAATGGGCACTATTGTTTGTCAAATGGCTGCAAAACTATCTACTGTCTTCACAGTAATGAATGTAATTCATGTGCTGGCAAAGCCTCACACTTAACACCCAGGGAAGAAAATGATGGCATGAAATATGCATATGCTATTCAGGAGACAGCTCCAATTATAATCTATTGACTACAGTAACACTGAGTATCTGAAACCAGAAGTCTACTCAGGCTACCTAATACTTGGCTATAAATATTCATTGAGATTTCCACAATAGATTATTTATCTCAGTTGTTGCCACTACATTGGCATTAAAAATTGGAACAATTCTGGATCTGATGATAAGGGTTTTCTGGAAACTATTATTAGAATACATTCTCTTTATTCATAGAAATTGATTTTTATATACTGATTAGAAGAAAAGTAAAGCAGGTTTAAAAATTTGAGGATCTCACTCTACTAACTCTTTTTAAAGTAATTTCCTCTTTTTACCCATCCTAAACTGTGATTAAATCAAATTCTTTGATTCTATCTATTCCTTGATATTTTCTCCCCCTTTTTCTCAAATCACCATCCCAAGCTCATTTAACATTTTATTTTTTAACTAAATTTAAACTTTCCTGATTTTGAACCTTCCAAATATGACATATGTAAAATATTTTCCATTCTGATTAGACTATCACAAATCTCTCCAAGTCAGTTTTAGACTTGAATATTAAAGAGCCTTTGAAATATTATTTCCTTCAGATACTTCACAAATCTCAGAAAGCAATTTTAGACCAAATAGATTCATCTACCACCCTGCATAACCTGGATGTAAATTTATTCTCTTTCTTCTTATCTAACTCTTTAAGGAAAATAAAATGATCTGGCAAAATACTTTGGATTTTACTTGACATATAAAATTAGCCACTACTACTGGGACGATATAGAAGACAAAGATAAAATAAATTATCTTTATATAAATATCATATGATCTATTAAAGGAGTGGCATTTGACTAAAATTTATGTTACACATATACAAGGGGTTTGATAAAGTAGGTGAATCTGAACATAGGTAATATAAGAATGGAGAAAAGAAGTGGTAAAACCTAGTGATACCACAAGAGCAGCCAAAAGAGCAGCAGAGGAGACAGATAAATTGATAAACCCAGAGTTCATCAGAAGGAGACTATATTTAGAATCACCACTTAAAGAAAACAAAAACACTAATTCAAAGATATTTATGCACCTCCATGTTGCAGCATTAGCCAAAGTATGAAAGTAATCTAAGTGTCCATCCATAGATGAATGGATGAAGAAGATGTGGTATATACACAGTGGAATTCAGCCATAAAAAGAATGAAATCTTGCCATTTGCAACAACATGGGGGGACCTAGAGAATATTATACTAAGTGAAATAAGTCAGACAAAGACAAATACTGTATGATTTCAGTGATATGTGAAATCTAAAAACAACAACAACAAATGAACAAACAGATAAGCAACAACAAAGAGAAACAGACTCATAAATATAGAGAGCTAGTGGTTGCCCGAGAAGAGGAGGCTAGGGGGATAGGCGAAATAAGTGAAGGGGACTAAGAGGTACACACTTCCAGTTATATGATAAGTCATGGAGATGAAAAGTACAGCATGGGGAATATAGTCAATAATACTGTAATAAATGTGTATGATAACAGATGGTAACCACACTTAACATGGCAAACATTTGTAATATATATGATTGTCAAATCACTGTGTTATACACCTGAACAAAATACTATATGTCAATTATGCTCAATTAAAAAAAAATTGCTAAGAAAAATTTGCTAAGAATCACCTGGGAAATATTTCAAACTATAGCAAACTGGTGTTCTCTACACATTATGGGACAAATCAGATATTTAGGGGGATGGCTTACACTCATATAAACACTAAAAACTTCCAGATAAAATATAATGCTCATTCATTAAATAGGCATCTGGGATTTCAAAAAAGCAGATGTCTTACTGAAGTTTTGGTAGGCACTTGGTGGGCAAAGGCCAGGAATGATAATGCTTATGCTATCCACAGGACAGTTAAGAACATTGTAAATCTGTCCCCTCCATTTATAATCTTGAACCCATTTGGAAAACCTGATTGAGAAAAATGGATCTGTCCTAGAATGTAGATTACAGAGTATATTGGTGAAATGAATGTGTAGAGAATAATAACCTGATTTGGCTAGTTTAAAAATGTATATGCCCCTGTGACTCAACAACAACACTCTTAGATACATACCTTAGAGAAACTCTTGTACTTGGGAACAAAGAGATGATACAAAAATACAAAAATGCGAAAATGAAAAAAAAACCCAAAAAACAAAAAACAAAAGTCCATATCAACATCACTTATATTGGAGGAAAACTAGAAATAACCTAAACGCCCATCAATTGGGGTATAAATAAATAACCTGTGGTATGTTCAAAAAATGGAATCCTTAGGAAAAATCAAAAGGAATATATTATAGCTATATATTCATTAATGTAAATGAGTTAAACAGAAAGGAGAATTAAAATCATATTGCAGAACTATATAAAGTTTTATAAATTTTTAAATTTTATATGTTGTTTAAAGTTGGAAATATATTTTAAAATAAAGATAAATGACAAACAACCAATTCACGATAAGAATGGGAGGGTATGCAAGGATATACCAGCAAGAAGATGTGTGCAGGGGACAGTGACAGTAACTACAGTATTTTATTTTATTTTCTACAACTTAGATTTCCCCACCCTAGATTCTACACCTCTGATACCCAAATTAAATTCAACAAGATTCCAAATATCCCTTCTTCTAGTCTAGTTTGAAATTCAATCTGTCATTGTACCCATCACTTCTTTGAAGGTTTATAGCAGAATCTGTTGGAAAGGCTACAAGTCTCTGGGAAAATTGGCACCCCCATTACTTGTCCAGCCTCACTTTCTTTTTTTTTTTTTTAATAATGTTTTATTTATTTTTGAGAAAGAGACAGAGCAAGAGTTGGGGAGGGGCAGAGTGAGGGATACACAGAATCGGGAGCAGGCTCCAGACTCTGAGCTGCCAGCAAAGCACCCCACGTGGGCTTTAACCCATGAACCCACGAACCATGAGATCACAACCTGAGCTGAAGTTGGCTGCTTAACCGACTGAGCCACCCAGGTGCCCCCCATTTTTAATTTTTTTTAATGCAACCTCACTTTTAGTCACTCTATTTTTCACTCAGGTCTGACATGTAGGCCTCATATATGTTCCTCAAATCTACCAGGGAAGCTCCCTACTGAAGTAACTTTTCCTTGCTGTTCTTTCTAGAAACATGTGGTCCTAGAGTTATATACATGACTGCCTACCTTATCTTCTTCAAGTATTTTGCTTACATGTTACTTTACAGATGCTTTCCTTTATCAATCTGCTAAAATACCAATTCCCCACATCCATTCTCCCTATCACTCTTTACTCTTTTAACTTTTTCTTCACTAGACTCATCATCTAATACACTACATAGCTTATTGATTGGTTTATTGTTCCTAGCACTTTAAGACAACAACAAAAATTTTGTGCATTTTTCTTACCACTACAACACATGGTAGGTACTTGGTATATTTTTTAAATGAAACAAAGGACTTCAGACTCAAGCCCTACATGCCTTATACTTACATGTATGTTCTAGAAGCCAAAAGACTCTTGACTACCTTCAATTCTGTTGCTCTCGTATTTGTTAAGGTGAAAGAAAATACACATCAAGGCTCAGAGCCAAATGCCCAGAATCCAGTCTCACAAGGTATCTCATGCAGCTTCCTCACTACATTTTGTTGTTTAAATCTATTAGAAATCTTTCAATGAGATTTGCATCTGTTCTTCCTATCTCTTGTGCATTCAATCATCAATTTCTCTTTTAGACATTTTGTCTCTTCTTATACCTCACATTCTTCTCCACCCCTTTGACACCCACTAAACTTAATCTTTTCAATAAGACTTCCTATACTCTTAAAAACTTTTACATTGGTTCTAAATACACAACTCTCTACTGAGAAAAAGTAGTAGAAAATGACCTGCTATCTCCGTGCATTGAGGAAAAACAAAATACTGAAGGGGAAAAACATCTTCAATGAACTATATTTTTATGTTATAGCAACATATAATGTGCCATAATTGGTCACCGTTATGCTCTTAGTCTTTAAAAATTGTGTTTTCTTTTTTTTTGTTCATTTTCATTAAAAAATAGAGTTGAAATTATTTTTCCAGTAATCACCATGAATTTTGAAAATATGTACACACATCATGTGTCTTGCCTTTGTGCACAGAACATATTTTTGTGTGGGACCAGGGACTACAGTTTCTGAATGTATCTGAATTTGGCCTTATTAGGTTAGTGTTTAAAAAACTTAACTTATTCCTCATACAAAATTATTTTAAGCTGTCTGAATTATTGAATTAAGGCAAAATACAGCCAAATTACACTCGAATGTAAAAGGTTGAAAACTTAATTATATGTGTCAATATAAATAACAAAAGAATAACAACTGCCAATATTTAAGAAATGTTATACAGAGTAGCTCAATTTTAAAGGAAAACCAACATTGTGCATGTGAATGATACGAGAAATTTCTCTTTTAGCTGCAAATTTGAATACCTTCTTCTGTACAAAACAATAAAAAATTCAAATTGAATTGCATGCTTTGTTCATCACTATATGCTATACTAGATATCTTAACAATAAAAGAGTATTTGAAATCATCATTGCAGTGTCCTGCTTTTGTTTCAAGAGTATTAATTATTCGTGTAGGAGGAAGAAAAGCTAAGGCATGATGATTATAGTATTCTCCCAATCAATTGATTATCCAGAGTTCACATCACTTAATTACAGGTTATAAAAAAGAGAAAAGTGAATGACTTTTTCTGTTTGCATTATTTGTTCAAATTTATCATGATTTTTTTCTCTTTAAAGGAAAATACTTCTACTTATTTTTAGTGAAAATGATTTTTTAATTCTATCAATGGCTTGACATCACTAATGTGTGATTCTGACAGGAAAAATATAACTTCTTTCCAGAGATAAAAACAAGTTAAGTACCATGATAAATATATATTACTTCCAGGCAGTTCAATCATATTATCAAAGTATTTTCTAAAATAGAGGGCTGGAAATTCTAACATTCTGTACCCCTTTTCCTTCAATACATTGTGAAGGGAGGTTAATAATTTGAGGGCTGTGGTGAAAATGATGTGGTCAAATGATCAGGAAAATTTAAGTAGAAGATGGGGTTATATTTTAATAAAAAAGGCAAGTCAGTGAGACTAAATTTGTACTGTTAGGGGAAAAGGAATATCAACATACTTATAGTTAATAAAAGGTCATGAATAAAACAGACTTCAGAGGTGTTTTTAATATTTACATAGATACATCTGAAACTGTGCATATAAACATTCACAAGTCCTCACCTAACTTTACAACTCCAGGGATTAGAAAAAGAACAAACTAAGCCCAAAGTTAGCAGAGGAAGGAAATAAATATTAGAGAACTAATAAATAAAATAAAAACAAAATTAAAAACAATATTAACAATATTAAAAATCAACAAAACTGAGAGTTGTTTTATTTTTAAAAATAAATCAAATCAATAAACCCTTAGACCAAGAAGAAAAGAGAGAAGACTCAGATAAAACAGAAATTAAAAATATTAGAACAGAAGATTCAGAAATGAAAAAGACCTAGCGTGCCAACTAATTACATAACCTAGATGTAATGCATAAATTCCTAGAAACATGTAATCTACCAACACTGAATTAAGTAGGAATTGAAAGCCTGAACAGACCAACAAGAAACAGTAACACTGAATCAGTAATCAAAAAGTCCCCAACAAAGAAAAGTCCAGAACCAGGGGGCTTCACAGTCGAATTCCACCAAACATTCAAAGAATTAATACCAATCTATCTTAATGTTTTCCTAATAACAAAAAAAGAGGGAAAACTTCCAAACTCATTTTATGAGGCCAGCATCACCCTTACACCAAAATCAGGAGGAAACAACACAAGAAAAGCAAACAACAGAAGTAAAATACCCCTGATGCACACTGAGACAAAAATTCAAATTCAACAGCACTTTAAATGGATCAGACACCATGAACAGGTGGGATTTATCCTAAGCATGCAAGGATAATTCAACAAACACAAATCAATCAATGTGATATACTTACTATATTTTAAAAAAATGAAAGAAAAAAACTACACGATCATCTAAATAGATGCGGAAAAAAACACATTTAGTTAGGGAGAAAGTAAATCCTTGTACACAAGTGATGAGAATGTCAACTGGTACAGCCATTATGGAAAACAATATGGAGTTTCCTCAAAAAATTAGAAATAGAACTACTAGATGATTCAGTAATCCCACTTCTGGGTTGATAGCCAAAATAAATCAGTATTTTGAAGATATATCTGCACTCCTATGTTCATTGCCGCAATATTGGCAATAACCAAGATATAGAAACAAATTTAAATGCCCATCAATAGGTGTCACTCACACACACACACACACACACACTCACACACACACACACACACACACACACACACACACACACACACACACACTTGAATAATATTCAGGTTGAAAAAGAAGAAAATCTTGCCTTTTGCAACATAAATAAACCTTTAGACATTATGCTAAAAAATAAAATAAAATAAGCCAGACACAGAAATATAATACTGCACAATTTCATTTCTATTTGGAGAGTAAAACAGTCATACTCATAGAGCAGAGAGTTAAATATTAGTTGACAGGAGCTGGGGAGGAAGGGGAAACAGAAGAGGTTGGTCAAGGAGTACAAAATTTCAGTAATGCAAGAGGAAGTTCTGGAAAACAAGGTATAGTAATGTCATTTTAATTAACAACACTGTATTGTATACTTGAAATTTGCTAAGAGGGTGGATCTTAAGTGTTCTCATCTCCCCACCCTCTAAAAAAGAAAGAATAACTATGTGAGGTGATAGATATGTTAATTAACTTGATTGTGGTGATTACATCACAATATATATGTAAATCAAAACATCAACATTAACTTTACAATTTAAATATATACAATTTTTATTTGTCAGTTATACTAAGTTCAATAGTCCTAATTTATATTGTGGTCTATTCTTGTACTACTTGTAAACTAAAAATGTTTCTTTACATTTTAAAAAGGAATAGTGTGTCCATAAGTAGACCCATTGATATGTGGCCAATTGATTTGAGACAAGGTGCAATAGTAATTCAGAAGTGATTTTAGAACATATTTGTGGAAAAATGAATTACCCATGTTCTAAAAAATAAGCCATAATCAATACTTCTTACTACAGACAAAAAGTCAGTCAAAATTGATCAGAGATTTATGTGTAAACCTATATAAGTTTCAAAAGGAAGCGTAGGATAAAATCTTTCTGACCTCACCTTTAGAAAAATTTCTTAGATATGACACCAAAGGCATAATCCATAAAAGAAAAATTAACAAATTGGACTTTATAAAAATTAAAAACTTCTTGTTCTTTAAAGTACAATGTTAAGAAAATAAAAAGAAAAGTCAGAGGCTGGGAGAAAATATTTGAAAATCATATATCTGATAAATGACTTGATCCTAGAATATATTGATAACACAAAACTCAATAATAAGAAAACAAATAACCCAATTAAAAGTGGCAACAATTTTGAAGAAATATATTACCAAATAAAGACATAAAAGAATTCCAAATTAATCATTAGGGAAATCCAAATTAAACAATTTGATACTACTACATGCTTTTTAAATGTCATAAAAACAAAAAAACAAACCTGATATAACAACTGTTGGTGAACGTAACCTGAAGGGCTTATTAAAGCACTGAGTCATGGCCTTCACCAGAGATTGTGATACAGAAGTAGTTGGTTAGAGATCAAGAATTTGGTTTGTAACAAGCACTCATAAGACAATGCCTACAACACAGGGAAAATTGTTGGAGTAGCATTAATCTACAGCAGTATCCTTGAGGAAGTTTATTATCTGTAATCATAATATGAAAATAGTATTAGTTAGAAGATTTCAGGCAGTAACTGAAACACTGTCTCCATTGCTGTCTGTATTAATGAAACACTTGTACATTTCTTGAAGTTCTTATTACTTAGCTTTGTAATGTACATTTTTTTGTACATCTGCATCGTATTTTTTTACTCTTTAGTTGCATATGTAAACACATTTTATGTGTACCCTAAGCAAAGTTTTGTACCAAGAAAATTTAAATTGCTTTCAGAATCAAAGGAAGAGTTATAAAGATCCACATTAGTTTGGAGGGTTTGGATCTAGAGCTTGACAAATTTGTCTTTCTCACAGTCTCTCTGCCTTTCAGACATATTTCTCCACGATCGTACATTTTAGTACACATGGTGGAATATTGCTAATATTTTCCTCTTCAAAAATAAAGAGATTATTCTACCAGCTAATGGGAATTCTATTGACCAACAGTCCTCAGCCAACATGGAGAATTGCCTTGGCTGCAATGAATCACTCACCTAAGGTACTTCCTGGAGAAGGCTCCATTTAATAATGACTTGACAAGGATTAAACAGCCATGGCTTCTTTCCCTCACTTTTGAACAACTCTGCAAGACTATTCTATGTTCAGATGTCCCTGTGGGTTTGAGTGAGGTCTTCACTGAGATGATATCGTGCCCAATCTTTCCCTCTGCCCAATCTTACTTCCTTCTTTTTTCTACACATGGTCACTAATATATTGTGTTAGACTAAAAAGTGCCGCCCCCAAGATATATTCACTTGCTAATCACTAGATACTATGAATATTTCCCCATATGGAAAGAGTTGATATTACTTTCTATGAAGTAATTAAGTTAAAGATCTTGAGAGGAGGAGTTTATAGTGGATTACCTGTGTGGGCCCTAAATCCTATCCCATGTATCCCACGTATCCCATGTATCCTACCCCTTGTAAAAGATAGGTTAAAACGAGAGTACTTTTTTTTTTTAATTAAAAAAAAAATTTTTTTACGTTTATTTATTTTTGAGACAGAGAGAGACAAAGCATGAACGGGGGAGGGTCAGAGAGAGAGCGAGACACAGAATCTGAAACAGGCTCCAGGCTCTGAGCTGTCAGCACAGAGCCCAACGTGGGGCTCAAACTCACGGACCGCGAGATCATGACCTGAGCCAAAGTCGGCCGCTTAACCAACTGAGCTACCCAGGCGTCCCAGAACAAGTGTACTTTGTAAGGTGATGGCTGTGTTAACTAACCTTATGGTGGTAATTTTTTTTTTTTGCGATATATACACATATCAAATAATTATGCTGTACACCTTAAACTTACACAATGCTATATGTCATTTATACCTCAAAAGAGCTGGGGGAAAAGAAGTAGAGGGACTCTGACATAGGCATATCACAGAGAAGACAATGTTGGAGTAGAGAGATGCAGCCATAATGCCAACATCCACGAAAAGCTGGAAGGGGTAAGGCATGGGTACTCCCGCAGAGCTGGGAAATTTGGAGGGAACAAAGTCCTACCTATAGCTACATTTCAGACCTCTGTCCTCCTGTGAGAGAATACACTTCTGTTGTTTTAAGCTACAGGGTTTGTGGCCACAAAACAACAACAGCAAAACTAACACATCTTTTTTTGTGTTACTTTCTATCTTAAAGTCTTCTTCCAAGTAACCCAAACTGGGACAGGCATGGTTATTACAAATTCTGGAATCACCACTCACATCTCTACAAATAAAGATGAAAGGGTCCTTCTCTACCACTGCACTAATTCTTAGGGAAGTTTCTGATTTTTTATTTCTTTTTCTATGTTAGAAAATTAGACCATTTAATATATAAGAGGGAGTAGGGTGCACCTTTGTTATGTGTTTACTCCCTAAGCATTGGAACAGACTAATATGGACAGACCCCCGCAAAACCATATGAGTGAGTAGGATACAAATCACCTACATATTACCCTAAGAAGGAGAGAGAAATGGAGGGCTGGGTAGACAAAATAAATGTTCTTTAGTACATCTTTTCCTACAACAAATCCCCATATCAGATTGTAAACCATAAAGCAGTGAACATTTCTTATATGTGGCACCTGTTTAACAGTAGGAAAATCCCAATATAACCTTGCCTAGTGCTGGAAGCCGAGCTATCCCAGCCTGAGTGGCAAGGCCCAGGCTGTGGACGGATTGGTGACTGCAAGGCGGCCCGCCGACAGTGAAGCTTCCTGTACTCCCCCTTTTAGGTAATTCGGCCTTAAGACTACCTGGGTATTGTCTGTTGGGGAACTGCCCTCGACAGGCCCCCTGGGAAAAGAACCATTAGGAAAGAAAATAAGGTTCCGCAAGAAATTGTGCAACCTTACATTTAGCCCTTGCCATCCCCTATGGAGACTCGTCTACTTACAGGAAGGATAGCCTCATGCATTTGCCAGCAAAGGCGGCTAACAAAGGACAGACATGGATTTGAAAGCCCTACTCCGGCACCTAAGGAGTGTATCTCTGGGCACAGGTGACTTCAACCCCTAGGCCCACCTGGCACCCAGAGGCATTCCAGATGATGACTGAACCTAGTCAGTTAAGGTACAGAATGGTTCATTGGTTCCTAGGTGCATTGTCTCTCTGAGAATGTATAAGGCGTGGGTTTCTAAGGCCCTCTTGGCCCCCCCTCCTGGCACCTCAGACCCAGGCAAACACTTTTGTTCTTCAAAACCACTTTTGTTCTTAGTTGGTTCAGGGAAACGACTAAGAGGTCATGTCCCTGTAACTGTTCCACTTGAGGTGTTGAGAGATAAATGACCTTTCATGAAAACAGCAAAATACTTTATAGATTATAGATAAACATAGATACATAATAAAAACAAGAAAAGAAACTAATCAATAAGCAAAGGGCAGGAGGGAACGTTATGAGAGAACAATCATGTTATTCCTTATTGGGTGATGACACAAAGGAACAATTTTAGAATTGGGTAATGCCAGAAAACATAGATGACGTATGCTACAAGGAAATCGCTAGCATATATAATGCCACGTTTACTACAATAAATCGGCCAGTTCAACACACTGCTGTTGTCTGTGTCCATTTCAATTTTTTGTTTTTATTTTAGTTTTGTTTTATTTTCACTTTTTCGCCGACGCCGTTCATCCTTCGGAAACCCCTGGACCTGCTGGAGCTGGACTCCGGCAGCCTAACTTCATTGATATACATTTTAGTTAAAATAACAAAATCTAGTAACTCGGGTTATTGTTAAGGCCTGAGTTGACATGGTCAGGTTCTGATCATCAGTGTCTGAAATGTGACTGCATTTGGAGATACGTCCTTTAAAGAGGTAATTAAATTAAAATGAAGTCATTAGGGTCAGCCCTAAACCAAAATGACTAGTATCTTTATAAAAGGAAGAGATTAAGACACACACATACAGAGGAGGAAGATCCTGTGAAAACACTGGATGAAGTTGAATCTCCCAGCCAAGGAGAGAGGCCTTCAGAATGAAGCCAATCCTGCCAACATCTGCATCTTGGACTTCTAGACTTCAGTATTATGATGAAACAACTTTGTGTTGTTTAAGCCACTCAGCCTGTGGTATTATTTTATGGCAGCCATAGCAAACTAATTCATTATGGGAAGATAATATTTGAAATATATCAAACTTCAATGTAAATAATAATTTCAAAATAAGTACAATAATTATTAGCAATATCTAGTGTGATTTCACATATAAAAATCTCCTGAGTTATATATTATTAAGATATATTATGATTTATGTGGATATTTATGAATGCTTCACTAGCTTTGCTTTCTAAGGTAAAGAAAAGGGTGTTTATCATGAGAAAAAATCATTCATATTCATTGTATTTGTACACATTAATGATTGATTTACATGCATGAATATAACCATTTTAGAATCCACTCAACTAGAAAACTCTTGCTCATCTTCTGTATAATATTACATTAAATAATATTCAATTATAAGTTAATCAAAATCATTAGCATTTAACCTTACATTTCTGTCATAATGTAAATAAGGAACAGTAACCGTTCATTTTTCCAAAACTTCATTATTTTTAATGCAATAAGGAATAGTACTCAATGAGGACCATTGATTTCAGTTAAGTGTACTGACTGATACATACAAAGCTATTACAGCACTAGGGAGATGACATTATAATATTCTAAGGAAAAATTGCACTAATCAAAAAAAGACTGGTTGTTATGTTTTTCCCATCAAAATTAAACTTTTGCTTTTTTAAACCACTAAAAATGTTGGAATCCTCTGTTACTACTGTATAACCTACCCCGTTCACACTGGCATCTATATTATCGGTGATGGGCTACTACTGATAAAACAAAATATAAAGTATGTAGCATTATCTTAACATCGGCTAACAGCATGGGGCTAATTGCCTGGTGTTGGAAAGATGGTAATCTATTATATGTAATAGCAATTTTTTGCATACAAATGTTGCCTTATGTTACATGTGAAATAGACCATATACCATAAAGTCTATAGCTCTAGGGAAAAGGCTGGCAATCGAGTTCATAGGAGCATATAATAGTTACTGTTGGCTTCACTTAATACGATATTGCAAGAAAAATATGAGTTAAAAATAACTGATGAACTTCAATTACTGGTCAGAATGCAGAAGAGAAAGACAGATTGTTGCTCCCACCATAAAAAAAATAGTAGATTAATTTTTTTAGAGGTGCCTGGGTGGCTCAGTTGGTTGAGTGTCTGACTTCAGCTCAGGTCATGATCTCCTGGGTTCGTGGGTTCAAGCTCTGTGTCAGGCTCTGTGCTGACAGCTCAGAGCCTGAAGCCTGCTTTAGATTCTGTGTCTCCCTCTCTCTCTGCCCCTCCCTAGCTAATGCTCTCTCTCTCTCTCTCTCTCTCTAAAACATTAAAAAATATTTTAAGTAGATTAATTTTTTAATATGTATATTTATGTGATTGAACTTTTGTTAATATTAAATGTTCTCTTTTTCTCTAACAATAATACTTCTTAAAAATTGTTTAAGAATTTCAGACAGAAAAATTTTGAGTCAAAGGATTAATCTATTTTTTAATCTAGATTCCTAAAATGTTACTATTTTAAATTAATTTAATGTCTTACATATATATACACACATTTGGATTTTCTAGTGTTTCCTCAGTTTTAGATTCTAGTTATGCAGTTTTGGTAAATTATATGCAAGTTAGATTACATAAAAATGAACATTTCTTATACTGTGGCACCTATTTAATACTAAGAAAATCTTAATATAACTTTGCCCAATTTCATTAACCTACATTTTAGTTCAATGTGTATTAGTTCTTCTAAAAGTGCATCATGTCAGGAAACTCATGGAATTTATATGGTTCAGTACTGGTGATGTTAATTTTACTCACATGATTAAGGTAGGGCCTAGAAGTTTTCTTTAATGGAGAGTTACTATTTGCTTCTTTTATATTTCACAACTATTGTTAGACAAGTTACTTTAATACTACACAAATAAACTCATATTCTTCAAACTTTCACTAATTTTAAATATTCAAAATTCTCTGTTAAATTATTATAACAATGTTTTTGAAGTAGTGATTTCTTAATCATTTCTTTTAAAAAATCTTATTTATGTATGCCTTACTTCTGTGAAGAAGGGCTTTACTTTCTCATTATTTTTTTATATCAGGGTGGACCCAGAGATTTTTAATTTATTTAGTGGGTCATAGCCCTTTATCTGTGGCACAATTGCCTCATATTGAGGGAAAGACCCTTCAAGCTTATTATTTTCTCTTTTGTCTTGTCCTTTCCATTCCTTCAACTCTTTCTTATTTTCCAGAAAAGATATTCCATATTCATCTTGAATTTTTGCTGCTCTGGTCCTTGAATCAGGCCTTTTCCCAAGGAGTAACAGTTCTTTTCATCAAAGAATAAAATGTACCTTGGCATGAGTTGAGTTCATACACACTGGAAAATCATTGCTGTAGACTGAATATCTATTTATCTGTCTGTATACATATGTATATACATACATGCATATATGTGTATGTATGGAGAAACATCTGTATCTACCTACAGATAAATCTATATTTAATTTTTTTCAATGTTTATTTTTGAAAGAGAGAGAGAGAAAATAAAACATGAGTGGGGGAGGGGCAGAGACAGAGGGAGACACAGAATCTGAAGCAGGCTCCAAGCTCTGAGCTGTCAGCACAGAGCCCCGATGTGGGGCTTGAACTCATGAACCAAGATCGTGACCTGAGTGGAAGTCGGAAACTCAACTGACTAAGCTACCCAGGCCCTCAAGGTCAATCTATATTTAAAAACTATATGTATCTATATTTATGTCCACACACATTTGTATCTGAATATGTACTAGTATGTGTTTCCGCATAAACACATGAGCTCATACTGATACCTCCCATTCCAATCCAGCAGCAGAGGCTTATTCTATCCTTCTCCTGGTCTATATTTATAACTTCCATCTCCATAATGAGAAACCAAGCTCCAATTACCCACAATGTATTTACATAATCACTCAATCTTTGAATACCCAAAAAGTAGTTTCAGAATTTCTGACTATGACTCTGTATTAACTATAGGGTTCAATATTTTTAGAGTTCATTTTTTTTTCTTAGCCTGAGGATATACTATCCAAATGCTGATTAAAAATCACTGGGGTTAATACTCTTCCATGATTTTCACGGTGGTTATGCAATTTATTTGAAATATGGTTCGGTTCATTTGTTTCTGTTTGTGTTCTATTTTGCATTTCTACTCTTTTATTTGTGTGTGTGTGTGTGTGTGTGTGTGTGTGTGAACACTAATACGTTCCAAAGTCAGAATTATACAGAAAGATGTATTTCAC
Source organism: Acinonyx jubatus (assembly GCF_027475565.1). Taxonomy (NCBI): domain Eukaryota; kingdom Metazoa; phylum Chordata; class Mammalia; order Carnivora; family Felidae; genus Acinonyx; species Acinonyx jubatus. Next base: position 100,093,134 of record NC_069384.1, read on the forward strand.
GAGTTAATTCTTAAGATACAGAAAAAAGAATATCATTGTTCCTGAAAATATTAATAGGAACATTAATTTGGGTGGATACTTTAAGGAGTTAAGTAATTTTCTTTTTAAACAAGTTACATATTGCAGAGGTTCTGTGATATGTATTTTAAGAACTAACCATGTTAAAACACTTCATTCCAATCCTAGCTCCCACACTATGACAACCACATATAGAGTTTTCCTCCTTTGGTAGTTTTAACAATAGAAGTGTTCCAGTATTTTGTCTGTCTTCAAAATATTATGATAGGTCCTCTCTACACATTTATACAATTTAGCAATTTCTCATTTCTACCTACCACATTCTTAAAATGTAAATCCAAATAATGAAAGACAAACACAATGGGGGATAATTAAATAAAATTTTAAACAAAAAAAGGAAAGAGAAACATTTTTGAAGGGGTGACAAAATTCACGGCAAAAAGTTTTTTGTTTGAATAATCAGTTCATGAATGAATAAGGTGTTGCTGTGTTTCAGAAGAGTTTGGTTATTGGCCTTTTTTGGTTAAGGTAAAGGAAGAGGGGAGATAGAAAATTTAAAAATGTATCTTCCTACTGAAAAAGCAATTCTTTGAATTATCAAATTATTTGATTATATATCTATAAACATCCCATTTATATTTTATGGTTAATTGCATATAGTTAAGTTGTGTAATTTTGAATGTGACTACAACTGAGCATGTGCAAAACAACTCCATTGTGTTAATATTACATAACCTAATATTCTATTTTTAAATCTATATAAAACTGGAGGACAATGATCCAGTATCAATAGAATAGTAACCCATGTTCAACATAAAAACATGTATTAGACACTCTTCACTTTCTTGAGAGAGATGAAAGAAAATAATTTTGGACAATCAAATATAAAAGCCATTTTTAATTGTCTTTTTGCATTTCTATTTTGGATTTCTACTAACCTATGTACTCACAGGTTAAAATACCTATTACATTTACTTTTAATCTTAAAATACTGAGTTATATTTAAATAATATAGTGATAGATGATATCTAATATCATTACTATATACTAGCTAATATGTATTATTAAATAATGTATATAATTTATGTTGTATATATGTGCATATATCTATCTATATCTACCTATCTGTAGAGGATCTTGTTAAGTAACGTATTTGTCTGATAGCTATTAAATTGTCTTTCCCAAGATGAAGATGAGAATGAGAGAGACAGAAAAGGAGGATACAAGTAGCGGGTAACAAGAGATATCAGAACAAAATTATGCAACTGACTAAAACATTATACTTTGATTTTAAAAGTGAAAATTATTAAATGAGTAAAAATATGTGCATTATATCTATATAGTTTCTCCAAAGACATAAGATAATTACTGATAAAATGGTATTGATTGTTATTCTAACATCTTTGAGAAGCCAGGATTTTAAAAAAAAAGACAAATTGATAACTGTCTAATAACTTTCTCAGTTTCCTAAACAAGTAATTTCTCTCTGAAATGTGTGTGTGTGTGTGTGTGTGTGTATATATCCACACACACATTTCAGAGAGAAATTACTTGTTTAGGAAACTGAGAAAGTTATTAGACAGTTATCAATTTGTCTCTCTCTCTCTCTCTCTCTCTCTCTCTCTCTACACACACACACACACACACACACACACACACACACACACATATATATGCCATTTTATACTATGTTTTCTGATTTTTTCTGTTTTCTTTTTGCTGTTGTTGTTGTTGTTTTGTTTGTTTGTTTTTGAGGGAGGGAGGATGGAGTGGCAGAGGGGGAGGGAGAGAATCTTAAGCAGGTTCCAAGCTCAGTGCTCAGTGCAGAGCTCAACTTGGAGCTTGATCTCACAATTGTGAGATCATGACCTGAGCTGAAATCAAGAGTCAGATGCTTAACTAAACGAACCACCCAGGTGCCCCTGATTTTTTTTTTCTTACCATAAAAATTTAATGAACTGTATATACCAAAGTTCTCAAAATTTTACTCCTAGGAAGTGAGAAACATGTCAAGTATGTGGCATTTTAAATGCTCTCATAAACAATGTCTCTTCTAGAGAGAAATTAAAATTTGAATATTATAAGATTTCTAAGACAGTATATGAGAAAGATGAATACTAAGTCAACAAAATTATCAAATATTTTACACTCAGAACCTTTATTTTTTTTTCAATAAACTAGAGTTTCTATTCACTTTCACCCTATCATAGAACAAATATTATTAAGGATGTGAAACATGAATAAATGTGGAAGATCATGAATTTTGGATGAAACCCAAAGAAAGGAAATTTAAAATTAGCTCATATGACTAGACTGAATTGCAATAATTATAGTATCTATATCAATAGTAATAACTTAAAAGGAACTGTCAAATTACTTCTTGATTTACGAACACTATCTAATTAATTGAATTTCACTCAAGCTATGAGGAATTACACAGCAAAGATAAATAATAACTACTTTTTCTTAAAAAAATATATATATAAACACAGGAAGAAAATTAGTCAAAATTAGACAACTGATATAAATACAAATTCAAATTTCTAAATCTTAAATTCATTCAGATATTTTTACTAATTCATTTTTCTACAAATATTTATTTAGCACCTACTTCATGCTGCAGATATAGCAGATAAAAATTTCTGTCTTCTTGTGTGTGTGTATAGTTTAATAAAGCTGTGATGTTGATAGTAAGAACTTTTGAAAATATTATTTAAATGATATGATATCTTAGGTGATAAATTCTATGAGTAAAATTAATAAAAAAGGAATGGAGGATAAGAGAATGTTTAGGGAAGGGATGATAATTTTAAGTTGTATGTTTAAGGAAAGTACATTAGTCATGTAGGCAAAGTTCCAGTAAAAAAAAAAAAAACAAAACCTTTTAAGTTTTAATTGATTTAGCTTATGAATGTGTCTTCTTGGCTCATGTAAATTTGTCTGTGGTTCTGACAGCTCTCTATGGCAACTTCCTCCTAAGTTGTGTCACAGGGATCAAATTCTGGCTCCATAATAAAACAAGACTTTCATGTTTGCTGGAATGGATATGAGCAAGTGACCATACTGGTTATGGGTTACTGGTTATTGCCTCTGTGACATGACTGCCTCTAGGAAGGACATTTTTTTTTTTAATTTCTTCTCACAGTCACTAGCCCAAATTAGTCATATTGACATGCCCAACTATAATTGGATTGGGTACTGTGGTTTTCTGTGTATTCAAGAAAATAAGGGAATATATATATTTGTCAACACTAATGGTATCACCACAAAAAATTTACTAGAAAGGTGGCATTTAAGTAAAGACTTGAGAGAAGTGTGGGGTTAATGCATCTATATACCAAACAATGAATGATCTAGATAGAGGGAAGAACAAATTCCAATGCCCTGGGAAGTTTCAGGCTGAACTGGATTATGAAGAACATTATGCCTGGAAATAGGGTTAGGCTGTCCCTGAGATAAGAGAAGGTTAAAAACATACCCAGGTTAGAATAATGGTAGACATATACTAATTTTGAGATTGGTTGAGATTACCCTCTGCTCCTTACAGCTCTTACGGGTATTACAGAACATACAGGGATATCATGGTACCTTAGGATATCAAGAGTCCAAATTATATGCTCCAAGTGGAAAAAAAGGAACTTCAAAGGTTTATGGAGGATCAAATCTATTATGGTATCTAGGTTAACCAAAGACCAGGAAGACCTCTCCTGTGTAAAAACAGCAATATTTTGGCTCAATAGGTGGATTATTGGTGGGAATGAAATTCTACATCTTATTTGCTAAAAAGGATAGTGACCTACACTGTAAACAGTGTATTACAATTACACTGTTTGGCTTCAAATAATGAGAAAAAACTGGATCTAGAAATCTGCTCATGAAATCTTGCACCATATCTGAGTGGTTATGTGGCTATGTCCTCATCCTAAAACAATTTCTCCTTGAACAGTTCATATAAAGTTTCAATTTAGAATTCTGTATGAGTAAAATTGTGTTGTCTTTTGGGGGCACAGTGAAGTATAACTTTGTATCCTTCCCAACACGGGATTTATGTTCCTGGACTCTTCACACAATCAACACAGAAACCAGTGCCTTTTACTTTAGGCAATCTACCTTCATGACTTTCTATCTCCAACTCCCCTGACCATTGATAATTTGTAATTACTTTTCCAAATGATGAATTGCTAGGTCAAAAGTTACGCCTCTTATAAAGCTTTTAATTCATTTGCCAAAATTCCTTTCAGAAAGATTGTATTATATGATATTCCAACCTTATCTGGGGTTTGGAAGAAAAATATGCCGATTTTATAAGCAAAAAGCCTTATCTTCTTCACAAACATACTTCTTTAATAATAAAAATCAAATATTTTAAAAAGTCTAATTAAGATGTCCTTACTTCACATTCTCTTGTGATTGTTCATAAGCATAATCATATACAGTTAGTGTGCAGATTTCTTGGGGTTGAATCTTGTTTCCACAATTTACTCTCTGTGAGATCTTGGGTAAATAACTCAATGCTTCAGTTTTTCATCTGTATTACAGTATGACACTAGGACCAACTTCAAGAGACTGTTTTCAGGAATTAATTGAGATAATATGCATAACAATTTAGTGGGGCAATTCTCCAAAATACATGCTGGAAAAATGTTAGCTGTTTTTTATACAATTTTTACAAAAGACTAGTAAACCTATGTGAGTTTTTAAAGTCAAAAAACTTAAGTGTGACTGATTCATGCAGCATCTTTTAAATTACACCCTTTGTACCAGATTAATTGGAAAGCTTTTATTTAAGAATAATTTTTTAAAAACACTCTATAAAACTTAGTTAAGGTATTTTACTTTGGGAATATTTTCATATAAAACCATTTATTGTTTACATGATTTTTATAACACAGCCAAATTCAAATGTGCCGTCTGATTTTGTGCCAGAGGACAATGAACTTTATACTGCTTTTAGTACAGCTCTCAAATTGATTGCTAAAATGAAAGGAAGTGGTGAAAACCCACCTACATTGTTTGGCAAATGCATGCTGTCTCTGTAGGTGAAATAACTCATTTTACTGAACAATACTGTCTTTGCCAGCCCCTCACTTACCCTGCAGAGGTCAATCAAGGACACTTCAAAGCAGCAGGTACCATTTTTGAACACTATGACAAATCTTTATTGTTTACTTTAATAATATGCTTATAATTACACTTATGAGTTTAGTTTATTATTTGGAAGAAGTTGAAATTAGTTTTTATGGAGTAAAAAAGACAGCATTTGCATAAATAATTGCAAATTCCTTCAGTAATTGTCATTCAATAATTCTGAAATAGGAATGTTAAAAGTAGCCTAACTTTTCACTTACAACACAGTTGAAATCAACTGGGATGCTATGAAAAGTTTTTGAAAAACTGAGCTAATTTTTAAAACTAATAACTTGGTAGATTCGTGTGTTAGAATTAAACATACTCTGTGGTTGACAACCCAAATCTTTAGGTGCTTGAATTTGTAAATTGCTAACAAGCAAAAGAAGAGTTATGAATAAGATTTAAAAAATTAATGTTTACTTATTATTCAGAGACAGAGAGAGACAGACTGTGAGCAGAGGAGGGGCAGAGAGAGAGGGAGACACAGAATCCGAAGCAGGCTTCAGGCTCTGAGCTGTCAGTGCAGAGCCTGACATGGGGCTCGAACTCACAAAATGAGACATCATGACCTGAACCAAAGTTGGGCGCTTAACTGACTGGGCCACCCAGGCGCCTCTAGTTAATGAATAAGATTTATTTGTTAAATATATGTTTCACATGTCTCAGCTCAAAATGATGCTATATTAGGAAAGAAAATATTATTAAATGTGTTATTTAGCTGGAAGTAACTACATTGAGTCCCACAGATTTCCCAGTGCAAATCTGAGGTCTATTTCCTGAATTTCACTAATGGTTTGTATAAAGAATTTCATACAGTTCTCTACAATTAGTATTGATCTGATGCTTTATAGTTTACAAGGTTATCTTAACTCACATTCTCATTTAACCTGAAAGGAAGACAATAAAATAAGTATTTTGGCAAATTTTCTAATGATGTAGCTGAATTTCAAAAATCTGTTTTTTTTCCCAAGGTCAATACCCAGTGAATATTGAAGGCATTCCAACAACCAGATCGATTGCTAGTGAAATCAACATCAGCACCAGTATGATCTTTTAAAACATATCAGGTCATGCCTGCCCTCTAATAGTTTCTGTCTAACTCAGATTTAAACAGAAAATCTTACCACTCTGTAAGTTTCACATAAAACAATGTTCTATCTCTATGATCTCTTGCATATTCCTCTAGCTTTTCTGTTTTCTGCTCTGATCATACTGGTCTCCTTTCTGCTCCTCAAACAAAGCAAGGTGTTTCAGAACGTTTGTACTTGTTTCCTCTGCCTGGAACAGTTTCCTCCAGAGAATAACATCACTCAGTTCACTTTACTTTGGTCTCTTATTAAATGTCACCACCATAGAGAGAGGCCTTCTATGACCACCCTATAAGAAATCAGCCCTGCAACTTTACTCCTATCCATCTCTTCTTCACAGTGCTTATCACTGATTGTTCACTGTTATATAATTATACTCAGAAGTCCAGATTACTTCTGTACTAGAGACTTCTGGTTTCCTGGAAGGCAGATGCTCTTACTGGAAATTAGTTTTTAGATCAGCTGTTGGTTCTTCTCCTATTTATTTTGCTGTAATAGTTCCAAAAATTTTAATGTCCTAGAACATGGTGACAGTGCTGACACAACTCGCCAAGGGCACTATGATTTAGACATCGTATCACCACCATGTGCCTTGAGCATCATAGTGGATATTTGTAATTGATCAATATTCAATAAAACAATAATTAAAATTGTTTCAAAGACCGCATTTTTAAGATCAGTTCTCATCTGGGCACTCAGTTTGTGAATTGTTAATAGGAACAGATTGATTTCATCTCATGGGCCACACCTATTTGAACCCTCTATGGGTGCCAACCTAACCAGTACCTGGTGAACCAGATACTAATGTTAAGTCTGAGCTCAATTGATACTGAAGGATCAAACAAGACATACCCGCACCTGCAGTTATCCTGTTACCCCTAAACAAAGCCCACTTTCTCCTTACATTCTAGATGTGACAGTCCTACCCCTTTATTTTACACACACACACATACAAACATACCCCACACTAAGGGAGAATTCCAGACCTTCCATCTGTCCAACCCTGAAATATTTGGTACTAAGTATTCCTGGATAACATTTCTTTATGTTTGAACTACTAATAATTTATTATTCATATTTTAAAGGGAGATACAATTAATTTTTCAACATCATATCCATGGAAAACATGAATAGAAATATGTAAAAACAATTTTATTCTTATTTATGCTAAAAAGTGTTGAAGAAATAATGGAGGTGACAAATATTGAATGATTAAATGATACCATATGAAAAGTTGTACAATATAAATTCAACGTGCTCAAAAAATATACTCAACTCCTACTCTTCAAAGATAATAGTTAAACCACCAATCAGCCATCACAAAGTATTAATTGTTTTTCCATTATTCCAGTGGGAAGTGTTACTTTTAGTAACATTGTAAGACAGGAACAGTATATTTACTCTTCCTCTCTATGTCTCATAGGATCACTACAGCAGACACTGTCATTGACCATCCAGATCCCCTCAGATCACATCTATAGGTTCTGTGTGCTTGCTTCTAATGGTTGACACCTGCAATAATTTACATACTTTTGCCATTTGGTCCTGGAACCCCTTCTCCCTCATCAGGAGAGAGCTGGAAGTGCCCGAGGGTATACACTCATTCAGGTATAAATGACTTACTGATAGGCAAATCTAAAATCCCAACTCTCTTTCTAGATGTTGGAAGAACTCTAAGATGTGATTCATGCTGAAGAATTCACTATGAAATCAGGCTAAGGCCGGAAATTATTCCGGACTCTTTACCCTGCTCTGTTTTGATTCCCCCTCCCTCACTGGTTACTTCTTTAACACTTCTTTCTTTAAAGTTTTTATTTAAATTCCAGTTAGTTAACAACAGTGTAGTATTAGTTTCAGGTGTACAATATAGTGGTTCAACACTTGCATACAACACCCAGTGCTCATCACAAGTGCCCTCCTTAATCCCCATCACCTATTTAACACCACCCCCCTCCACAACCATCAGTTTGTTTTCTAAGGTTGAGAGTCTGTTTCTTGATTTGATGCTCTTTTTTTTTTTTCACTAAGCACTTCTTCAATAAATTAGTCGCATATGGGTACTTGTCTCAAGGGCTCCTTATGGGAAACCTAACCGAAAACAACACGGTAGTATTTCAGTATTTCAGTTGTCTACTTCAGTCATTTGTGAGGTCACACTGATCTCTGGCTATCCAAATGCCAAGACAGCTGTGTAGCCACCTCAAAGAAGTCTGTGCTCAAAATCTTCAAAACCCTGTCTTCTCAGGCCTAATCCCCTAAAAGTCCACTTTCAAAAACTATAATATTTCAGACATCAAAACAAGCAAATGGGTTTCTAGGCAATTGAGTAGTACGAACTTTCTAGTTTGCTCTTTTCCAGAATTAATTTAGCTATTTCAACAATTCAACAAATTTGAATATGGACTGTAGATTGGGTAGTATTATTTCATCAAAGTTAAATTTCCTGATTTTTAAAAATTTGAAAATAGAGCTTACTTTTAAAAAATATTCTTGTTTTTAGGAAATACATACCAAAGAATGTACACACAATGGTCATGATTTTCCAAATTATTTTCAAACATTTCAGAAAAATTGATATTGCTCTACCTATATAAATCTTGATATTGCTGTGATATAGGTGTTGACATACATAAATATATCAAAAGAGAGAATGATAAAGAATGCAGAACAAATGTAAATAGTTGATGAATTTTAGTAGAAAGCATATGAAAGTTATTTGTTTTTATGTTTGAAATTACACTGAATTAAAAAGCAACAAAAGTTTATACCAACAATTTTTAAGATACTTGTAGGGAACTTCTGATAATGTCAAATTTAGTGTTTATTCATTTTACAAACATTGGAATTCTGGACTTTCTTTGTGATGTGTATTGATTACACAGTTAAGTTTCAAATGACGTTAGCTCACATATCTTTTCAAAGGAAGGCTTTATTCCCCAAATGTATTTCAAATGAAAAATACTTAAATATATGTTCACGTAATGCAAAAAACTAACGGATTACAATAAAGAAGTAAAAACATAATGGTAGCAGTTCCAATAGTGAGTACAGCCTTCCTTTTATATTTACAGAAACCATCCTTTTTAGTTAAACTTAGTTTCACTTTGGCATTTTAACAGCTTTTCTCAAGTGATAAGATTTTGCTCTTTTTGTTTCAAAATTGACTATAAAGAAAGAAAATGTTTTTGGTAGTTCAAGATGCAGAAGCCAAAATAGATCTTTTTAAAAATGGTTGTGTGTGCAGTTAAGGAACCTAGAAGGGAAACAGAATCTGGGATAACTACAATAATGGGATTTATTCCGCATTTAATCTGAACTGACACTGACTATGCTACTAACACAAAGGTCAGTTTTTCTAAAATAAACCATGTTCTTATTTTACTTTTCTCTAAAATATGATTTGTTACATGTTTTTATTTTTCTTGTCTGAAAACATATATTATGTGAATATTAAAACACTTTAATTGCTCTTTTCTATGTCAGTCCCAGGACAATGATTAGAAATTCTTTTTTAATTATTTTGTCAAAAGTCACTATAACTAAGTAGTTTTAAGTACTTTTCTATTTCAAAACATGGACCATATTTTATGTAATAATACATGTACATGCATATTGCTTAAATAAAGATGAGGAGATACATTTACACAGCAAAGTTAAATATATAGATGTTTTAAAATAATATAAAAATGGATAATATTTAATTATTGCTACCTGAATATATTATATATGTGACCTATCCTTATAAATCAGTGACTTTAAACTCTCGCTTTGGCCACCTCTCTCCAGTATTTATAAAAATCCCTTCTTCTGCATCCAATTCAAGATGTTATTTCTGGATTTCTTTGGCCTCAGTGTCTGCAAGGCATTCATTGCTGTACTGCATATTAGTTCTTACACTTTCTGTTAGGAGGTGAATATGTAACCCCAAAATTCCTATGTTGAAATCCTAACTCCTAAACCTCAGACCTTACTTGTAAATAAGGTCATATTGCAAATACAGTTAGTTAAGATGAAGTCATACTGTAGAAGGGTGTGTCCCTGATTCAATTTGATCTATGTCCTTAAAAAAAGGAGATTTGGACACGGATAACATACAGGGAAATACCATGTGAAGATTGTGCTATACTGCCATAAACCAAGAAAGGAATGGCCACAAGATAAGAGAGAGTTCTGGAACAGATCTTTCTTTAGTGCCTTGAGAGGGAGCATGCCTGCTGACACTTTGGTTTCAGACTTCTAACCTCCAGAATTGTGAGAAAATAAATTTCTGTTATTTAAGCCACTGAGTGTTTGGTAGTTTGTTATGGCAGCCCTAGGAAGCTAACACCAAGTTAAAACTAGTTCTGATAATCCCTTGTTATACTCATCTATTTGGAAATAATTTTCTGGTTTGAACTTAAATTCTGTGTCATTTTATAAGATATTGGTATTCATGTTTCGCCCTTAATTGCCATAACAACAAACAACACTATGTCTGGCATCCGGAGGTAAAGTCCTAGGAAAGTGGACTTTTTTTTTTTTTAATTTTTTTAACGTTTATTTATTTTTGAGACAGAGAGAGACAGAGCATGAACAGGGGAGGGTCAGAGAGAGGGAGACACAGAATCTGAAACAGGTTCCAGGCTTTGAGCTGTCAGCACAGAGCCCGACGCGGGGCTCGAACCCACGGACCACGAGATCATGACCTGAGCCGAAGTCGGCTGCTCAACCGACTGAGCCACCCAGGCGCCCTGGAAAGTGGACTTTTAAGAGATTGTGATCCCTAAGTATTGCAAAACATGGACATTTATGTTTCCCTTATAAGCAAGAAGGTACTGCCTACCCCATTGAAGCTTTCAGGTCCTTTATCTTGTTTTTCTCATATTTATTTAATAACCTCTTTTGACCAAGGCCCATTTCTTTCACCTGGATTATGCCAGACATTTAGTCCTATATGCTTCTAAATGCTTTTTGATTCAGTTAGAGAAAGTCAACAATCTGCTGATTGCATGGATAGTTAATGCTTGAAGGGACACAAGAGTAAAAGGCCAGCAGGAGAAAGTGGTACAGAAAGTAAAGATAAGTACTGATCACTGTATGAAACTATACGAAAAACTTAGGTCTGCATGTAATGTAAATATCAAGACTTAAAGCCATAAAGGTAATTTTAAACAGTAGAAAATGAATTAGGTTGCATTCAGAAGGGCTTCCTATGAGTCTTAGGTCTTCTTAACCCTGAATTATTTTTTAAGCAGCTTTAATGCAATATAATTCAGATACCACTTAATTTACCTACTTAAGATTACAATTCAATTTTTAAAAATATGTTCACAGCACAGTGCAACCATCCTCACAATCTAATTTTAGAACATTTTCATCTCCTCCAAAAGAAACTGTGTCCATTACAATTACTCCCCCAAATTCCCTACCCACCAGCCCTAGTGAGGCATTAAACTACTTTCTGTCTCTATGTGTTTGCCGGTTTTAGACATTTCCTAAGTGTATTCACATGACATGTGGCCATTTGAGGCTGACTTCCTTCACTTGGCACAGTATTTTCAAGGTTCATTCATGTTAGAGCATGTATCAGTACAGTAACTCATTCTTTTATTGCTGAATAGTGGCCCATTGTCTGCATTTACCACATTTGTTTATCTACTCATTAATAATTAACCTTTGGATTGTCTCTACTTGATTTTTCTTAGGAAAAATGTTGCCATAAATGTCCATGTCCAAATTTTCGAATGTGCATATGTTTTCATTTCACTTGGGTAAATACATAGGCATGGAATTGCTGGGTTCTGTGGTAACTCTGTGTTGAACAGCTTGAGGAACTGCCAAACAGTTTTCCAGAACAGATTCATCATCTTACCTTCCCACCAGTAGTGTATAAAAACTCCCATTTCTTTCTCTCTTTCTTCCCTTCCCATCCCTTCCCTTTCCTTTTTATTCCAAGATTTTAAATTCAACTTAGTTAACATACAGTGTAACATTAGTTTCAGGTATAGAATTTAGTGATTCATCATTCACATACAACACCTACTCTCATCACAACTTAATCCTTAATCCCCATCCCCATTTAATCCATCCCTTTGCCCACCTCCCCTCTAACAACCCTGTTTGTTCTCTATAGTTATGAGTCTGTTTTATGGTTTGCCCCTCTATTTTTTCCCCTCTGCTCATCTATTATGTTTCTTAAATTCCACACATGCGTGAAATCATATGGTATTTGTCTACTTCTGACTGAATTATTTCACTTAGCATTTTAAACTCTAGTTCCATCCACATCATTACAAATAGCAACATTTCATTCTTGAAATATTCCACTGTATATATTTAATAATCCACTATATAGATAGATGTGTATATATTTTTATCCACTCATCAGTCAATGGAAATTTGGGATTTTTCCATAATTTGGCTGTTGTTGATAATGTGGCTATGAACATCAGGGTGAATGTACCCCTTCAACTCAGTATCTTTATATCCTTTGGATACATTGCTAGTAGTGTAATTGCTATATTACAAAAATATAGGATATTGAAAATTGAGATCAACAGTACATTGTATATGCCACACTATAGCACGTTCCTAGTTGTATTCTTTTGATAAAAAATGTTTTTTTTCTTTCTATTTTTAACTTTTTGAGGAACCTCCATATGGTCCTCCAGAGTGGCTGCACCAGTTTATATTCCCACCAATAATGTAAGAGGGTTCCCCTTTCTCCACATCCTTGCCAATATTTGTTGTTTCCTGTATTGTTAATGTTAGCCATTCTTAAAGGTGTGAGGTGATATCTCATTGTAGTTTTGATGATCAGTGTTATTGAGCATCTTTTCATGTGTCTGTTAGCCATCTGGATGTCTTCTTTAGAAAAAAAAATGTATTCTTGGCTTCTATCCATTTCTTACCTGGATTTGTTTGTTTGTTTGTTTGTTTGTTTTGGTGGGGGTGTTGAGTTTGATAAGCTCTTTATAGACTTTGGATACTAACCCCCTTTATCTGATATGCCATTAGCAAACTTCTTGAATTCTGTCACTTGCCTTTTGGTTTTGTTGATTGTTTCCTTTGCTGTGCAGAAGCTTTTTATCTTGATGAAGTCCCTATAGTTTATTTTTGCTTTTATTTCCCTTGCTTCAGGAGACTTATTTAGTAAGAAGTTTCTAGGACTGATGTCAAAGACATTACTGCCTGTGTTCTTTGATGATTTCCTAGCTCACATTTAGGTCTTTCATCCATTTTTTGTTGTTGTTGTTGTTGTTGTTGTTGTTGTTTTCAGCTTATTTATTTATTTTGAGAGAGGGACAGAGCACTTGAACACAAGTGGTTGGGAAAGGGGCAGAGAGAGAGGCAGAGACACACCAACAGGCTTTTAACTGTCAGCACATGGCCTGATGAGAGCTCAAACCCACAAACAGTGAGATCCTGACCTGAGTGGAAACCAAATGTTGAATGCTTAACCAACTGAGCCATCCAGGCACTCTCTTCATCCATTTTGAATTTATTTTTATGTATGGTGTAAGAAAGTGGTCCAGTTTCATACTTCTGCATGTCACCATTCAGTTTCCCCAAAACCATTATTTGAAGATACTGTCTTGTTTCCATTGGATATTCTTTCCTGCTTTGTCAAAGATTAGTTGACTAAAGAGTTGTGGGTCCATTTCTAGTATTTTACTATTGTGTTCCATTCATCTATGTGTCCATTTTTATGACAGTACCATACTGTCTTGATCACTACAGCTTTATAATATAACTTGAAGTCTGGGATTGTGATGCTTCCAGCTTTGTTTTTCTTTTACAAGATTGCTTTGGCTACTCGGGGTCTTTTGTGGTTCCATAAAAAATTTTAGGATTTATCCTAGCTCTATGAAAAACACTGGCAATAATTTCATAGGGATTGCATTAAATGTGTAGACTGTATTGACATTTTAATGATATTTGTTCTTCCAATCCATGAGCATGGAATGTTTTTCCATTTCTTTTTGTCATCTTCAATTTCTTTTATAAGTGTTTTATAGTTTTCAGAATGCAGATCTTTCACCTCTTTGGTTAGGTTTACTTCTAGGTATCTTATGGTTTTTGGTGCAATTGTAAATGGGATTGATTCCTTGATTTCTCTTTATACTGACTCATTATTGGTGTATAGACATAAAACAGATTTCTGTATGTTGATTTTGTATCCTATGATGTTATTGAGTATGTTTTTCAGTTCTAGAAGTTTTTTGGTAGAGTCTTTGGGTTTTGCTATATCATTTAGCCTGAAAACTGAAAGTTTGACTTCTTCTTTGCCCATGTGGATGCCTATTATTTATTTTTGTTTTCTGATTGCTGAAGCCAGGACTTCCAATACCATGTTTAATAACAGTGGTGACAGTGAACATGCCTGTCTTGTTCCTGACCTTAGAAGAGAAGCTCTCAGCTTTTCCTCATTGAGGATGATATTAGCTATGTGTCTTTCTTATTTGGATTTTATGATGTTGAGGTATGTTCTCTCTATTCCCACTGTGTTGAGCATTTTTATCAAGAACGGATGCCATACTTTTCAAATGCTTTTTCTGTATCAATTAGAAAGATAATATGGTTCTCATCCTTTCTTAATATGTTATGTATCATGTTGATTGATTTGCATATATGGAATCACACTTGTGGCCCAGGAATAAATCCCATTTGATCATGGTGAATGTTTCTTTTAATGTACTGTTGGATTCAAGTTGCTAGTGTTTAGCTGAGAATGTATGCATCCATCTTCATCAGGGATACTGGTCTGTGGTTCTCTTTTTATTTTGGTCTTTGGTTTTGGATTCAAGGTAATGGTGGCCTTGTAGAAAGAGTTTGAAAATTTTCCTTCCCTATTTTTTGGAATAGTTTGGGAAGTATAGGTATTAATTCTTCTTTAAATTTCTGGTAGAATTCCCCTGGGATACCATTTGGCCTTGGACTTTGTTCATTAGGAGACTTTTGATTACTGATTGGATTTCTTTGCCGGATATCAGTCTCCTCAAATATTCTATTTATTCCTATTTCAGTTTTGGTAGTTTATGTTTCTACAAATTTAGCCATTTCTTTCAGATTGCCCAATTTGTTGGCATATAATTTTAATAACCTTTTATAATTATTTGTATCTCTGTGGTGTTGATTGTGATCTCTCCTCTCTCAGTTGTGATTTATTTCATTCCTTCCTTTATTCTTTTTGATGACTCTTTTTAGTGGTTTATCAATTTTATAATTTTTGTTTCAAAGAACTAGCTGTTTTCATTGATCTATGCTTCTTTTTTGTTTGTTTCTGTATCATTTATTTCTGCTCTAATCTTTGTTATTTCCCTTTTTATGCTGGCTTTGTGTTTCATTTGTTGTTCTTTTTTTTTTTTTGGCTCTTTTCAGGGTAAGGTTAGGTTGCATATTTGCAATATTTCTTGCTTCTTGAGGTAAACTTCTATTGCTATATATTTCCCTCTGATCCTTTTGTTGCATCCCAAAGGTTTTGACCATTGTGCTTTCATTTTCATTTGTTTCTGTGTATTTTTTTTATTTCTTCTTTAGATTCCTGTTTGACCCATTCATTCTTTAGTAAAATTACCTTTAATCTCCAAGTATTTGTGGTCTTTTCAAATTTCTTCTTATTGATTTCAAGTTTCATAGGGTTGTGTTCTGAAAATATGCATGGTATGATCTTGATCTTTTTTTACTTGTTGAGTGCTGATTTGTGGCCCAGTATGTAATCTATACTGGAGAATGTTCCATGTACACTTGGTAAGAATGTGTATTGCTGCTTTAGGATGAAATGTTGTGAAAATATCTGTTAAGTCTATCTGGTCCAGTGTGTCATTCAAAACCACTGTTTCCTTGTTGATTTTCTTCTTAGATCATCTCTCCACTGTTGTACATGGAGTGTTAAAGTCCACTACTATTATTGTATTATTACCAATGAGTTCCTTTATGTTTGCCATTAACTGTTTTGTATATTTGGGTTCTCTCAAGTTGGAGGCATAAATATTTATAATTGTTAGATCTTCTTGTTTGATAGGCCCCTTTATTATGATACAGTGCCCTTCTTTACCTCGTGTTACAGTTTTTGGTTTAATATCTAGTTTGTCTCATATAAGTATTACTATACTGGCTTTATAAAAAAAAAATTAATGTTTATTTTGAGAGAAGGGGGCGGGAGAGAAAGAGAGAGATAGAGAGAGAGAGCACAAGCCGGGAGGGAAAGAAAGAGATGGACAGAATCTGAAGCAGGCTCTGGCTCCAAATTGTCTGTGCGAGGCCAATGCAGGCCTGAACTCATGAACTGTGAGATCATGACCTGAGACAAAGCTGGAAGCTCAACTAACTGAGCCACCCAGGGGCCCCAACTCTAGATTTCTTAGATATCAGTTTGCATGTTAAATCATTCTCCATCACCTCACACTCAATCAGTAAGTGTCTTTAGGTAAAAAATGAGTCTCTTGTAGGCAACATAGAGATAGGTCTTATTTTTAAATATTTTAACACCCCATGTCTTTCTGTTGGAGCATTTAGTCCATTTAAATTAAGAGTAATTATTGATAGACATGAATTTAGTGCCATTTTATTACTTGTTTTGCTCTTGTTTCTGGAGATTTTCTCTGTTCCTTTCTAGTCTTTGTCGTTTTTGGTCTTTCTTTCCCACTCAAAGAGTCCCATTTAATATTTCTTGCAACACTGGTTAAGTGGTCACAAACCCCTTGTCCTCCTATTCTGAACTACGGTCTTGCTCGATGGAGTATTCCTGGCTGCAGATCTTTCCCATTCAGTATGTTGAATATATCATACCATTCTCTTCTGGCCTGCAAAGTTTCTGTGGACAGATCTGCTGGTAACCTTACTTGTTTTCCCTTGTGAATTAGGAACTTCTTTTGTCTGGCTGATTTTAGGATTTTTCTCTTTTTCTCCATATTTTCCAAATTTAAGTACAATATGTCTTGGGAGTTTTGATGGGAATTCTCTGTATTTCCTGGATGTGGAAGTCTGTGTGCTTCCCCAGATTAGGGAAGTTTTCAGCTATAATTTCCTCAAACAAACTTCTGCTCCCTTTTCTCTGTCTTCTCCTGGGGCTCCTTTGATACAAATGTTGTTATGAAAAATTCTCATTTCTCTACATCCTTGTCAACACTTGGTCATTTTAATTATAGCCATTGTAGTGAATTTGAAGTAATACCTAATTGTGGTTTTAATTTATATTTATCTAATAACTAATGGTGTTGAACATCTTGTCATGTGCTTAGAGTCATTTGTATATTTTCCTGGGAGAAATATCTGTTCAAATTCTTTGCCCACACCATAATTGGCTTGTCTTTTTTACTGAGTTGTAAGTGTTCTTCATATATTCTGGATTTCAGCCCATTATGAGATATAGGATTAGCAGCCATATTCCAAATGAAGTCAGTCCTGTCGGACAGAACTCTGGAGTTCTTCATCCTTATGGCCCGACTCTTTTCTAAACATAAACCCTACTCTTTTACCAGTGTTGGATGTGGAAATCCTCATCTCCTGGAGTAACATACCTATGCTATGGTCCTGGGGAGCAGTCTCTGGTCCTTTAGGTTGCCCCTTCCTGCATGGAAACTTCAGTCTATGAGCAAGTGGAGGCTAGGTGATCATGCTATACATATTTTTGGCTGCTATTCAATAAGTAGAGCTTCTGCACTGCATACGGGGGGCTAGGTAAAGGGAAGGCGACCCAGTCCTCTCTGCTGTACTTTCTTGGAATACAGTTTCTATAATATGGAATAGAGGCAGAGGTTAATGAAAAGCTCTGGGACTCTGCCTTTCTAAGTGTAAAATTTTAGCACAATTGAGAGCTGTGGGGAGAGGGAGCCACCATCTTCTTGGCTGCCCCTTCTCAGAGTAGAGTGACTGAGGTAGACCTTCCCTAGCACAGAGATGTAAGGAAGAGGGTATTTGTCCTGTCACACCTTCAAGTGTCACAGACTCTTACTCTGCATATCCAAATTTAACAAATTTCTTTGAACAAATGTTTCTTCACTTAATTTATACCATTAGAATAATTTCTGGAGGCATTAAATGAATTGTATTTAATATATTGTTTTACCAGTTAAATTGTTTTTCTGGGGAGATAATCCACTGAGATCCTTACTCTGACATTCTGGAAGTCCCCCTTCTGGGAATCTGCCTATACTCACAGCTTTGAACCACATGTTTTAATAGTTAAAGTAAGGATGTGATATGTAAATTAGAAATGTGATGAGGTCGATAGCCATGAGATTATCTTTGATTTGGAACTGCAAAGCAAGAATGGAGAAAAAAAGTAACAAATTAGAAAACTTATGTTGTCTGTGTTTTTTGTTTGCTTGTTTGTTTTGAGAGAGAGAGAGAGAGAGAAGAGAGAGAGAGATGGGGAGAGGGGCAGATGGAGAGAGACTCTTAAGCAGGTCCACACTCAACATGGAGCCTGACACAGGGCTCGATCCCCCAACCCTGTGATCATGATCTGAGCTGAAATCAAGAATTAGATGTTACAACTGACTGAACTACCCAGGTGTCCCAACTATGTTGTTCTTCCTATCTTAAGAAGTAGAGTCTTACTCTTGGAGATAAATGGGTGTTTGCTTAGAAACAAAGGTACAAATGTATTTTCACACATTCACAAAATGTAGACAAAAACTAACTTATAGAACCTGTGGCTGTAAGGAATTTAATTATTCTCTGTGGAAGGATATTAAATATTGTATTATGTATATAAAGCGGTATTTCTTCAAGTTGTATTCTTTTGATAAAAAAGTGGGTTTTTTTCCTATTTATTGATTTAGTTGGCCCAAGGACTGTATATTTTAGCTTCTTCTCAGGAGTTGGTATTTATATATGTTCGTGTATGTTCCTGCATGCACATGTGTGCAGGTGTGTGTTTAACTTTTGAACAACAGTAGAAATAAGCAATAATTCTGAAGATAACTAAAAGGCAGACTATAGACAGAACTATCACCTAAAGCATAAAGCAAAAAACTATCGCCTAAAGCATAAGCAAACAGAATTTGGTATACTCAATATACACTGTACTGTTGATCGAAATTTTCAATATCCTATCTTTTTGTAAATATATATTTATTAACTTGATATTTATATTACCATTACTATACACTATTGATTTTAGATGGATGAATTAGGGCTGCTATAACAAATGACCACAAACTGAGTGGCTTAACAACAGAAATCTATTTTCTCACAATTTTAAGGGTTAGAAGTACAATATCAGGGTATCAAATATGCAATCCTATCTCCAAAGATTTTAAATAATAATGCTTACTTGACTCTTCTAACTTCTGGTAGTTGCCATCAATTCTTAGTGTTCCTTGGTTTAGAAATGTATCACCTCACTCTCTGCATCTGTCTTCAGGTGGTTTGTTCTTCCCTCTGTGTGTCTGTGTCTCTGAATTTCCTTTTCCTTATAAGGACCCTAATCACTGGATTTAGAGATCACTCTAATTCAACATAACTTTATTTTAATTTAATTACATCTTTAAGACCCTATTTCCAAATACACTAACATTCACAAGTTCCAGTAGACATCTTTTTTTTTTTTTTGAGGATATTATTCAACCACAGTAATTGGGGCTTGCATGATAACAGCAAATTATTATTAGTGTGATATAAGTGGCATTTATCTTGGTATATTGGGTAAATCCTCTGTAATACACTAAGGAACCACACTTTTTGTCTCACTCCCTGCCCTGAATTAAAACCACCTTCTCAGGGAGTAAAGCTACTATTTTTCTTGGCTAGCACGAGGTTGGTAAAGTTACAGTTCTCACCAACTACTGCAGGTGGCAATGTAAACAACAGTGGCTTCAGGTAAGAAGGCACAGACACTCTGCATGTCTTATCAAATTCTGGTCAATTTTCAAAAATAGATTCTTCTCCCATTCATTGTCTGATATTGGTGAACTTCCAATTCCCTGAAATGATAGTTCTTGAGAAGTTTGTCCAGTTTTTAACTTTTTATTTGTGAAAGAAAATTGCCTTTTTCATGTCACCATTCTCACCAGAACTAATATCTTATTCCCCAGTACCCAAATACACTTCGTACTGTCCCAAAATGTTAACATAATAATTATTACTCAGACTCTGAAAGGTGAGTAAATCACATAAACATTATGTGTTTTTATTCTCCCTTCCTTTTATTCTCCCACAACACTTGAGATATATTATAGTCATTATAGTTACTTCCATATTATGGTTGAAGAAATTGAAATTAAGGCAGATTTAATGACTCTTTTACCTGTAATTACATAATGGTTAAGCTTCAGACCTATCACTTAAACCTGAGTAATCTGTTTTCTCCTGGTGTTTGCTATTAATTGAAATTAACTCAATCTTAAGAGTTCTTGGGCAGAGACAACATCCCACTTGAAGTTTTATTTCCACTTATGAGGAACTCAATGCATATACATTTGTAGATACAGATATAAAGCAGTAAATTGATCTGAAAATTTAGTTCAAGGAACAAATAAAATTGTATCCATTTTGGCATTCTTATAAATGAACATCAATTGTATGCTTCTTGTTAAATATTCCCACGGTTTCAATAGGAGAGGCAATTGAATCTAACCCTCACTTCAGTTCACTACTTAGAATGTAATTGATCCATCTTTCTCTAACACTTTGTTTCCTCTTTCATTTTTTTCTGACATTTTTTTTTTACTATATGTATGTGTAATATTTTCATATGTTTGGGTTAAATACTACTTTGTCGGGGCACCCGAATGGCTCAGTCAGTTTAGCTTCCAACTCTTGATTTCAGCTCAGATCATGATCTCATGGTTCATTGGATCAAGCCCCACAATGGGCTCTGATGTGGTAGTGTGGAGCCTGCTTGGGATTCTCTCTCCCTCTTCATCCCCTCTTAAAGTAAATAAATAAACTTAAAAAAAAAGATGTCTTTGTCAAAAGCAGCTATACTGTTGTAATGATACTGTTTTAGATGTATATTTTATTTTAGTGGTTTGGCTGTATATGATCACCTAACATAGTATCTTAAAACTGATTCTATTAGCACACACACATACATATATATTTTAAAGCTATGGCTATTCCATTTTAATTCTT
Organism: Acinonyx jubatus; assembly: GCF_027475565.1. Taxonomy (NCBI): domain Eukaryota; kingdom Metazoa; phylum Chordata; class Mammalia; order Carnivora; family Felidae; genus Acinonyx; species Acinonyx jubatus. The sequence continues at coordinate 100,114,430 of NC_069384.1, forward strand.
TTTTCTATTAGAAACTATATTTTTTAGATGAAAAGTATTATAGCTTAATATTTTATTGATTGAATGAGTTCCTAAGAATCCTTCCATGATATAATTTTGATATTCTCCTATCTTGGTATTTCAAACAAATGCAGCCCTGGTCACCTGAAATCTGAAGAAGAATAAGGTTAAATTACACTGTGGTTTAGGTGAGGAAAGAATGAGGATATTCTCAGCAATTAGGGTTGTCAGCACTTTAAAACAACTATTTGGAAAATAGAAGAGACCTTGGGCGCTAGTTCATCTGGATGTTAATGGATATGATGGTTTGAAAAGGGAATTAGTGTGTGTTTTGAAGCTAATTAAGGCACAGTTGTTAAATGTCACATCTGTTGTTAATAAAGCATATGGTTTTAAGATTTAATCTTGCACAGATCTGGCATTTTTAACCAATATGTGCATATATTTGAATCTGGGATGATTTGATCCTTTTGTGGTTTACTGGAATTCAGCATTCAGGGCTAGATTTCAAGAAGAACCTTTAAAATATTCTAGGAGAAAATTTTAAATTATGATATATTCTGATTCAAAACTACTTATTAATGTTTGTATCCTAATTAAATATTACAATGATAAAGAATAGTCTAAGAATTAGAAAATATTTAAATAAACATATAAGTAGATATTCTGGGTCAAAGAATTAGAGATCTTTTTAATTGCAGCATTTTAAGTTTTTGTTTTACATAAATATGTTTTTTTTATCCTCATGTGTCTGTTTGACATGGATTTGACTTTATAGTGTCTTGGCTTTCAAGTGCACGAGAATTAATAGTATGAACCACACACAATATGAAATGCATACCAGTTCATTTGAAATATATAAGTGTTATAAAAGTTTTCCTGAAAATTTTAATTGGAGGTTTATTTTAGGGAAAGACAATGTTGTTTGTGCTCAATTAATATTTTCTTTCATTGTTAGAAGACAATTTATCTTGTTTTCATGTCTCCCATCTAGAAAGGTAAAACAAGAAGGAAATTACAATCCTCTACTTGACCTCTTTTCACATCTAATTTGAGAGCATTGTTTCTGTGGAGATATCAGTATCCATGGTTACTGGTTACACAGACTTTTTAAATGTTTTAACCATGTTACGGGGACCCATGGGGCTGTTGCTTTGCATTTCAGCAAATAAGGACATTTGGCCTCTGAGAGTGCATCTCTGAAATAATAAGTGTGTATTAGATGAAGTGCATTGTAATGTTTATAACACACCCATTGCTTATAAATGTGCATATATGGATGAATATCCTCCTAGGGTCTCTGTACTTAAAACTGTAATTTGTCAAAGTAAATGCCTGTTAGTAGGTAGAATTGGCTTCAAGTGTCTGGATGGATCAATATCACTGTGCTGTTCAAATAACACAGAGACAACTCTGCAGGTGGGGATTCAGTCTTGTTATCTTTGAATATAGCAGGAAATGTCATAATCTCAGTGCAAAGCAGAGATGTCACTTAAGAAAAACAGATGGTATTTTACAGAAAATAAACATTTATACAAATAGTCTAAAAAGTCTCACTTAGATGAATACAACCGTTATGCTTCCTTTTGGTAATTTTTGGAAGGCAACAGCTGGATGAGGAAGAGGAGAAGGATGAGGAGGAGGGGGAGGAGGAGGAGGGGGAGGAGGAGGAGGGGAAAAAGCATTTACTATCACACATTTTAACATCTTTTCCATTTAATCCACCATAAGTTTTTCTTAAAATGATCCCTTTCTCAAGATGTCAATTCTATATGCATATATTTATATGTCGTATAAATGTATAAAAGGTAATACTACATGTTTGCTGTTAGTCAAATAATGTGGATTTTTACCAGCCATATACAACGTTCTAATGATTTGAATTATATAAACCATGTAAGCGATTAGCACATAAAAATGTATCTTTCATTTTCCTTCAGTATATTTGAATTGTGAAATCTTGAGCATTTGATGCTAATAATAATAAGTCAGAAATTATTCAGTTTTCATATACTTTTTTTCGTTTGACACATTTTAGTCAATTCATTTGAACTACCTACTGACTATATTTGTATTACAATGATAGACCACAGAAACAAACTGAAAGAAATAGAGCATGGAAGTAATCCTCTGGAGTGTTGGTATTTTGTTTGAGAAGATTTATTCTATGCTCTGTTTCACCCATCCTGAGAGTCAGTCATGTTAATTCAAGAGCTTTGTGTCACGAACTTTAAAAAAATGTTTTCCCTATTAAAATGTAGCTACTTTAATCCCGAAGTTGGGTCCTGGCTACTTTTTCCTCCCTTCTAAATTTACACTCATATTTTAATATAAATTTGTTTCAGATAGAAATAACAATGAAATCTATTTAAAATTCTTTTGACTATATTTTAATGTTTTAAACATGAAAAATATTAAAGGAAATGAGTAAATCAACGAAACCCCATAACTCACTGAAAGGTAATGTTACAGTTTGGTTTGTATGCTGTTTTATATTTTCAGTCTTGCAATAGGAAAAGTATAATCTGACCTGTGATATGTTCATAAGAAGGAATTAGGTAGCCATTAAAAATTATGCCCATCAATGTTGTAAAAAATGTCTACAATTAAAATTATATTAAAATACAACAGATACAAAATTAAAATATATACATATGCATATATATGCACATTCACTCTTGCATAATTTAAAGGGACTTCTACCATCTTTTTGTGTGTTCTTTATCATATACCTGGAAGATACTGCCTTTTTGTTGTTGTTGTTTCCATTAACTTACTAGTGTAACTAATTTAGGCTAGAAGACCTAATAGGGGAAAAGGCCAAATGTGATATATCAAATTTACCATGGAAATAAATACATCTGACTCCATGAAAATCTAAAGTGACATTGCATTTATCTAAAAGCATATAAAATGAACGAAATATTTCAACCATAAAGAGCATGTTACACTAATAACTGCTTATGATTGTCAACCTACAATATTATATAGATTAATCTAGAGAAGGTGAATAAGATTATAAAATATTTCAAAGGATCTATATTCATACTTGTAATTTAATTTTTAATTTAATTTTTATTTTATTTCTTAAAAATTTTTGGAAGTCTATCAGGGATGTTTGTGCAGAATACCCCATCTCAAATATATATTAAAAAACCTAAATATCTCAAATAATCATTTATCTACCTATGATATTTTGGTGAGGTCATTTGGTTTCTCCTTAAGACGACATGATATCCATACCTGGGAGATTCTAAAAAATGCACTTGCCAACAAGGATATAAAATATAAATATTAGTTGTAGCTATTTCTGTAGTTTTACTGTGCTCAGGAAGAAATAATCTCTGGATAAGAGAAGGGAACTTAAATCTGAATACAGACAATGAACCAGAATTTTGCCAGATGATTTTTTAACTGTTTTGCAGGGACTGTATTCCTGTTCTCATAGCATCAATTCTTTTACCTTTGTCACATTTTCCATTGTCCATTCTTCTTTATCATCTTTGCTTATGCCCTTCTTTTTCTATTATTCTCACATTTTCTCCATTGTCTCATTCTTTTTCTCTTTTGTGACCAACAAACTGGGGATATCTGTGTAAACTATTAAACTTACAGTGGGAATCTAAGCCACTAAGTTTGGGTCTGATCTATCCACTCTCACCTTCCTCATAAATTCTATTAGCATATATACAAAGTAAGTACAGATGCCCTTCCTCATAAGTCTTATAAGACTTTACATAAGTTCTTCATAATTACATACAATATACTAAATATATTTTTACTTATACATTGCATGTGTATATAATTTTTTTTTTGAATTTTTCTAGAGCCAGAGAGAGAGAAAAAGCATGAGCAGGGGAGAGGGGCAGAGAGAGAGAGAGAGAGAGAGAGAGAGAGAGAGAGAGAGGGAGGGAGAGAGAGAATCTTAAGCAGGCACAGAGCAGAGCCCAACATGAAGCTTGATCCCACGACCTTGGGATCAGGACCTGAGCTGAAATCAAGAGTCGGATGCTCAACCAACAGAGCCACCCAGGTGCCCCTATAACATTTCTTAGTAGTAGTAGCGTGCAAATACATGTTTTTCTTTGGCTCTATTAACTAGATCTCAACTTTGGACAAAGCCTATCACATTAGTGAGACTACTGATTTTTAATACAATAAGATTGGAATAAATATTTTCTAATGCATGATAATATTTTACACAGGTGTTGTTCACTGTGATTTTGGTAGAAGACATATAAAATTGAGTTCATCTTTTAATAGAGAAATCAGGCATTGTGATGCAAATTAATAAATAAATAAAAATATAGAATACAATCCAAAGTTTAGACACAAGTCTTATTGTCTTCCCTTATTGTTATACCATATAATTTTCATATTCACGTAGGCAAATTTCACAGGTTAACAATAATGTCTATTTGTCCCTTCTAACATTTCACACAAGTCTTTGCCATATTAACATATCTATTATGTGTTAGATAAGAAGGTGTCTGCTGGATATATGTTTATAAAAACATCATGCGACAATTCATTCATTTGTTCATTCATTCAATAGATGTTTGAATTGTACTGTGGTCCAGGCACTGTATGAAGTACAGGTAATAGAACAAACAATACAGACAGGTCTCCAGAGGCATGGAGAGCACTCTTTAACATAAATATGTGAATTAATAAATAGTAAATTACAATGCGCTTAAAAATGGCCTGAAGAAGATGGTATGATAGAGAGTAAGACAGAAGGATTCTTGGATGATTTCTTTATTAAGGATTATGGACATGAATCAGTAAAGAGACTCCAATACCATATGGTAACTAGCTTGAGTAAGGAACATGCACAGTCTATCATGAGCACACAGGATAAAAGTGTTCTCTGGCACAGAGGTCGAGATTGAAGCAAGTAAGGCTTCTTGGATGAGATATGAGCCAAATTCTGAGGTCTAAGTCTATGCTTACAGGATAAAGAGAAGGTAGGAAAGAATAGGAAGAAAGGGACCCAATAGCAACAAGTTTATAGAAAGAGAGCCATGAGAAGAGACTGATTTTATAAGACATCATAGTTATTCCTATTTTGGCAAGATTGTTTTAGTTACTCATAATGATTTTCCTCTCTACTTTCTATCACGACATACATAGTACTGCCTTCACTCTTATATAATTAAGCCATAAAAGCTTCACTTTACTATTTAAAACAATATTGGGGCCACTGGGTGGTTCAGTCAGTTAAGTGTCCAACTCTTGATTTCATCTCGAGTCATGATCTCACAGTTCATAAGTTCGAGCCCTGTGTCAGGCTGTGCTGACAGCACAGAGCCTGCTTGAGATTCTCTCTCCCTTTCTCTCTGCCCTTCCCCTCTTTGTTCTCTCTTTTCTCTCTCTCTCTCTCTCAAAAATTAATAAACATTCAAAAGGTAAAAAAATAAAGAAAATATAACAATCAGTTTTATAAGCATTAGAAACACATTTCCCTTCTTTATTTGTTAGCATTTAGACATTTGAATCATTCCTATCTCAGGTTAGAACTGATAATTCTGATTCTGGGCCAAAATCATGTGTGTGAATCAGTGAAAAGAAGTCAGGTCAACGGCTTCCGTATTCCTGCTTTTCTGTTCTGATACTTTCTTAATCCCAAGCACTTATAATTTGTGGCACAGACTTAGATAGCTACTCTCAAGGACATTAGCTATAAATTCTCTTTTGAACTGATTCTGTCATTAATCACAGGTAGGATATGTGCTGTTTTGGTTCTTTTAAACAATATAACTGAGAACTTAATAGTGTCAGATAAGCTGTATATAAACTACATTTTATTTTTCTTCATTTCTTTGCAAAAAACACAACAAAGCAAAAAAAAAACAAAACAAAAACACAAAACTTGTTTCTTTATAAAATATTCCTAAGACTAAAAGCTCCAAAGAAGGGTAAATGTCACTATAGCAAGACAATAGAATTTTATTTTTATATAAATCATCTAAAGTTCATATGAGGTCTTCTCTATGCCATCTATTAGTGACATCAATAATGTCATCCTGGGTATCTGAAGGGCATACAGGGATGCAATAACCTCATTTTAAATAAAAAATTGTATTCCTTTAAATTTTTAATGTTTATTTATTTTTGAGAAAGAGAGAGATAGCATGAATGGGGGAGGGGCAGAGAGAGAGGGGGACAGAATCCAAAGTGGGCTCTGTGCTGACGGAAAGAGCCCCAATGCAGGGCTCGAACTCACAAACTGTGAGATCATGACCTGTGCCTCAGTCAGATGCTTAACTGACTGAGCCACCAAAGTGACCCCAAAAATCATATTCCTAAAATGCAAGAAGTATATACTAATCCTTAAAATTACAATAGCATGTAAAATAATTCAAGTGTTTAAAAACCTACTTTATTGAGATATGATTTACATACAAATTTAATTTTAATTCTACAGCTTGAATTGTCTAGTTTAAAATTTTTCATTGTACATTTGATGTCTTTTGACAAGTATACACCCGTATGACCACCACCACACCCAAGATACAGAATATTTTTGGGGTGATGGAAATGTTGTAATAATCATTTTTATAGATTTTATAATCGAAAGCCAAATATATATTTGGTAAATAAAGATCATGCTATTAATATTTAACATAATATGTAACTAATTAAAATTTAATTACTATGTAATGATAATATTATGCAAGATCTCTGAGGGCAGGGTTTTTCATTAGATTTGTTCAATGACATATTCCAGTGACATATGCTGGGTGCTTAATACATTTATGTTGAATAGATGAAGTAGGAATAAACTGCCTACCTAAATAATTGTGTTTACTCATTACTATTATTTGTAGTCTTCCAAATTCTTCACTACCTTCACTTATAATAATACAAAACTAATTTTCATTAAATTTCCACGTAGTGAATTTTTGTTTGATTCTGTTACAGACATATAGTTTGCAATTAGGAATAATATATATCAATATTAATAGAGCATTATAATAAATATACTAGCTCTTATAAACATATATAATTTAACCATTTTATCCTATCTCAATGTAACCCTTCTAAACTCAGTATCATTTTCTTAAAAATACTATTTAACTAATCAAGGCAATTTCACTTGATAAACTACATAAGTCTTGTTACATTGGTTCAGTTTTATAATGGTAACGGATATACCAGTCTATATGATTAATGCAAACTAATATTATTTTGAAACAACTGAAAAAAAGTTGTCATCAAAAAGTAGTAACCCAAGTTGACATTATTGACCACATGATTTTTTCCCAGATCGTGAAAGTTGTTAGATTGCTAAGTAAACTTATCATCCAGACATAAGCAATTGTCTTTGGTGATGGTAACATATTAAAAAAGCGATGATTCAAACTGATCTTAGGACAACAAAAGAGTTCTTTCATTCCTGGATAGTTGCAGTTCTCCATGACAACAGTAATTTTCAGTGCCTGGGAAATCTATCTGACATGCTGGGGTCAGGGGTTGTTATTACCAGTAACAGCGAGTGCTTCTAATCTCATGACAGCAGAAAAGGTCTCACCGATTATGATTGTTATAAAATTTTAGACAATAGATATTTTCATTCTTTAGCAACACCATTCTCTTCATAAAACAGCCTATTTCATTCTTTTATAACCAGTCTTATGAAACTGCATACTCTTTCTTTCCTACCTCAAATGTTCTGGATAGTTCTCTTCTATTCACCCTTGGCCCTCTCACAAGGTTTGGCTTTTCTGACAGCCATGCCATTGCTCAGTTCTATCACAACAGATGTTGCTTCCCTTTCAGCTTCTACACCACTTGCATCCAAGTTCAAATGCTCACCTGGCAGCCTCCAGCTTTTCATGCTATGCTGTGTATTCATTTCAGTAGAGGCTGTGCCTGGCCAAGTTACTTTGCAACAGGAAACAAAATGAAAAAGTATCATCAGCAAAATTAACAAAAGAGCATAATTATGGGTTAAATATGTACTAAGTGGCTACCCTGCAATGGTAATGAATGGCATCTTCTTTTCTGAAAGAAACAAAATAAAGGCAAATAAACCAACTGAACTACAGTAGCAGATGGTTTCAAAAATCATGAAAGAAAATAATTTCTTTTGGACTAAAATACAATCCAATTCTTTTAGAAATTGCACCCCTGGGGTTTGGAATAATTTCAGTAGAAGTTTTTTAAAGATCACTCTCTAGTCCTCAGTCAGGTACAACCCAGTTTAGAGGCATCCAGCAATTGTAGTTAAACTTCACTGCAGTAGGAAGTCTATTTGGAAACACAGGTGTTTGCAGCAACCACTCACAGAGTATATCCAACTAAAGAGATGAGTCATAGATTTTTCTCAAACTTCTATCCTTACTTCATGGCTGTAAAGGATGTCATACAGTTATCAGTCTAATGATTATAATGAGTTTTGATGGTCACAACAAACCCTTTTATGTTCCACAATAAATGATAATAACAACAATAAATCTAACATTAGTCCAGGCCAGTTACATTTTGCTAAACAAGCCACAAATCCTCAAAATGTATATGATATATACAGAAAGACATGAAATATTATTTTCTTTTAATGTATGTTTTCACATTATAAACACTGTATGAAAAATTGAAAGAGAGAGAGAGAGAGGGAGAGAAAGAAAGAGTTGCTGGTGCTTTATTCCCATGTCTATTTCTTTCATCAATCATTGTTAGTGCATATGTTTCATTGTCACTATATGATGATGAACAATTATAATTCATTAAAAACTGTAATATATATTTTTAAACTAAAGACCTAGGTACTTATTATAGTTGTTTTGCTTTTATGAAAAAGAAAATCCATGGTTTTCCTGGTTGGAGAAATGCTAAACTAATTCAAATAATCAAAAGTTAAGAGTAATGTACAAAATGGAAAGCTTTATTTCAAATTAGAAATATGATGTCGGGGGGAAAAAGCCTATAAACCGATAAATTTGGCCAAATGAATATTAATATTCCTTATAAAGACAATTTAAAGTGTGATTATTAAGGTCAAAATATGTCTATCTACCACCTGTGGTTTAGAAGATAAAGTACATGATAGTAGGAACTCATGTGTACTTACAGCAGAGCTTCACACAGAGGACATAGTAAGTATATTCTTGAGTGAATAAATGCCTGAATAAATGCATAGTGTAAGAGAACTTAAAAAAAACATGGACAAACCATTATTTGTTCATTAAAGAACAAGTTATGCCCACTAATTTGCATTTCATTTTAGATAGGGTCATTGATTATAAAGTAGCTTACATACAGACAGGAGAACCTCAAGCTACAAAATTATACAATTAACTAGATTTCAATCTTTGAACAGATCCAATTAAAGCTTTAATCTGGACAAACTTTGCTTGTGATATTCACTGGTGGCCTTTCTTTGACAGTTTTCCATTAAATTGTTTTACCTTTTTGCAGGTGATAATATAAAGGGTAAGATTATCAAATATGTGATTAGTATAGAGTAAGGAGAAGTTATTACGTAGACTGGTAGATTTATGTTTAAGGTTTTTTAATAGGCTAAATAGAAAAAGTTTAATTTTTATGGGATGAAGTTTATGAATTTCATTTATGAAAACTTAGGCATACATATTGAATAAGGAGGAGAGTTGACTTATTACGAACTCATGTGAAAAGCATTAGTAAAAATTTAGTTGAATAGAAGCCAAATAAGCAGCTTTCTGTAAATGCAGGATAAATCTAATATATGGTTGTTTTTTTTTTTTAATTTTTTTTAACGTTTATTTATTTTTGAGACAGAGAGAGACAGAGCATGAATGGGGGAGGGTCAGAGAGAGGGAGACACAGAATCTGAAACAGGCTCCAGGCTCTGAGCTGTCAGCACAGAGCCCGATGCGGGGCTCGAACGCATGGACCACAAGATCATGACCTGAGCCGAAGTAGGCCGCTTTAACCGACTGAGCCACCCAGGCACCCCATGGTTGTTTTTTCTTAATCAACGTATAATGCCTGTATTACTTACATATGTATATGATGACACTTAAGTATGTATATAATACTGACACAAGCCCACATGATTTCTTAGTCTTCCACATGGTATTCAACTTGAGACTATTTGTCATGTTCTTTAGATTTCACAACTGTACTCTTTCATATGTATATAATATGTATGAGCATAGTTCTAAGAAAAAAACAAGTTTATCTTTCCTAAATAAATTTCTGAGGAGCTCACTTTATACTATATAAATGCCTAATTAGATAACTCAAATTCAGGCCAACCCAAATCATGGCTAAAATACAGTAGAACTTACTTCAAGGGTGTTTGAGTATATTAACAAATGCTTTCCTTTAACTTACTATATGCAGAGTGAGGTGTTGAAATCATATTTATACAATGTAATACTCTTGGCAAAAAGAAAGAAAGAAAGAAAGAAAGAAAGAAAGAAAGAAAGAAAGAAAGAAAGAAAGAAAGTCTTTCCAATTGCAGCCATGTGGATGGAACTAAAGGGAAATAAGTCAGTCAGAGAAAGACTGATACATTATTTCACTCATATGTAGAATTTGAGAAACACAACAGATGAACATAGGGGAAGGGAAGGAAAAATAAGATAAAAACAGAGAGGGAGGCAAACCATAAGAGACTCTTTAATACCAAGAACAAACTGAGGGTTGTTGGAAGGGTGGTGGGTGGGGGATGGATTAATGAGTGATGGGCATTAAGAAGGGCACTTTTGGGGATGAGCACTGGGTATCATATGTATGAATCATTGGGTTCTACTCCTGAAGCCAAGACTACATTGCATGTTAACTAAAGTTTAAATAATGAAAAGAAATTATATCTAAATACTTTTCAAGTATGTTTTCAAAATATTTAATATAATTTAGTTCTTGCATAAAAATGACATAGACAATGAAGGAATATGAATATATTGGTGTACATATTTGTGTGAATGTTTTTATAGTCTCTGAATTGTACACCATGGATGTGTTTAGTTAAAATCCCAGAAGCCACAACGTAGTATCCAATTAAATACGTTTAGTAAGAAATATCAATTAATTTTTTTTAACTTTATTCATTTTTGAGAGATGGAGAGAGAGCATGAGTGGGGAAGGGGCAGAAAGGGAGGAAGACACAGAATCTGAAGCAGGCTTCAGGCTCTAAACTGTCAGCACAGAGCCCAACGTGGGGCTCGAACTCACTGACTGTGAAATCATGACCTGAGTTGAATTCGGTCGCTTATTGAATGAACCACCCAGGTGCCCCAAGAAATATCAATTTTAAGTATTAACCTTAACTTTTAATTAAGAGAGATCAATAAATATGTTTCAATAATACAGGTGGTAATTGTAATGGTTCTGAGTTGATTTGTTTTCTTTTCCATTGATACTAAGGGTTTTCAAAGTCTATATATTTCTACTATTGATCATGAATAATTTCCATTTTTATAAGTTTTTATCCAAATTCTAGTTAACATATAGTGTAATATTAGCTTCAGGTGTACAATACAGTGATTCAACACTTCCATACAACACCCAGTGCTCTTCACAAGTGCCCTCCTTAGTCCCTGTCACCTATTTAACCCATACCCCACCCACCTCCTCTCCGGTAGCTATTAGTTTGTTCTCTATAATTAAGAGTCTATTTCTTGGTTTGTCTCTCTCTCTCTCTTTTCTTTTCATTTTGCTCATTTATTTTATTTCTTAAATTCCACACGAGTGAAATCAAATGGTATTTGTCTTTCTCTAACTGACTTATTTCACTTAATATACTCTAGCTCCATCCACGTCATTGCAAATGGCAAGATTTCATTATTATTATTTTTTTTTTTATGGCTGAGCGTTTGACTTTCCTCCACCCATAACTGAGAACATGTAAAATGTAGAGGTCCACGGACTAAGTCCTAGTGTTGTGAATTAACAGAATCAGCAGATGACAAAGGAAAGCAACCAGTGAATTAGAAGTTAAACCAGGAGAGTGTAATATTCTATTAGCTAAGAAAAGAGCTTTAGGGGGAAAGACTGAACTGCTATTTCAAATGCTCCTATCAAGTTAGATGCAGACTGAGAATTAACCAATGGACACAGAAAAATGGAAATCAGTTTCTGTGGAATGACAAGGACCAACACTTGATCTTCAAGAAAGAATGAGTATGGAAAGGAGAAATGAGCGAGAGTTGGAAGTGTTTTGTTTTTTTTTTTTAAGTTTTTAAATTCTAGTTAACATATAGTGTAATATTAGTTTCAAGTGCACAATATAGTGATTCAACACTGGAAGTGGACTTTTTAAATGGACGAAGTCAAAACATATTTGTATGCTGATCATATTGATCCAGGAAGCAAAAGGAAAATTCAGAATGTGGGAGACAGGAAAATCGCTGGGGTGTTGCATTTGAAAAAAGAGAGACTACTGAATCTTATGCAAATATGGAAAGTTTGTTTGGGATAGGAATCTGGATAATTCAAGCATACGAATGAATGAGAAGTTAGATATGAAGACAAGTAGAAGTGAATTGTTATAGTTATAAGTATTTAAGAAAACTTCCTTCTAATTCTTTTTTTTCACCATTGTGGTATAAGAAACAAAGTTTTGAGCTGAGCAGCAGGTGAAAAGAGATGATGGAAGTTTGAAGAAAGGAAAAAAAATAAAAGGGAAGGTATAAACTTTTCTTGGAAAATAGGGTAGGAATAGACCAGGAAACCGTCATGATTGTAAGGCAGTATCAGCTTGAATGTGGTGATTTTAAGTTTAAAAGGTATACATTCAGCAGGCTCCTCTGTTTATCACTCTAGCCATGATCAGCTGCAGGAATTAATGCGATGGGCGGGCAGCACTGGATTAAAACACTTTGGTGACAGGAAAAACATAGGAAAATGATGTGCTGAGTTGAATTTAAGTCGTTAATACAAATTCATTTTCCAAAACTAAAAAAACGTAGACATTAAGCAGCCGAGATTATGTACATTCTGCTTTGTTCTATCAAGACACACGGAATACGCGGTATTAGGGAATGAGGTCATACAATAGTGCGGACGGTGCAGTGCAGAATGTTGCAGAAGGAAGGGGCAGAATTTCACAGTTATAGCACACACTGGGTAGGGAAACAAATGTAGAATAAATTCTACCTTTAAAACTATTCTGGGAACATGGACACTTGACTTAAATTTCCTCAGTTTGTTTCTTTAGTTGTTCATTTTAAATTTGATGTGAGAATTTAATGAACTAATGTGAAATATTTAGCAATGTCTTTGCTGACATTAAATGATCAATTACTTATAGCTTATTACAATTAGGATTATTTCTTCATAAATGGTCCCATGTTTTTCTGCTCACCTGAAATTTTATTTATACCTTTGTTACACATTCTGTCAATCAGCACATATCTGCACTAGAGAATTGCCTTGATTAACATTTCACCCATGGTTTTATGATATACCATTAGCTGTCCCTTGCTCTTTTGACATCTAGCTAAACTCATTCTGGTGACATTCAGATGCTATTTCCTAAAGTAACAAAGGTTAGAGGACTCTTTCCTGACTTAGCTGTTCTGAAATATAAAATGTTGCTTAAAGAAATTAATTCTTCAACAAATACATTGTTACATTTTTTTCTACATGTTTTAAATGAATACATTATTACACAAGACCATTTATTTGTCTCATCTTACACAGACTTTTCACTTTCGCACATTCTATAGGAGATTTATAAAACTACTTTCAAACTCAAAATTACATGAAATCATCGAAATTTTCAAAGTACAGTTACCATTCATCAATTAAACCAATCCACCAATAAGTTAATAAAAATATTTGTGACAGTCAACCAATGGAGAGTGACATTTATAGATATTGCCAAAAAGGATTAAATTAATTTTAATTAAAATTATTTTCATAGTGGAGAATATTCTGAATAATGTGAACATCAGGATACTTGCTGATTTAAAATTAAATGTCCCTTGATTTGTTTAGTTACTTAAAAGGCTGAACAAAACTTAATTTTTTTATTCACAAGAATGTTCTAAGACTTGATGCCCTGTGATCTTCCCAGGGGATTCTATTTTATTGGTTCTGTCCTTCGCCAGCATCACTCTAAGAGTGCCACTGAAGGCCACCTGCTCCTTGCTCCAGTGTGCCATGAGAGAAAGCACAGTACCCCCAAGCTCGAGTACTTGAGCTAGATGCTGGCATAGGACTTTGTTCAGGAAAAGGAGGAAAGAAAGCAATAGGAGGATGATAAAAAGCCACCTGATGCAGGTTAGATTTATCCTCATCAACAGACCTGAGTACCACGGGTGTCAGATGAGGAGAGTTAGGCCTTTCATCTGACCCCCTGGAAAAACTAAAGCAGATTAACACAAGTATACCTACAGGGTCAGGGACACACATAATATTATTTCTGGGACGACAGACATCCATTTTTTCCTTCAAAAAAAAAAAAAAGAAAAGAAAAACAAAAAACCCTATCTTTGCTCCCAGACACTTGCAATAACTGTTCAGTGAAAAATATAAGGACTTTTTAAGATATTATGTTAAAAATAGAAAGCTTAACCTTAAAATTTCCATTTCTAAAACAACCTGTTTTAATTGGAAGGGGATGGGGGGGTGTTGCCAAAACTGGAAATGAAAAGATTATATTCAGTGGGAGACAGAAGCCACCTGGACAGGTCTTTGTGAGCCGCACAATGTTGCTTAGATATCATTTGTTTATTTCATGTCCATGTTGACAAAAAGAATCATGATAGAAGAGTTTCCGGTCCTGCTCAACTGCACTGAGTCTCAGCTTTATGACAGCTCTCTCTAGAAGTATCTCCAAAGTAATTAAACTATAATGAAGTGTCACCCTTGTGAAAACCTACAATGTTTACAAACTCTTTCTCCTGAGGGTACATAAAATACTTTATTAATTATGCAATTAAGACTGACAATTCTGAAATTAAGAAACACTTGATATGTACTTCAAAACCATTAGGAAAATGTTATTCAGGGTATTTTCTGAATTGTTTTAAAACTCTGTCTTCTAAGGCTTTTTTTTTTTTTGATGACCTTAGGAATGGTCTTGATATATAACCTTTTATTATGAAAACTCTTTATCACTTATTGTTGAAAGTGGTCTTTATACACTATACTTATGTATAAATACAAGTGAGACAAAAACAGTTCTCTTTTTTATGTTTCAAATTAATCCTCCTCAAAGGCGCTACATTGGTCAACATTTCATTTAACAAGATTTTAAAAGTTATTATTTTGTTAGTACTCAGTTTAATTTACCCATCTATTGGCCTAACATCAAGTTGCCCAAATCTCAAAACCCATGGTAAAATTATACTTGGTTTTACACATGGGGATTTTTTTTTCTTTCCTGGAATAGAATTAACTCTCTCTAAAGAAATCTTATTGTTAACGCCTGCAGAAAAAAAAAAAAAATAATCTTCCACTCATTGCCTTTTGGAATATAGTAGCGATCCTCAATTTCTGAAGTTCTTACTTCCCTGTGTATTTGCTATAAAGTATTTTATTCTCACCTGTATGTTTGCATTTGTGAAGTCGCACATTCCAGGAAAGAAAAGAATATTTCACGCATGTGAGTTTTGAGTCTCAAAATAAAACATAATTGTTTATATCTATTTATCAGAAGATGAACTATGGTTCAGGGATATAGTATGTTGCAGTTTTAGGATATGTACTTGTAGATGGCAGATTTCTCATGAAAGCGTGCAGGCTTTTCACTGCTTTGAATTCAGCGTATCATATGGCGCCTACACATACACCTGCCTGATATAGAGTTAATGCTCAGCAATTTTTTTGTTGAAGTATTGAATAGATAGCAAGAATAAATAAAAATTATATAATTGGCTACCCTATGACACATGCATAGATACCGATATTATTTTAAAATACGCTTATCTGTAATTGCTTAATATTAAATGCCATTGCTTTTAAAAAGTTAAAATATTCATAAATTCTAGGCTGACGTTCCAGATCACATTGAAGCCCTGATGGGCCAAGCAGATTTTAGACATTCCTTGGGATCCAAACAAAATGTGCTGAATAGTTGTTATGGTATATGAAGAAATCAGGGCTCAGGTGACTAAGAAATTGACATTACTGCTCATGAGACAGACTACTTTGTCCTGAAACCAGCAACAGCCTCTAGTAGATGTGAGGACTTAGCTATCTTTGAAACTTGTCAGCCATGCTTCTTTCTTTCAGATACAAACACAAGTAGTATAGGTGATGTAACCGAGGTCCTATTATTTTAAGCATAATTAAAATGTATTGGCCTGACCCCAAATTTGCATAGTCTGAAGCCCATAGACCATACATCATAATATTTACAAGTTACAAATAAATGAAGTTATACCCAAAGCCAGCCTTCTTTTCTACTCAGGGCATCTTCCTCTTTCTTGCTGCACAGCCAACTGACTCTTGGACATCACCTTCCAGGTGACCCAACAAAGGAGCAGAGTTTCCCTCAACAGCCTGAGAGCTTGAGAGGTAGCAGGGGCCTGAGGGGACAGCAACCTGGGGGTGGAAGCTGAGCCCCATGGCACATAATTCCTGTGCAGTGACTGGACGCTTCCAAATGAGGACCGCTGACCTGGTTGAGCTACCTTAGGAAGAAGGAAGGGCAGGTTCCCCTTACTTTTTACATTTCTAACTATTCGTTTTAGACAACAGAGCTGACAAGAGGAAGGAAGCATAGGAATGTAGGATATTCGGGTGACCTATTTTAGGTCAAATCAGTCCCTTTTCCTCAGGTTTTCCAGTGCAGTGTCTGTGGCTTTTTCCTTCTCTTGCAAACACTCAATTGGCAGGTGTCAAAGAAAAACTGCACCTGACAGAGTTGAACAAGCAATGAGAGGTATTCAACACTCCGCCAGTAGTGAAACTCAACTCCTCTGAAACAACAAGGCAGAGGAAATTTTAAATGCTGGAGTGAGCTAATGGAAAAGTACAGGAACATGTTCAACGGTAGATTGGTCAATCTGATTAATAAGCCATGTGTGTTTGCTAACTGTTACTTATTGAAGTTAGGGCCCTACCCTCCCACAGAGATTGAGGGAAAAGGCTCTATATCCCTAGATAGCTGCATTTCAAAAGGATGGCTCTCAGGTTCTTAAGAAAGACATTCCTGGGTTATAAAACAAGAGGTTGAGACATTTACATTTCAGAGGAGCAGAGAAAGAATTTGCAATTCCAAGTTGTAGAAAGCAAATTCTCTAAGAAAGGGAGGCCCAGGAGGCTTAGCCAAAAAGAAGTCTGTCTAAAGTTTAGTCAAGCAGAGGAGAACTTTAAGGCTATCATGGTCAAAGGCTTAACTTTGGGCATAGCATCATGGACCTGAGCAAAAGAGTTGCTGACCTAGGTCTTGTACTCGAGAAAACTCCATTTGGGCCCTGTTACAGCTATACACCTTCCATAAGATGAGGAGTCCCCTGGAGCTCACTCCTCCACTTTTGGTCCATGTTCTGGACACCTGGCACCTGCTTTTCTGCCCAAAGGGATTCAAGTTCTGGTCTAAGGTATGCATAACACTACTAGGGATTGTATGTTGTTACCTGAGTGGACATCCTTAGGTGTATGTGGTAGCAAAAACATGACTATTTTTAGGGGTGTGAATAGAGTTTGATTCATAGCCTTAGGTATTCACACACATGTAATGGTTTTGATATTTTTAAAGAGTTGTAAACAGAAAGGCAACAAAGAAAAATGAATATATCACAACAATCCTATGTAGACCTTAAAGCCTAAGACATTTATGTACCAGAAACATTACATAGATTTGTTGACCTCTACTCTATTCGGTGATCTAGCACTTCCTTGGAGGTGAAGAGTTTTTACTTGCCTTTTAACAATTTTTAAATGTTTATTTATTTATTGAGAGACAGAGACAGAGACAAAGAGAATGCAGGAAAGGACAGAGAGAGAGGGAGAGAGAGAGAGAATTCCAAGAAGACTCCATGCTCTCAGCACAGAGCCTGATGCAGGGCTCAATCTCACAAACTGTGAAATCATGACCTGAGCGGAAATCAAGAGTAGGATGCTTAACTGAATGAGTCACCCAGGCACCCCAGTGGTGAACATTTGTTTAGATATGAATATGGGATAGCAAAATTTTCATACTTTGTGCCCACTCTCATATGCTCAATCTCATGATCTACCCTAGGTGGGTTTCCTCTGATATTCTCGTGGTTTTTTTTCTTCTTCTTCTTCTTCTTTCCAGACCCTTGACCACTCAAAGCCATTTGCCACCATCTAGGAATGTGTATATACTTTTGCCTCAGGCCAATTCTTCCAATGGATGACCAAGTACACTTCTCTCAGCTCTGCCCATTAGGAAGATTCTTCCTCCCCAGTGTCTTTCAGGGCCATCTGAAAGTGCTTGTGAGGCAGTCACCATCCATCTTCAATTTACTCGTACATAACAGGCCAATCCATACATAACTTCTCTCAGGCTTTTCTTCCATCTTCAGTTTGTCAGTTGGAACATCCCAGATGGTACTTGGGTGCACCTGTGTGGAGGTCTTGACTACCAGCTCACACTGTTTACTTATGCCCTCTGGTCCTGTTCACACTTGATCCTAGTTGTAGCACTTCCATCTGCTACTGGCTAATTAGACACTATGAGTTGGCAGGTGATGAGTACCCAGTGCAGAACGGGTAATTCTGATGCATGTTCATTTGGTGTCTGTGGTTAAATGTCCCTTCTACAAAGATCATACTTTAGAGTTATTTGTGAGGTCTCTGTTGTCTCTTAAAAACTGGAATGATTCGGGGCGCCTGGGTGGCTCAGTCGGTTAAGCGTCCGACTTTGGCTCAGGTCAAGATCTCACGGTTCGTGGGTTTGAGCCCCACATCGGGCTCTGTGCTGACAGCTCGGAGCCTGGACCCTGCTTTTGATTCCGTCTCTCCCTCTCTCTCTGCCCCTCCCCTGCTCATGCTGTCTCTCTCTGTCTCTCAAAAATTAAAAAATGTAAAAAAAAAATTTAAAAAAAAACCCTGGAATGATTCTAAGAGATTCTGTGTCTTTTGTGATCTTTATATTTCTAAAGGATAAGTAAATTCCAATTTATTTTGTAGGATGTTCCTCACAGATGTTTCTTCCTGATTAGATTTAGGTTGTACAGTTTAGGTAGGAATAGTACTAAAGTGATGTGTCTTTCTCAATGTATCATATCAGGAGTCAAGTGATACCTATTTGTCTCAATGTTGGTGATGTTTAATATGATCACTTGGTTAAGATTTAACACCATCATCCTTTAACACTTCCTTACTTTCTATACATCTGCATCAGCATTGGATTCAGTGCATTCTTAAAGAAGACTTATTTCCTGTTAGTGTCAAGTGGTATTCAGAGACCAAGCTCTGAATGCTAGGTATGTTCAGGAATATATTATGTCCTTGATTTTAGGACATCTTGTCAGAAAAACCCAGAAAATAAATGAGCATTATCAGGAACAGTGAGTTCTGAAATTTTACTTGTAAATTAAGAAGTTAGTCTAAGTAAGTTCATAGATGCAGGCAAAAGACACGAAATTATCAGAACAGAAGACTTCTTTCTGCAGGGCATATAGGCACCAGGAGCTTTATACTCCCATCTGTTTCTCTTGCCCCCAAACTCCACAGGAGTGATTGAGAGGTGGATCTCTGTGGATGCTGTCCACACTGTAGGTTTTGTGTCATAACTGAGGAAACGTGACTTGAGGAAACTCTCAATGTTATAAGGGAGCTGCTAGCAAGTCTTTCCAAACTATCCTGGAATGAGACTTTACCACTCTGATCAGGAAGCAAATCTGCCCCCTGTCTCAGAATGAGTCAGGGAGGCAATATGTTTATCCACCCAAACTCAAGGCTATAAAAACATTCTTGGGAGCTATCCAGAACAAATAGTTTCAATACTCTTATCTTGGAATCAGCAAAAACACAGGAGACTCATGGGGAATTGTCTTCCACTGAGTGTGTGTGTGTGTGCGTGTGTGTGTGTGTGTGTGTGTAATGAGTTCATATGGATAACTCTTTTTCCAATCCATGGAATACATCCCAATATTCTCTATTTGTAACATGGTTTGTTTCCTATTTTTTCCATGTAATAACTTATTATCTAAATGCCTTGAGTATATACAGAAAATTCTTTCAGATTTGCCAACCTTATACTGCAGAAAAAATAAAGATAAATAAAATTCAATGTTTTTATAGTTATTTTTAGAGTAATATTTATGTATTTACTGTATACATCTTAAATGCATAATTTAATGTTTGATGAATACAACTTTGTACCTATCACACTCTCAGTATATAGAACATTTCCATCATTCCAGAATGTTCTCTTGAAACCATTTTTAATCAACTACCTCCACCTTTTTCTGAATATTTTTACCACAGATTGTTTGTGTGTTTCAGCACTTCACATAAAAAAGAATAATATCACATGTACATTTCATTTATGACATTTTTGTTCTAATGTAATTTCTGTGATAGTCATCCAAAATTTTGCATGCATTAGGATTTTGTTCCTTTTCACTATTTATTGGCATTTTATTTCCTTGTATAGAAAGAACACAATCTGATTATTTTCCTATAGATGGACATTTGGATTATTTCTGGGTTTGGGTATTTTTGTTGTTGCTTTTTTTTTGTTTTGTTTTGTTTTTGTTTTTTGGAATCTGAACAAAGCTTCAATGAGCATTCATACATGAGTCTTTGTGTAGACCTATATTTTATCTGTCTAGAGTAAATTCCTAAAAGTGGAACTGTACTTAAGAAAGACATTTTATTTCTTGGTATTTTCCCTTTACATCAATTTATTGATTTCTTTTTGACTTTTCTTTCAACCTCTTTGGTAAATATCATTTTGAAGAATGACAGGTAAACATCAAATATACATTTATACAAAAATTTGCTCTGAATACAGAAATACATAAAGAATTATGGGGGGAATGTTAATTAATTGTAAATAAAATTATCAGGAAAGACACTGTGGGGCAATTGGCTTTGGGAGATATGTCTCGATGGGCAATTGAGGTTTTTACATGGATGGTGAAATGTGCTTGAAGAGCCCTCCATGCTTCAGGAACAGGATAAATAGAAGGTCAGGACATGTAAGCCAACACCTCGTTTAGAAAGAGTGCTTGGTTTAGGGCAGGAATGCATGCAGTAGAAGAATGAGGTCATGGATAGCAGTGAAAAATCTACGTGGGCTAGGTTTACAGATTTTTCAATATCATTTTTACACTTTCAATACCTTCATTTCTATAAGCATTTTGTTTTTTGGCCTTCTTCTTTCCCCTTGCTTTTATCTCATATTAAACTAATTCTCCTAAAGAATAACCTGTACTCTCACAAACAAAATGAGCAACTTTCTAGTTGTGAAATGTTCCTTTCCAGTCAGACTTGGACAATAGCTCTATGTGAATGAGCACTCAATTATGCCATTTATTTTTTATGTGTAGATTCCTACTATACTAATGGCAATATGAAGACATGTATATCTCTACCCTATGTCCTCTTTACTTAATATATATAAAACATGTTGTGTGTTTTATGTTGTTTGCAGTATTATCTGTAAAAGCACATGGAAACCAATGCCTGGAAACACATTGCAAAAAGTTTCTTATCCTTGAAAACAATGAAATCTTAAACGTTTAAAAGTATTTTGGAACTTGAACTTTGGAAAATATGTAATATCAGGATGCTTTTATGATGTGAGGCTTATGCTTTGATATTCAGTGTTTCCTAGGAAAATGCTCCACTTCGAAGTTTTCATCAAACCATATTCCTCCAGTACTTAAAACAGTGTGCAAGACAGCATTACATCCCAAACTATTTATCTTCTCTCTTAAATCTTCACAATCTGAATTCTTTATTTAGGTTCAATACCTTTATTGTTTTGTCTAATTTGTCTCAAACCCTGATCATTTTTATCAACTCCTCTGAAATGTTTTTATTTTTTTGTCCACACAAATATGTAATGTCCCTCTGTAATATTTCACGCATATCTTGATGGATATACATGTCCAAACACATTTCATGCTAAACCAACAAAATGCAAAAAATGCAAATATTGTGTTTTCTAACACTTTTTAAAAGTTAGTATCCAACTTCTTGAATCCCCTTCTCATCTCCACCTTCCTCAGATAGTATAATGCCATACACATTTATGTAAAACTATTTAGTTTGTAATTAAACATTTAAAACATTAAACATTATTTATTTATTTATTATTTTATCTTTTCTCACTTACTGATGATTCCCTTAGGCAAATACCAGATTTGAATTATTTTTGGTAATCTCTCTTTTTTTAATATTTATTTATTTTTGAGAGAGAGAGAGAGAGAGAGAGAGACAGAGAGAGACAAAGAGAGAGTGAGCACTAGCAGGGGAGGAGCAGAGAGAGAGGGAGACACAGAATCCAAACCAGGCTCCAGGCTCTGAGATGTCAGTGCAGAGCCCAATGTGGGGCTTGAACTCACAAACCATGAGATCATGACCTGAGCCGAAGTTGGATGCCTAACTAACTGAGCCACCCAGGCACTCCTTGATATTTATATACATTTAAGAGAGAGAGAGAGAGAGAGAGAGAGCGAGAGAGAGAGAGAGAGAGAGCACACGCACGTGCAAGGGAGGGGCAGAGAGAACAGGAGACACAGAATGTGAAGCAGGTTCCAGGCTCTGAGCGGTCAGCACAGAGCCCGATGTGGCGTTCAAACCCACAAGCAGGGAGATCATGACCACAAGCAGCGAGATCAGAGTCAGACACTCAACTGACTGAGCTACCCAGGGGCCCCTATGCAAAACTATTTAAATGTTTAAATAGCCATTTTTTTTTCACCAAACATTTTACTTGATGGTTTATCATACCTCTAATCAGGTTCATCCATCAGTTAATCATCATGCAGAAGAGAAAAAAAGCAAAACTGGTCAAATTAGTTTGCTTACAAAAATTAAAAAAAATATTTCAGCTCTAAATGAATTAAGAATAATGTTAACAATAAATAACATTTGACTAACCATTTTCCATAATTGAAAAATTTTAAGGTCTTTCATTCGCACAGCCTTATAACATTTCTCTTAATGATGTTAAATAACCACATTTTCATTTTGAAGGGCAGGATGCTAAGAAAAAACATGGAAATGCTAAGTGAAAGTAAGAAACTTTCTAAAACCATTAAGAAGATATATCCACAATGAATTACTAAACTTTAATTTTAAACACTGGTGAATCTGAAATTGCTACTTTTATGATAGGCTCCTTACAGGTTTCTATTTCCAGTGACAGCTATACTTCAGTAATCTTGTAACTATTTGCTACTGCTATAAAGCTCTTGCTTAGCCATGATCACATACTGTTTCAATCTTCTAGCACAAAATCAGATATAATGTTTCTGTTCAGTCATTTACAATACTCCTTTTAAGGAACATAAGAATATGGAAGTAGATGGATTTAAAAAGGTGAACCCAAGACATATATTTATTTTTATTAAAAATAATCTGAAGCAGTTTTAAATCCATTTTCTCTATTATTATATCTTTCAAAGTTAACTGGCAACATTTCATACTTTATAGCATCAATGAAGCAACTACTGAATTATTAAAAGTGGTACCTACAGAACATTTTCTGTTTATAGTCCATATCTAAATAACCTCTTAGATAGCAATATAAAACACTAGCCATCTTGTATTTGTGCATTATACGTTTGTGTAAAACTCAATGTTATATAATTTAAGCAGAAATTAAAATGCATGCATATGTCAGTTTTAATTTTTGAAAACTGATTTAAATGAATGAGTGAAGTGAAACAATCCTTAGAAAAAACAATGCATGAAACAGCATAATTTGAAAAACTGATACATCAGTAGATACGGAGATACGTATAAATAAAATGGTTTAACCACTGCCCCTGTGACAATCCAGTTTGGTACGTCAAGCAAAACATACAATATACAATAAAAGAAAAATGCCAGAAGAGTTGATGCAAACCCTAGGTTATTTTGGAGGCACTGTCTAGACAGAGACTCCTCTATGGTCCCAGGACTTGTACTATAAAAATATATAAGGGCACAAATCATGCAGTGGCCGGTCCGGTCCAGCTGATATTTATTTCTTTGTACGCACGGCTTTGACAGTCTTGACCTCTATACCTCGGTTAAATTTTTTCCCCTACCTGTTGCCTCTTACTTTTCCCTTTCTCCTTTTCTATCTTAGTTGCTCTTTCATCAATTTTTTTAACTCCCTTCTACCTCATAATGTTGCATTGCTAACTGACAAGCCACTATTTGGTTTTCCATATTATTTCCCTAAAATCTTCTGTTCTCTGTTGTTTTGATAAGAAATAAATCTTGAGCCTGGTGTGAGTGGCAGACAGTAAAATTCTGGAAATATTAGGAAAGGTTTTGTTTGCACTGTTCCAAATCTTAACCTCGGTCTACATGATGGCATTCATCTTTACATTTTAAATTATCTACTCAGTTTCCATTTTTTCTCTTTTCTCATTTCTACTCTTAAATTAAATCTTTATTTGTTCAATCATAGAGTCCCTCTGAATTTCTTCAACTTCAATTATTGCTAATAATTATTGACGTATGTGAGCAACACCAAATACCTGCGTGAATTTATGTATAGTTACATTCTGTTGTCAAACTGTGTATTAATAGTGAGTGAATTTAGTTTTGTGAACATTATTTGAAAGATTATTACAGATACTTAAGCAAATGGCTCACCTTATATAAAAATATTGCAAAATTCATGGAAACTCAAAGGATGTAAAACATTCTGACCTTGATTTGAGGAGAAGGTCATGAAAGTTTTCCTTGAGGAAGAGGAAATGGAGCCAGTCCTACAGGGTGGGTAATAATTTGTCAATAGCTAGCGTAAATTATTTTAAGAGCACTCTAGAAAGCTATGATAACGTGTACATTGACTTTGGTGCCAAACCTGCGGTCGTATGGAAAATAGCTGTTCAGTTTTATGAAAAGTCAACAGCCAATGATGGGGGTATTGAAAGGTTAAATTAGTAAAGCAGATTGTGGCAAGAATTTCCAGGGAGTTCACCTGTTTTCTTTTTCCATTTATTAGGATGCACTCAATAAAGAAAACTTAATAGAAAAAAATGCAGGTTAATAATAATGGATATAACAATATTCTATTAGTAAAATAGAGATAAAGGATTTGGGTAGTCTGAAAAAAAGTTGACAAAGTCAGGAGCATCATTCTTTTATGGGACTTGATCAAGTCACTGAACATCCGAGGGTTACATTTCTTCAATTCTGAAATTGACATGATAATAATAATACCAATTCTGATTACTTTATTGATATGTTATGAAGATTAAAATACCACATGTATAAGCTTTTTTTTAATGTAAAACTACTAAAAACAATAAAACATCATTGGGGGGAAGGGGTTTCAGTGTTCTAGAACTGGTATGCGGAGGGCAGAGAATATTATTTTTTTTCTACTACATCAATATCCAAAACTTCCCCACAAATGGATAAATGCCAAACACTAGAATATACAAATAAATTTAAAATATGAACAGGTGATTCACCCCCCCCTCAAAAAATTAGATATTTAATATCACCTACCACTGAAGAATAAACATTAAAGCATGGGTTTCTTTTCTTTTCTTTTTTTACCTCCTAAATAGGCAAACTCAGTAAGGCTGAAATAGCATGAAAAGAAGTGTAAAAAAGCAAAGATTTAGACTGTTTGTGAATGGTACTAAGCAATATGATCCCTTTGTGTGGCAATCCAAAATTTAAATGCATATGCCTTCCAAAGTAGTAATTCCACCATTTAAATAATTGCACAAGAAACTGTGGACTGTCCGCTGGAATCTGGGCTAGATACAGAAATGGGAGAATTTCCTTCTCTCTTTCTCTTAAGCTTTTAATACGTACATGTGTTCATTTTATAACAAAATAGTATTTTTAATTAGAAAAAATAATAGATGCTACAAATATTTAAAATTATTGTAATGTAAATTTTTGTTTTGTTTCATTTTGCCTTTCTGAATAGAATATATGCAAGCCATTCTACTTTTGTTTATTTGATCTAATTCACTATGTGGTTATTTTCTCTTTGAGTCCAGTCTCACTAAATTGAGCTTTGTAGACAATAATCTCCCTACTTTTATTACTGGTCATTTTGAATC
Source organism: Acinonyx jubatus (assembly GCF_027475565.1). Lineage (NCBI taxonomy): Eukaryota > Metazoa > Chordata > Mammalia > Carnivora > Felidae > Acinonyx > Acinonyx jubatus. The sequence continues at coordinate 100,140,541 of NC_069384.1, forward strand.
TCACTGTTGGTTTTGATGAATATCACCTAAGAGGGAAATAATTCTAGCACTAAGCTTGATTCACCCACCCTCACTCCCCGTTTCGTGGGAAAAATACCACAGTTTCTGACAAGAAGCAATCATAAGTGATAATATCAGTTGGTTTAATGATCATGACTGTTGCATGCTGTGATGCAAATTAGAGATACCAATTTTAGCAACATGCTGAGTCTATCTTTAGTGATTGTTTACCTGTAAGGATGAATCCAGATATCAAAATACCCATGGATCAAAAGAAATGTTATTTATCAAATGCATTTGATGTCTTACTTAAAAATCATTTATAACTTGACTAATAATTCTAATCACAATCCTTTATTAGCTTCACTATAGACTTTCTAAAATCTAAGTTAAATAATTGCCCAATAATTTGCTTTCTTCTAAGTTCCTGATTGTTTTGTTCTGTTAAGAAGTGTTTGGGGCGCCTGGGTGGCTCAGTCAGTTGAGCGTCCAACTTTGGCTCAGGTCATGATCTCACAGTTTGTGGGTTCGAGCCCCGCATCAGGCTCTGTGCTGACTGCTTGCTCAGAGCCTGGAGCCTGCTTCAGATTCTGTGTCTCCTTCTCTCTCTGTCCCTCCCCCGCTCACGCTTTGCCTCACTCTGTTTCTCAAAAATAAAAATAAAATGTGAAAAAAATTAAAAAATAAAAAAAGTGTTTGATAGAAATTGTCTACTTTATATTTTTATTTCTTTCAATTTTCAGACATTTCTGCATACATTTTCATCAATGAGCAAGACAGGGAAGCCACCCTCATTAAATGGAGAAGTTGAAGACAATGGAGGTATATAACTTATACCGTGTTTTCTTAATGTAGGATTTGGATATCAATTTTGTGTTTTGACATCAATGTTCTTTTTGATGCAATCCAGTTATCTGTTTACCTTGAAGGCAATGTGTTTGCTTAGAAATGCTAAGATATATTAAAATGGCATTAATCTGCACTAGGGGATTATAGTAGATGTTGTCAGTGCTAAGTACACATCCCCTTGGTCATTATTTCCGGGTACATCAGCTGGAAATCCAACTGGTGGCAGCTGCATCCCTTAGCCTGAAAGCTTTTCTTTTGGCAGCTAGACCCCAATTTGTCCATACAAATTGTAAGCCAGAATTGCTGTGGAATTAACACCACACTACCCAACCAATGACTGACAAGACGTGGTAAATAAATGCTCTGGCTTCTTTGGGTGATTTATCTAAAAAGTGTGTTCCATACTGGCATTCCAAATTCCTAGTGAGATTAAATTCTGTTGCCCCAGTGGTAACTTACTTAATAATGTAATTTTGTTGAATATCCTCTCTCCTCTCCTAATCATAATCTTTCCCTTATATCGGGGTATCTAGGGATCATTTCTGAATTAAATTACTCACATTAAAAAAATGAATGCATCAAGGTTTTTTGTTTTGTTTTGTTCTTTGTTAATGTTTATTTATTTTTGAGAGAGAGAGACAAAGAGCAGGGAAAGGGCTGAGAGAGGGAGGCATAGAATCCAAAGCAGGCTCCAGGCTCTGAGCTGTCAGGACAGAGCCCCACATGGGGCTCGAACTCACAGACCACAAGATCATGACCTGAGCCAAAGTTGGACACTTAGCCTACTGAATCACCCAGGTGACCACAAGATCATGACCTGAGCCAAAGTCGGACACTTAACCTACTGAGTCACCCAGGTGCCCCAGAATGCATCAAGTTGTAAACTATTTTTGATTCAGGTGTCTTAGAATTAATATGATTCAAGGACATTAAGGATTTTAAGAGTGAAATATTAATAAAGTACATAAGATTGAAAAATGTTAGAAATAGTGGAGATAAACAAAGAGGACTCAATTAATTAGTTTAGTCTGTAACAAATTAATAACTTATTGAGTACCAATCTGAATACCAAAGAAAACCAGACCATGATCTTAAAAGGAAAAACCCATTGCTTCATACTTCATTTCCCATGACTATTACTGCCTTATAATTCTTTATGTTTTCCTTTGTGAAGCCATGTGGAGAAATGGGAAGAAAGTTTTTGTGGAGCATTTGGAGAATATGGAGAAGAGGAGAAGAGCTTTAAAACAGAACAATACAAGTCATATGGACATTCTGACTTAAACATGTCCTAAGCAGGCCATTTTGTTAGGGTGAGACTGGATTTAAATTTTTTTTAAACATTTATTCATTTTTGAGAGTGAGAAAGATAGAACGTGAGTGGGAAAGGGGCAGAAAGAGAGGGAGACACAGAACCTGAAGCAGGCTTCAGGCTCTGAGATGTCAGCACTGAGCCCAACGCAGGGCTCAAACTCACAGACGGTGAAATCATGACCTGAACTGAAGTAGGGCGCTTAAACAACTGAGTCACCCAGGTGCCCCAGGGCAAGACTTTATTTAAAAAAAAAAATATTTGCAAATATATCATTTTCCACATTAGATAGTTTGCAATGCTAAAGCTGATATTTCCTTGCTAAGATACTTTTATCTATCTATCTATCTATCTATCTATCTATCTATCTATCTACTTTATTTTTATTTATTTTATTTATTTATTTTTATTCTCGTTAACATACAGCATAGTCTTGGCTTCAGGAGTAGAACCCATTGATTCAAATCTTACATATGACATCCAGTACTTATCCCAAAAAGTGTCCTGCTTTGTGTCTGTCACACATTTAACCAACCCCCACCTTCCCATCAACCCTCAGTTTGCTCCCTGAATTTAAGAGAGTTTATTATGGCTTGCCTCCCTCTCTGCTTTTATCTTAATTTTCCTTCCCTTCCCTTCCTTTATGTACATCTGTTAAGTTTCTCAAATTCCACATGTGATTGAAATCATATGATATCTGTCTTTCTCTGACTGACTTATTTCGCTTAGCATAATGCCCTCTAGTTCCATCCATGTTGCTGCAAATGGCACAATTTCATTCTTTTTCATCGCTGAGTAGTATTACGTTGTGTGTGTGTGTGTGTGTGTGTGTGTATACACATACACCACATCTTAATCCATTCATCAGCTGATGGACATTTGGGCTCTTTCCATAATTTAGGTACTGTTGATAGTGCTGCTGTACACATTGGGGTGCATGTGCCCCTTTGAATAAGCATGCTTGTATCCTCCAGATAAATTCCTATTGGTACAATTGCTGGGTCATCAGGTAGTTCAATTTTTAACTTTTTGAGGAACCTCCACAATGTTTTCCCCAGTGACTCCACCAGTTTGCATTTCCACCAACAGTGCAAAAGGGTTATCCTTTCTCTACATCTTGTCAGTAACTGCTTTTTCCAGAGTTGTTAATTTTCACCATTCTGACTGGGGTGAAGTGGTATGTCACTGTGTTTTTGATTTGTATTTCCCTGATGAGCAATATTGAGCATCTTTTCATGTGTATGTTTGCAATCTGGAGGTCTTCTATGGAATACTATCTATTCATGTCTTCTGCCCATGTCTTCACTGGATTATTTGTTTTTTTGGGTATTGAGTTTGATAAGTTCTTTATCGATTTTGGATACTAACCCTTTACCTGATATGTTATTTGCAAGTATCTTCTCCCATTCCATCAGTTGCCTTTTAGTTTTGGTGATTGTTTTCTTTGCTGTGCAGAAGCTTTTTATCTTGACGAGGTTGCAATAGTTCATTTTTGCTTTTATTTCCCTTGTCTTCGGAGACATATCAAGTAAGAAGTTGCTGCAGCCAAGGTCACAATGGTTGCTATTTTCAGCTGGAGGAGTTTGATGGTTTCCTGTCTCATATTTAGGTCTTTCATCCATTTGTAATTTATTTGTGTGTGTGGTATAACAAAGTGGTCTAGTTTCATTCTTCTGCATGTTGCTGTCCAGTTCTCCCAGCACCATTTGCTAAAGAGACTATCTTTTTTCCATTGGATTTTCTGTTATACTTTGTCAACGATAAGTTGGTGATATGTGTGTGTGTGTGTGTGTGTGTGTGTGTGTGTGTGAGAGAGAGAGAGAGAGAGAGAGAGAGAGAGAGAGAGAGAGAGAGACTTTTAGATTATTGGGTTTGGAATATTTTTATGATACAGCATTCTCTCCTGCTACCTTTCCTATTTCCTCCTTATACATTTAGCTCATTGAACTATATTTTACTGGATTTTAAATATCACAGGGAGAAAAATATTAAACTAGTACTCTACTCTTACCTCCATACATGTTTCCACTTGTTTAAACTAAATGAACTTTCTTCATTTAGCTTGCCAAGGAAGTAAGGGTTAGCATTTACTTATGACATTTTAATCGAAAGACAACACAAAGTAGCATTCAATAATCTGAAATCCTGTGATAATATTTCAGTTATAGAACTAAGTTTGGGATACAGTGTATTACAAGAAGATATTGAAGATTCTTCTAAAAGCAACTATATTTCTCCCAAAAAGACTGCAAACAAAAGGCTTTGGAAAACACAAATTTCTGGAATAACAGATTGCTCTGCAATTTTCTATACAGAAAATTGGAGTCCACCTCTATAGAGCAAGGCTGCTCACCCCACTTCCTATTGAGAGAGAAAGCAAAGTCACATGTAATAGTGTTCCTAGTACTCTAGAGTACAGGATGGTTTTGTCAGGAGATACAGGAGGCAATGATGACCTTATAATATCCTGCTCTATAGTTTTCTCAGACTAAAGACTCCCTATTTTTCAAGAGTCAGGAACCTTGCTTAAGACTTATCTGGTAGCCTTTGTGATGGTCATATAATATGAATAGTAATATATTTCCAAGGAAAATTACAGAGCAATAACAAAATGTCCGGAAAAATCCTTTGTAAATTAAAATTCCATGTATCACAGCATGATTAGTACAGAGTCATGTACACACTAGAGAGCCTAAAGATGGGTAGCTTTACCGTCTTTAATTTGCAACAAGAGTCCACCTAAGGCAAAACTTGCGTGTGGAAGATTTCAAGTTCCACTGGCCTCCAAAAATATGACTCTGTAACTTTGATTGGAGAGGAGACCACTCTCTTGGTTCTTCAAATTTTAATCTATAAGGGTTGGATTATGGATAATACACAGATGACCAAATATTAAGATGAGAGAATAAAGTTTATTTCTGTGTAAATTAATACAGAAAATATTCAAAACGAAAGAGGAAAGGCAATCTTATTCAGTAGAAAGGAAGAAAAACTAAGAGAAAAAGGATAGTAATCAAATAATTAAAAAAAATAATTGTTTTGCAGAAGATATCACAACTTCACAACTGATCAATGCACTCAGGCTATTAAAAAGAGAAAGTATAAAGTTTGGTAATAGCACTACTCATTTCTGTAAGAATATGAGAAACACCTGGGCAAATGTTGTGATAATTTTCTCTGGCTCATGAGAAAAACATCATTTATCCATATAAGACAACAGATGATACTTTTCTATTTCTCTATACACAGGGAAAGTACTTAACAGTAATTATAAGGATGTCTCACTATTATTTTTCAATATTTACAATTACATTCAGTCTTAAGGATTGAATGAGACTTGTATCCTCATTTAGTGAAATTAGATAACACTAATTAGGGTTTTAAGTGAAAAATATTCTTAAAAATATTCTTTACTGAAGTAATGGAGGTTGACTTGTATATAGTATACTGAAGATTTAGCAAATCAAATCTATCCTATTTCTGATCATGCAATAAGTTCTAAGTTTGTAATTCTTTTAGTTATGACACATGGCTACTTCATTTATTTCTCCCCTTCTCCTGGTATGCTTTTTCTTGAGCTATCAATAGGATTATTTTTCTCTTTTCAGTTTTTCAGTTTTCTGGCGAAATTTTACCTCTCATAGAAGTCCTTAACATTACATTGAAAATAGAACCTCATCTTTTTAACCCACTGCCTTACTATATTTTTGTTTCTTTGTTTTTTTGTTGTTGTTGTATGTTGTATGTTGTTGTTGTATGACCTGTCTTCTGCTGTTTGTTAAAATTTTGTTAAATACTTTTTAAAAAGATTTTTTTAACGTTTATTTATTTTTGAGACAGAGAGAGAGAGAGAGAGAGAGAGAGCAAGAACAGGGGAGGGTCAGAGAAAGAGGGGGACACAGAATCTGAAACAGGCTCCAGGCTCTGAGCTGTCAGCACAGAGCCTGACGTGGGGCTCGAACCCACGGACCGCGAGATCATGACCTGAGCCGAAGTCGGACGCTTAACCGACTGAGCCAATCAGGTGCCCCAAAATTTTGTTAAATACTTAATACTCAGTCTAGACCAGACATTTGCAAACTGTGGCTATGGATCAAATTTAGCTCACCATCTGTTTCTGTCCATAAAGTTTTATTGGAAACAGCCACATTCATTCATTAAAGTAGATTTTTCTTTTCCTTTTCTTTCTTTCTTTTCCCCTCCCTCTCCCTCTTTCCTTCCTTCCTTCCTTCCTTCCTTCCTTCCTTCCTTCCTTCCTTCCTTCCTTCCTTTCTTTCTTCCTTCCTTTCTCTCTCTCTCTCTCTCTCTCTCTCTCTCTCTCTCTCTCTCTTTATTACTATCATGCTACAACAACAGAGCCAAATGTTGCAACAGAGGCCAAAAGGCCCACAAAATCTGAAATATTTAATATTTACACTCTGGCACCCAGCAGAAGTTTGCTGACCCACTACCTGTACTATGACACACTAAGGACAGACACTTGCTGCTTGTAATCACTGTTGTATTTCCAAGACATATAATAGGGCTGATACTTAATTGGTGCTAAAACAGTATTTAAAAAGTAAATTAATTAATCATTAAATGAATGTCTGAATAGGTCAAAACATTTCCTGGCATATATAGATACCCAATGAACGTTTGTGTAATAAAATGAAGTAACTATCCCCACAGTCTGAGATAAGCAGTTTACAAAACAGTAGATACACTAGATTATATATATATAATTATATATATCTGTGTATATTATACAGAACATATACAGTCTATACATTCACATATATGCATATATATGTAGCTATATGCACAGGCTATGTATATACACAACTAAATATATATATTCTTTTATATGTATATATATTTTATATATACCCACAATATATTATATATATACACACACATATATACACATATATATTTTCTATATATACATATACATATATTAATATATTACAATGATTATCTGTGCTATATATTTTTCAATATTTTTAATAACTTCTTTAACAATCATAGTTGCTTCAGGAATATAGGAAAAGTAAACCATAATTTTACCTTAGAATTATGGTACATGTTTATGTTTAATTTATATTGTGAAACATTTATTTTTGATTTTTAAATATTTTTTTCTCATTTGAGTATAGATTTTTATGTATTTACATAACCTCAACACCTAGGATTTTGCTATACATCTTAGAAAAGGGATGCTTAATAACATTTGGGCTTAGTAACCATCTAATTTTTTGTACCAAATTTTCCCTGTTTTATATAATTTAAGAAGAGTATTATAATAAATTTTAGTAGTTATATTATTGAGGAAATTTGTGTAATTTTATGGCTCTTATTGAATGTATCATATTTTTATCTAATGGTTTTACAATTCCAAGATGCTAATGTCAATGAGATCTGGTATTATATTTTAGAAAAGCTTTGTAGTAGGGGATGAGAAATATGTTTTTAATAGGCTAAATATATGGAATGGAAGGTGTCATTTATCCATTTTCCTATTTATAATGATTTAAAGTGATCTTTCCACATAAATTTTATATTCCCTTACATTTTGCCAAATGTGGACAATGTTCACAAGTCATTGCTTTAATCTGCTCAGAGCATAATGGGAAGTAAATATATTCTTATGTGTGTGTGTGTATGTGTGTGCACATATATCTGTATGTATATACACATCTAGATGCTGCAATAGATTCCCTCTACCTACTGGGAGAAGGAGAGAAAGAAACACAGAGCATAGAGGAAACACCAGGGTGGAAGCAGGAAACGTTAGAAAGGAGGAGGAAAAGTTAGAAAAGTTAGGAAGAGATCTGAATTACATGTTCAGAAGTTTTATTTCATTTGTAGGAGATAAGGAGAAGTAGAAGGTTTGTAAAGAGCATGGCAAGAAAATGAGATCTGTGTTTCACTGCAGAGGAGAGAGTAGGAAATAGAGTGCAAGACAGCAGTGGGAAGGACTAAAGTTTACAATCTATTCAAATAGTCTGCCTACACTGAACAGCATTTAACTTCATCTAAAATAATGATGGTTAATGACAAGTGTGAGGAAAATCTTGCAGGGAATATAAAATGCCACCTAACACCTTTGTGCAGAAAAAAACAATAGGAAGGGGGGAAAAGAAGTAAAATAAAGGTGGCAGACTTTATTCTTATTCATTCATCCCCTTCCCCCTTCTAGGTTAGCCAAGCAAATCCTATTCCCTTTCTCTGTCTCTCCGCTCCCCCCACTCCAGCCCCCAAAGCCTAAGAGTCAAAAAACTTCAGAGTTGAGGCACTTGGGTGGCTCTAGTTGGTTAAGCATCCCCACTTCTGCTCCGGTCATGATCTCCCAGTTTGTGAGTTTGAGTCCCATTGTTGGGTTCTGTGCTAACAGCTCAGAGCCTGGAGCCTGCTTCAGATTCTGTTTCTCCGTCTCTCTCTGCCCCTCCCTTGCTCACGCTCTGTCTCTCTCTCTCTCTCTCTCTCTCTCAAGAAATAAGTAAACATTAAAGAAAAGTTAAAAAAAAAAGTTGAAACAGAAAAATCTGAGTTTTAAAGTTCCTACTACATTTAAAAATACCAGTATTAAATCCACTAGTACTTTAAATGTTTTTGTTTGTTATATTCCTTTTCTTTTTTCATAGTAGAAATAAGGGTGAAACTGTTTTTATTCATGTGGATCCACGTTTGTTGTTTTTTTTTCTTGTGTTTACTCAGGATGTGAAGTATGTCAACAAACATCAGAACAAGACTCATTTTCAAATTTTATGTAAAATCCAGGCGGGTGCACTTTGAATAAATAAATGTTTAGAAGTCCAAATGAAGTACATGTTCTTTTGCAAACCTCATATTGGATTCAAAAATAAACGTAGAATGTATTTTACCATAGCGATAGCCTAATATGTTATTATCTCCGAAGTTTTCAATAAACAGCTCTAGAACAGATTTTAGAACTGTCATTTTTGGGTTCCCCTTCACTCAGGAATCCCTGCTCTGTGCTGTTTGTCATCGAATTGCCTCATCATCTAGGGCCCCTTAGGGTGGGAGAGCTAATTTGGGTGCAGTTGCAAGATCACAAATGGCAGAGATATTTCCTAATGTGTATACATTCAGATGATTTTTTAAAAGTTAAATGTCTTCTTAAATTACACAAATTAATAGTTGAGTTTTGTTTCAGTCACTCTAAGGTGCATGTGCTATAAGTTGTTCCTTTCAAATGATAGGTTATACACACACACACACACACACACACACACACAATGATATTTATGTAGGAAGAGTGATAAAGGAAATGAATAAGCAAGAGCAAGCTGAAGTACTGTATAAAATCCCATTGTGTGTGTGTTAACAATTTACTCATCTATTTCCTTTGGATGGAATTTTAGATTGCTTAAATCAGACTGATTTGCAAAAACTGTTACTAGGCTCTTTCCTGTACATGCCCCTTTGTGCATGTGAACAAGCATTTCTCCAGTGTATATTCAGGAATTATTGACTCATAAGGTATGGGCATTTAAATTTCTATTAGATCATTTAAAATTACTCTTTAAAGTAACTGTTTCAATTTAATTGCCACTAGAAATGACTGTATAGTATACACTTTCTGTGCCCTAGCTTAATGTTGAGTTAATAGCATTTTCCTTTTACTCTAGAGTCACCTTTTACTCCTGTTCTGACTTAAATGTTTTATAATCTACAGATATATTATTTTAGTCATTAGCCTTAAGTTTGTAACATTTATATTTTTAGCCAAGTCTTAATGTATTCATATCTTTAGTCTAGTCCTGAATAGGACAAGTTGCTAGCAGATTTTCATTTACATCTGAAAAGCTCATCCCTAAATTCCAAGATGATTTGTCAAAAATTTTAATTATAACTGTATTTAAATGTATACACACACACACACACACACACACATATATATATATATACATATATATATATATATATATATGATTACTGTTATTATCTTATCACAGTCATGTTTTTTGGATTGGCCAAAATGTCTTATTGATATACGTTTTCATTTTACTATACAGCTTGAATTCATTTTTTTCTCTTTGAAATATATTGTTTATGATTTTCCTATACATATCTTGGGTTCAACTTTTTCTTTAAACAAACCTAATAGGATTAAAAAATTGGAAAACTACTTATCTTTATTTTTAAATTCTTTTAGATTAGCTTGTTAGACATAAAGGTCTAATTTCAATTTCCCCTTAGAATTTTGAGGTTTTCTTCACCGACGTGAAGTGTTAGAAATTTATAATTTTATTCTTTCTCCTTAGTGAATTTCACTTTTTTAAAGTAATGTTTATTAATGTTGATCTCTAAAACTAATTCTGCTCAGGGGTAGCTGGGTGGTTCAGTCAGTTAAACGTCCGACTTTGGTTCAGGTCATGAGCTCACGGTTCAGGAGTTCGAACCCTGAGTCAGGATCTGTACTGACAGCTCAGAGCCTGGAGCCTGCTTCAGATAATGTATTTCCCTTTTTCTCCCTACCCTTCCCCCATTCATGCTCTGTCCTCTGTCTCTCAAAAATAAATACATGTTATAAAAATTACTAAAAAAAAACAAAACAAACAAACAAAACACTAATTCTGCTCAACAGTCAGTAGTATTTTTCATTCTGAGGACTCAGGCCTTTTTACATTACAGGAAAATTGTGAGTAGCTCTAAACCAATTTTTCTCCATTATACTGCAGTAGCATTCACATGAACAGTGAAAGCTAAATTAGAAAAGATAATTTACTTAATCCAGGATTATCCCCATCCAAGAAATGGGCACAATTTTAGTTCATATAATAGCATATGGTTCTTTTTTCTTTATTGAAGTACAGTTGGCACACAATGTTACATTAATTTCAGGTGTAGAATATAGTGATTCCACAACTCTGTATGTTATGCTATGCTCACCACAAGTGTAGCTACCATCTGTCACCATACAATGCTGTTACAGTAATATTGCTATGTTGTACCTTTTATCCCTGTGACTTATTCACTCCATAATGGAAATAATAGCAGAACTCTCTAACATTTGTTAGTAAGAATACTATGTCATAAAAATTGTAAAAGAATAGCTAAAATAGCAAAATTGATTTAGTAGAGTGTGTTAGCTTGTGTTTATCACAGAAATCAGAATATGAGTCTAGATTTTGCAAGCAGGTAATTCACTTGGAGAATTGATCTTAGAAACCAGGAATGGGGATAATGAAACAGGGAAGAAAGGAAGCCAATCAAAAGGTGAATAATTAGTTTCTTCCATGGGAACCTGGAGTAAATGCTGCTGTGGATGACCTAAGAAAGGTTATGTCATACATTTCAGAATTGTCCATCTGAGACACAAATGAGGACAATATGTATCTATCGGCTTTTGTTGCTCACTAATCAAATATTGGCTCAGAGTTCTTAAATCCTTTCCATTTCCTGGTTTGTGGATGCAAAGATTTCCCCAGTTGGAATATTTAAGTAGATTCAACAACATTCACAGACATGCTTTTTATTTACGGCTTTTATTTGAAGGCAAATGATATGGTCTGTCAAAAGAAGTAGAGTGCAGGGAAGTATCAGAGGTCCCAGGGACATTCCATGCACAAGGACCTTATTCACAAACATGGACCATGCTCTCTCTCCAGCTCAATCCACCGACATCTGTGTGAGGACTTGCATTTGAGAGAACTCAAAGCAGAAGTTTCTAGTAAAGGTTTTAAATACCCCCATGGACATTTAGTCAAGAAAAGCTGAAATAACTGATTAGACCAGTGGCAAACCATAGTGATGAAGTGATTTGGGGTTAACCAGGAGAGTTTCAGTGTAAAACTGCACATCATAGATCTTGTTCTATCTTAGCCAAGAGTCAAAAACCAGGCTTCCAAGACAGATAAAGATTTTTTAGCCCTGTTGTAAATCAACTCTACATGTGCCAGATGGTTGAGCAGGTTCCTACAGGCATCCACAGGTGGAAGGAGAAGATGTGGGCATAAAGCAAAACATATGGGATATAGTTGAGCAAGGTGTTTTCAAGATAAATCTTCAACTACTGTCATAGCAATAATGAATGCAAAAAAGATGGATGAAAATAGGTAAGTAAGCTAGATATAAAAGATATCCAACACAGAAAAAGGGCGCAATGCCATTTATTGGCTCAAGGCTCTTAATTACTTGTATTTTATAACTAAAACCTTAACATTTGTTTGTAGGTAGTTTTTCAGTTACCTTAATGAAACAGTTTTGAAGGTAGTTAAATGTCATGTCTTGTCTATATCATTGTAACATTTCTAAGTTCTTTAGAGAAATTGCTTATTTTTAATTTAGGAAAGACTCATAGCATTACTCTGAACCAAAATAATATTAATAACAATAATAATAAGTTTAGTATTTTTCATGTCATGTTCACAATTTGAAGGAATAAGAATTAACTGACTCTAACCTATTTACAAAATTATACTATAGTCCCAACATGTACATAATTTGGCAGAAAGTGATAAAAATATATCTTCAATGGAAAAATCATAAGTAGTTTTTACATTTCTTTGGGAATATAGTTCTAGTAAGATTTAGCATTTATAAGCATACAGAATAGGTTTAAAATATGATGAGTAGCAAGAAAGTTCAGAAATAAATTTTTAAGACAAAATACAATTTAATATTTTCAAACATACACCTACTTAGTTGAGGACTGTCAGAAGATTAATTGGGTGACTCTGAGTTGGAATTTTTTTTTTTCCAAAGGCTCCAAAAGCTTTAACAACATTTAGAAGAATGATTTGGAGTGATATTTATCAATTTGTATATATTTGAAATATTAGCAATTTTTAGGAAAGATGATGCCTTTTTATTTAGAAATAGTGGTGAGACTAATATAACTTCCCTTTTAAATACAGAGTAGATATTTCATTTCTTAATTTGCATAGTTAACTCTCTCCACATGGAAAAAAACAAATGTTCTTGTTTGTAAAGAACAAAGTTGACATGGTGTTTCATTTTTTCCCTTTGAAGAAAATTATATGCAAGATGGAATAAATATTACAGAGTTATATAAAGTGGGAATATAATCTTTGTAGTAAATAAAGTATTATAGGAGTGAGTTTATGTAGAAAAAAGAGAACCTTATTTTCAGTAAAGGTCAAATCTCCCTTACAATCAGCCTATTGTTCTATATAGGAAAAATTATGAAAGCTTTAGCATAGTTATACAAATGTATACAAATACACAAATGTATATTAAGAATAATCAGAAACTACTAATACAAAATGATAGGTTATGATATAAAGACATGAATAAAAGTGATTTAAAAGAAGATGAGTAGTACTTGTTAATGGCTTGTTAGTAGTACAAGTAGTACAAGTTAATGATCTGTTAAAGTCAGTAGGCCAAGACTGGCTCATAAGAAACTATAGGCCCACAGTGGAAAGCTCAAAGCCTCTCAAAGGCGGCAGTGGCGGGGGGTGGCGGGAACAGTGAATGTAAGCTGGTGAGCAGAACGCATTTGCTGATTCTAGCAAGCTGAAAATGCCTTTAGGTATAGGTAGGCAAGACCAGGAAGTTGATCTTAAATGAGGCAAATAAATCATTAACTATTTATGAAAAGATTGAAACGTTTAACTATATTGGATTAAATGTTTCTATTCATCAAAAGACATTGTTTAAAAAGTAAAATCATAAGCCACAAAGGAGAAAATATTTATCATACATATTTCTTCAAAGAGGTTACTATCAAGAATATACAGACAAGTCCTATAAATCAATGAGGAAAATATAAACAACTATATAGAGATATTAGCAAAAAGTTAAGGAAGCACATTTATCTTACACCATATACAAAAATAAATTCTAAATGAATTAATGAAAACTAAAACATTAATTCAAAAAGACATATGCACCCTGATGTTTATTGAAGCATTATTTACAATAGTGTTTTATGGGTACCTATGGTAACTACACTTGTGATGAGCATTGCATAACTTACAGAGAAGTTGAATCACTCTATTGCATACCTGAAACGAAAGTAATGTTGTATGCCAACTATACCCAAAATTTTAAAAAAGGAATTGTATTTCTAAATATAAGGTCTGAAACCATAAACCTTCTAGAAAGAAGCATAAGGAAAAAGCATCTTGACATTGAGCTTAACAATGATTTTTGGCATATTACACAAGAAGTTCAGGTAACAAAAGTAAAAATAGACAAGTGGTACTACATCAAACTAAAAAGCTTCTGCACAGCAAGGGAAACAATCAACAAAATGGAAGCACAACCTATGAAATGGGAGCAAATATTTGCAAACTATGTCCAAGAAGGGGCTAAGATCCAAAATATACAAGGAACTCATACAGTTCAGCAGCAAAATAAATAGATAGGTAGGTGGATCTATGTATAACTAAGTAGATATACAAATACATAAACAAACAATAAATAACATGATTTAACACATGGGCAAAGGACCTGGATAGTCATTTTTCCAAAGAAGACCAACAGACCTATGAAAAGATGCTCAATATCACTAATCATCAGGGAAATGCAAATCAAAATGAGGTATCACCTCACACCTGTCAAACTGACTATTATCCAAAAGATAAAACAATAACAAGTATTGGATGTATGTGGAGAAAAGGAAACCTTTGTACACTGTTGTGGGGAATAAGCTTACAAATTCCCTGGGCTTACACCAATGGGTTAACAAGACATAAAGAATTACAAAGCCACAGGATGCTCACACCCAAGTTTGTATAAACAAGATTAGGTAAATAAGAATAGAGAAGGCAGGGCAGAAGCCCCAGTATAGAGAGGGCAGGGCAAAGGCCCCAATATAGAATATAGGCATATGAAATAAACAAGATCAGGTATTCAGGATGAAATAGCCCCCAATTTAGTACTATAGCAGAAAGCTTCTTTCACAGGAAGGAAGAACCAAATTAGGTAACCAGGTAAATAGGGCTATAGACCACTGCAGTGCGGTGAAGCAGCCCAGAGCAGAGATGATTTGCAAAAGAAAGGTGCCTTGATGTCACATGTCCTATCTGTCTCCTCCCCTAGGCTAGCTAAGATAAACAGAGGTGGTGCCTCAGGTCCTCTGTAAACAACTTTCTACTCAGCTGCCCAGTGCCAGAATTTTGTTTTGTATTAACTCAAACCCCTAACCTCAAATATCTTCAAGAACCCCATTCCCTCACGTCCATGAGTTAATGTTCACCGTTCCATTGTCTCTTTGTGCACGTCCATCACCATGTTTGTAAGCCTTCTGATACTAATAAAAACGGGGCAAGGACCCTTATTCAGGGCTCTTGTCTTCCCAGACATTAGTCATCTCTCGCTTTTAATCCTGTGTCCTGCTCTCTTTCTACACAAGAGAGAACTTTAGACCCAGAGTCTACGACACACTGTTGGTGACAATGTAAATTGGTGCAGGCATAATGGGAAACAGTACAGAGATTCCTCAAAAAACTAAATATGAAGCTACCATGACCTAGCGATCCCTCCTCCACTGGGTATGTACCCAAAGGAAATGAAACCAGTGCCTCAGAGACATATTTGAACTTCAAAAAACATATGGTACATATAAACAGTGGAATATTATTCAGTCTCAAAAATCAGGAGATCCTATCATTTATGACAACATGGATAAACCTGGAGTACATTATGCTAAGTGAAATAAGTCAGACACATAAGGAAAAAAAAACCATATGATCTCACTTATTTCTGGAAAACTTTAAAAAGTTGAATACAGAGAAGCAGAGTAAAATGGTTTCCAGGTATAGGGAGAGGTGGAGAAAATAGGAAAATGTTGGTCAAAAGGTACAAAGTTGCAGTTATGTAGGATGAATAAGTCTAGGGATCTAATACACAACATGATGGCCATAGTAATAATTGGAAACTTGCTAAAAGAATAGGGTTCATGTGCTTTAATTACACACACACACAGGAAAAATGGTAACTATGTGAGGATATGATGTGTAATTAGCTTTGCAATAATAAGTATTCCAAAATATATAGTCCTTTTGTGTATTTAAACATATACAATTTTTATTAATAAAGTAAAAATATGTTTTACATAGGAGGCAATATAAATTAAAGCTGAAATTGGATAGGACTTGAAACCTAAAATATCGTCCAAACTAAAAATCTGAAAATGCATTTTAACCAAAGTAATTCTGACACACAATCTTGGCAGGACTAGAAATTGACATAACCTCTTTTAATCTGATTTTATCCACTATATTTGAATATTTTCAGAATCTACCATTTAGTAAATCAAATATGTGTTAGTCTGAATCCTCCAAAGCTGATATCAAGGGAAGGTTTAAGAGGAAAAATTTTATTAGACCAAATGCCTATGCAGGAGGAAACAGGAAGTCCTTAAGCCAAACTTGATCATCTAAAGAACCCCACCTCTTCTAGAAACAAGCCTGCATGAATGTTTTTGCTGTTCTCCATCACTAGCTGGAAGTAGTCCATAGAAAGCATATCAGGTAAACACAAGGACAGATTTTAGACAGCAGTTGTTTGCTCAGTTATATTCCCCATTGTTGCAGCACTATAGAATATTTTAACAATGACCACAGTCCACTATTGTGCCACTCAAATCTATTTCTCCATACAAGTCCATGAGAATTCTTCCATGGTTCCCATGGGCCTTTTTGCCTGAATTAGTCTCCATCACTTCAGCTGATCTCTGCACTATATTTGGTATTCATCATTTCCCCCAAACATTCTCTATTCTAATTTCCTTTTACCTTGAACTGTCACTTAGGCAGGTCAGTTGGTCCGTGTTCCAAGTCTCCATTGCTAAAACCTCAATATTCACCACCTGCTCAGATCAGGTTGTTGTACAAATACCTTCACAGTTAAATCACAGGAGCATCAAGAGGCACCTAAGTGAATTACCTGGATTGCACACATATTCATTCTTGTCCCCAATGTGTAAAAGCAGCCCTACCTCCTTCTTCACCAGTGTAGTGACTCTTTCTTTCACCTGCCAGTAACTGGACAAAGTTCAAAGATCCCATGGTTGTGCCTATCCTTGTATGCTTGTATGCCTTTCTTCGTGAAGTGGGATTCTAGGCTGGAGATTATGCTGTGGGGGAATCATTGCTTATGCATCTGGTATTACCTAACCTCAAAGGGCTATACCTGAGAACTATTAATGTAATACTGATAAAAATATCAGACATAGAGCTGAAATCAGGTCTTCTCTTTAGTTAAGTCTGGATTATATATACACATTTTCCCCTTGACTCTGGTTTCTCCAAAAGGCAGACTAGTGAATTAAATGGAAATTTGATAGAAACCACCATTTCTGGCATTTTTCTAGAATGTACTTCTACTTAAGTTTGTTGAGATATTTTCTCATTATTCTGGTGTTCAGAGTTTTGGGGAAGAATGCTATAAAGATGGGATACTCTCCTTATCACATCAAACCAGGGGGGAATGTAGTATCAATATGGCTTATGATTCATGATATTAATCTTAATTATTTGGATAAGGTGATGTCTGACAAGTTTATCTACGGTAAAATGTCTATTTTTCTCTTTCATACTGTGCTGTAACTTAGCTGCTAAAACAAGCCTGCACTAAAGGGAATGAAATTAAACTCCTTATCTTGGAGGGAGGAGAATCAAAGACTTTGCAGACATATGTTACAATCATTACAGTAATTAATAAGTAATTTGGAGGAGATACCTTGAAGCTATGCAAATTTTCTGTTTTTTTCTCAAAGGTTAGCATGCTAATTTTATCATTCAATGGATGTTGTATATAGCAATTATTTTTTTGGTATTAATGGTGATTTTCTACTTCCTACATTCCTTCTACATTCACAATTCAGAATTCTGCTAGAATTATTTGTTTCGCCTCCCTTCATTCAAGCATTTAATCACTTTCCTTATATAATACTATAATAATTTTATATTACTGAATAGCAAATCATTGCCAATTTAGCTGTTTAAAACAACATGCAGTTATGAGCCCATGATTCTGTAGGCCAGAACACTGGCAAGGTATGACTGGGTTCTCTGTTCAGAGAACCACAGGCTGAAATCAAGATATCCACCAGGCTAAATTCTCCTCGAAACAAGAGGAATCTATTCATTTCCAAACTCATTCCTCTCGTTAATAGAATCTGATTCTTGTGCTTAAGATGGAGGCCTCCCTTTGCTGGTTGTCAGGGGAAGGCTATTCTTATCTGGTGACCACTCTCAGACCCTACCGACATGAATTCACAGCGTAAATGTTTGCTTTCTTCTAGGCCGGTTTCTCAGACTTCCTCTTCAGTGACAGAGCACTCTCTAATATAAAGAGGGTCATGTGATATGTCAGGACTTTACGGATAATCTCTCTTTCTTAAGGTCAGTGTTAACATGTAACATGGCCGAGTCATGGGAGGGATATCCGTTATAGTCAGTATCCTGGAAATTATGCAAGGTATGTAGGCCAGAGGGACTGAAAATACTGGGGAGCATGTGTCAAAGCATCCCCTTTGACAGGATGATCTCATGAGTATTTATTCTTTAGGTTAAAATCCAATATTATGTATGTATTGGATTGATATTATGTATCAATTTATTTTGTTGCTGTACTTGTACCCTCTTTCCCAGCTACAGTGGATTTCTACTCTACACTCAGACTACAGTTTTATTTTTGTTTTGTTTTGTTTTGGTTTGTTTTGGTTTGGTTTTACCCTTTCCTCTGAAGATTAAGGCTTTCCTCAATGAAACAGATGGGGAGATGGGTTCAGGCAAAGTTTCTTATGGGCATATTATTTGGGAACATGTATAATAGAATTTTAAATTTGTAACAAATAATACTTTCTAGCCATTAGATTAAAAGTACAGGTCGCAGAACTAAGTACAAGGGCTATTTTATGAAGCTATAAATCTAGGAATTAATAAACAAGATGATGTTTACAACTAATGGTCAATTAGCATATTATTTTCCCCAGCCAGTTAAATGGCTAAAACAAATGTAACTTAGCTTGTTTCTTTCTGTTCTCATAAAACAGTAATACAGATTGTCTTGTTAGGAGAAAAAATTTTCCCCTCTGTTCTAGCTGAAGTCAAGAAATGCAGTGATTTATCTCAATATATTTATAATGTGCATCTTAAGATATAACTGTTCTTCATTATTTTGATGAATTCATAGTCACCTTTCTAATTTCTAATATTTAATAGATTAAAATTTCTAATTTTTAACAGAGATTAAAAAAGAAATTAAAAAATTCCTAAATGTTGACATAATTAGAATGACTGTATTATTTATTCTATTGTAGAAATGGCCTCTCATTATAAATAATAGACTACTTAGGATATCCTGGAAGAAAGACAAATAGGGGGCAGCAAAATGACAAGGGTCAACAGATGACCCTTATTTTCAAGACAGAGTTGAAGTAACTAGGTAAAATATTTGACAGCTTAAGGAACAATTGTATAAAGAACTTTGGAGAGGTTTTTTTTTTTTTTATTCTACTACTGCTGACAATGAGTTTTATCAAAATCCTGAAAAATGAAGATAGATATTTTTCTCCTTTATTTTTGGAAGAAGCAGCATTGATTTTTGTATCTTAAAGTTAATGAAAATGACACTTTAACAACTTATATATGTATCCAAATGCTTTCAGTAAATTTTTCCATATGTGATGATGTTCTTTTATGACTTTTGGTGCTTTTGCTAAGCCTTATTCACAATGTGATAATGAACAATAAAGTGGCATATAAGCTATCAATGCAATACTCCATAAATAACAACAGAATAAAAAGGGAATTCTTGTTTCGCCTAATAAGATTAAATGTCTACTTGAAAATGGAGAACAAATGGAGTGCCTGGGTGGCTAAGTCAGTTGCGCATCCAACTTCTGCTCAGGTCATGTTCCACTTGTGGTTCGAGCCCCGTGTCTGGCTCTGTGCTGACAGCTCAGAGCCTGGAGCCTGCTTCCGATTCTGTGTCTCCCTCTCTCTGGCCCTCCCCTTGCTCACACTCTCACTCTCTCTCTCTCAAAAATAAATAAACACTAAAAAAGAAAGAAAGAAAGAAAGAAAGAAAGAAAGAAAGAAAGAAAGAAAGAAAGAAAGAAAGAAAGAAAGAAAGAAAGAAAGAGAAAATGGAGAACAAATATTGTGGTCTTCTATTTTCCTTTAATAAATCCAGCAATCTTTACATAATAAAAGCTTGTTTTGGAAAAACGCACCACTTTTGCCTTGGGTATTGAAAGACAGATGTTTATACAAAAGAATTTGCAATGTTTTGCAAAACAACATATTAAATGATTTGAATCCTAGAGCAACTCATTTCCTTTATGTGACAGGCAGAGATCAGCATATGTTGAACTTTTTTCCTTCCCAACATGTCATCTTGCTGCTTAACTTTACAATTTTCTGCCTCATATACTTTTGTAAAAAGTTGATAGAGTTTTATCAGTGATTCATATGTTATGTCAACATGAGAAACTACTGTTGTTAGGTACCTTCAAGTAAGGCTAGTGGCTAGTGTAGTTGTTTTTCTTTCTTTCTTTCTTTCTTTCTTTCTTTCTTTCTTTCTTTCTTTCTTTCTTTCTTTTCTTTTCTTTTCTTTTCTTTTTTTTAACGTTTATTCATTTTTGAGAGAGAGAGACAGAGACAGAGTGCAAGTGGGGGAGGGGCAAAGAGAGAGGGACACACAGAATCTGAAGCAGGCTCCAGGCTCTGAGCTATCAGTACAGGCCCCACATGGGGCTCAAACCCACAAACTGTGAGATCATGACCTGAGCCGAAGTCGGACACTTAACCGACTGAGCCATCCAGGCGCCTCTTTCTTTTTTTTTAATGGGGGTTTGTATATTCAGTATATACTTAAGGTGTAAAATAATAATTCTACTGGAATGATGAATCCATATTGGTTAAAGTCTTACAAAGTTAATTTTGAGAGCACATGAAATAATCAAATATGTATTTCATTTCAAATAATTTCATTGAATTTTTCCATTTATAATTTGCAATTCTATTTTCTTTCATCAGAAACAAGATCTCTTCTTCAAATACTATTTTTAATTTTAATAGTACATACAAAAATAATTTGATACTATAAGGTCTCCTTTACTAACCCTAACATTTTCCATAATTTGATTAAATATAAAACATGAGTACATTTTTCTCCATTTATTTATTTTATTTTATTTTATTTTTTTTGAGACAGAGACAGAGCATGAGCAGGGGAGGGGCAGAAATAGAGGGAGACACAGAATCTGAAGCATGCTCCAGGCTCTGAGCTGTCAGCACAGAGCCCCACGCGAGGCTCAAACTCACAAACTGTTAGATCATGACCTGAGCGGAAGTCGGACGCCCAACCGACTGAGCCACCCAGGCGCCCCCATTTTTCTCCACTTAAAAAAGTGAAAAGAGGAAAGGACTGACTTTTTAAAATAGGAAAAAATGTATTATTGGGTCAAGAATTCTTTTTGGGGAAGAATCACATTCCCTTGTGTTCAGTGATCTTGAAGCAATTAACCTGAAATGTGGGAAATGATAGCTAGGACATCCTGTCATGTGACAGACTGAGCTTACACAGAATGGCCCCCTCCCAAGCATATTATAAATACACAGAAATATTAAGTAAAACCTAAAAAAATAACATCATACACACACACACACACACACAGAGAGAGAGAGAGAGAGAGAGAGAGAGAGAGAGAGAGAGAAACCTTAACTTCTAGAATTGAAGATAAAAGGCAAAAATTGTGAGATAAGTAAGAGCAAAGCCATAGCAGGCCCAGGTATCAGATATAAATTAGGTTTCAGGTACTGCTTTTTAACCTGAGGATGGTTGTCTATCAGAAATTATTGAAATCCGTCCAGCGGGTCACGTCAGGAAAAAATGTATGAATATTAGAATTAGGTAAAAAAAAAATGTGGATTATTCTCGCTGTAGTGTTTAGGCTGATAATCTGTTGAGGTTTTTTTGACTAGGCTGTTGTCTAATAGAAATTCTTCATAGAGGTTAACTTGTAGATTTTTATTTGGGAAAGATGGGAATAATTGATTCCACTGGATATAATGACACCAAGAGTTACATTTTGTTGCCCTGTACGTCATTAAGCAATTTGTAGCTTACTATGTGATTCTATCCCAACATTCCTGTATTAAAATTCATATTCATAGTTCCTAAAATTCTTGTTTCAACTGTCTTAATAGCTTATGAGCTCCCTTATAAATAGGCTAAATAAAATCACTGAGGCATGATTATTATTTTATTTGAATGAGTGCTATTTTTGTCTACCTTTTGGAAATTATAATTGAAGAGCTTTAAATACTATTAATCAGAATGAATGTCCTATAACAAAAGTTTTATTTTTAGAAATATGTGGATTATATGTGTGTACCGTTTATAATACAAATGAGAATTTCTTACTATTTCAAAGCCATGGTTCTACGGTCTAACGTTTGTGCTGTTAATATCCATCAAAATATTTTTTAAAATATTGGGAGAGGTTGAGAAATGAACCCCTTACCAAAAGCTATAAGAATAAAAAAGTCATATTTTCTTGAAACCAGACCTAGAAAAATCTGTTCCTAAACTGTCTGGACAAAGCAGAAATGTACATTCAAACCATGGGTAGGGGAAAAAAGAGTCACTAAAGAAAAATTTAAACCACAAGTTTTAATTGTTCACTATATAGTTATGCAAGAACCCCAACCACAGAAATGAACATATACTAGATTTGGTCTTGAAACCTTCCCTGCAAAAGCAAATTCAAAATGCTCTCTGTAGGCATATTTCCCTAAGAGCCTAACCCCCAAAACAAGGCTACAATTGAAACTAGTTTACAATAAAAAAGTTAAAAATACATAATAAATAAGTTTTCTTTTTAAAATTTTTTTTAATGTTTATTTATTTTTGAGGAAGAGAGAGAAAGCATGAGTGGGGGAGGGGACAGAATCTGAAGCAGGCTCCAGGCTCTGAGCTGTCAGCACAAAGCCTGATGCAGGGCTGGAACTTGTGAACCATGAGATCATGACCTGAGCCGAAGTCGGACGCTTAACCGACTGAGTCACCCAGATGCCCCTAAGTAACTCATTTTAAAATAAATTCAATATTAATAGTCTTGGGGCACCTGGCTGGCTTACTCAGTAGACCATTCTGGATCTCAAGGTTCTGAGTTCAAGCCCCCACAAGGGGCATGGAAACTACATTAAAAAAAATCCTAAATTAATTAGCATACTAACACGCAGAGACCCTAGAATATTCTCAAAGATATTATAAAATAAATATATACGTGAAAAATGAAGACAAATTTTTTAAAAATGAAAATACACATTTATGAAAAGAATGAGCAATACAAAAAAAAAGGTCAGTAGGTATATTACTTTATTTTCATGATTTAGTGAGGTTCAAATACTAAATATTTAACTAGCAAACTCAGCAAACTATTGCTTAGAAGTTGTCCTGGTGTGAATAAGAGAACCTGGATGGATTATTTTTCCCCCCACATTTACTGGCTATGGAACACTGACTGACTTATTTAACCTTCCATGATCCACATTTCTCTTTTATTATTAATACCCTTAAAGTGGTTGTAAGGATATTTAGTGTTACAAAACAAACAAACACAGGGTGCTTAGGGGCTCAGCTGGTTAAGCACCTGACTCTTGATTTTGCCTGAGGTCATGACCTCACAGTTGTGAGATCAAGCCCTTCATTGGGTTCTGTGCTGACCCTGCAGAGCCTGCTTGGGATTCTCTCTCTCTCCCTCTCTTTCTACCTCTCCCCTGCTTGCGTGTGTGCCCTCCTCCCTCAAAGTAAGTAAGTAAATAAATAAATAAGTAAGTAAATAAATAAATAAATAAGTAACTTAAGAATAAGCACATAATAGCATCTGGAACAGATCTTAGTTATAAATATTATTAGTAATATCATCACCATTGTTCCACCTCTCAAAGAATTTAATTCTGATACATTATAGAGGTATCACTATTTACCTAGAGAAAGTAAAATCTTCCACAATGTGGGTATCTTTGGCTTTTAAGACAGTGCTTCTTAGGAGAATATATTACCTGAAACGAATTTACACCTAGTTGAAACTAGCTGGATCATTGGTAGCATATATTACAGCCAGATAGAATAAAAACAGCTACATAGAATAAAAACAGGAACAAAACATTTACTTTTCCTGCTGATTTCAGTCCTAAATCAACTTTTAAAAATGTGTGGTTTGGGGGATTAAAGTAAAATATCTCTATATTCATTTGTCTGAGTATGAATATGAAGTTAAGACTTTTAAGTTACTGAATACGTTATTATTAATACTTCAATTATTTGTTTTCAATCTCAGTGGGCCTGTGTTCATCAGTGTACTACCAATGGAAGCACATGTTAAAATATTTCCCACTGTAAAATTAGTCACATGTAAATTTTTCTAGTAGTTATTCAAATGTTTTAAGAGGAATTCAGACAGCTCCCTTCATTTTCTAATTAGAACATATTAAATAAGGCTCAGCCCTTCTTATCCACAGTTTGGAGATAAATCTGACATATCTCCTGTTTCTACTGGAGTATACAGTTAATTTTGAATGACCTTATCTTAGACTTTCCAGAGCAGTTTTGTTTATTTTTCTCTCACCTATGTCACTTTTTTTAATTCTTTAAAAAATATTTTACATTATCAAAAAGTAAAATTGATTTTTTGAGTGAGTTTCTCTATGACTTAATTTTAACACATGAATACATTCATATTAGAACCACCACAATCAGGATGCATAGCAATTCCATCACCACCAATAATTAATTTCATCATGCTACTCCTGTTATTAGTCCACACACTCTCTTTACCCTTACCTACTGACAAGCACTGTTATGAGGTCTATTATTATGACTTTATTGTTTTGAGAATTTCAAAAAACAGAATCACGAAGTATATAACTTTTGAGACTGGCTTCTGTTGTCCAGCATAATTCTTGAGATTTGTCCAAGTTACTAAGTGTGTCAGTAACATGTTTGTTTGTTTGTTTGTTTGTTTGTTTGATTACAGAGTAGCATTCTCTTGTTAGGATGTACCAAAGTTTATTTATCCATTCACCTATTGAGGGAGGTTTGGGTTATTTCCTGGTTGGGGAAATTATAAATAGGCTTTGAGTACAGCTACAGCCAGAGAGATTGTTGCTGCTGGTAGCTCTGTGTCCTTGTTGACCAAATTGCATGATCTGCAAAGGTATATAAGAGGAAAGGGAATCCGTGTATTCACCTTTGCTGTTCAAATAATTTGAAAAAATATTAATCAACTGATATATTACCTTGAGCAATCTGTAGCCTGGAGAGAGTCAACTAGCCACTGAAATAAAATGCACAATAAATAAGGGGCTAGACCTCTATGGCCTCAATCATCAGAAGGAAATGCAGTTTTAGGCAAAGTACATGATTAATACTATGAGTTCTGCCCTAGACTAATTGTAGCATTATGGGTAACAAGGCTCACAAAAATATAACCTGGAAGAACTCCAGGTTATTTTAAATATGAATTTTTAAATATTTAGATTTTAAATATGAAAGACCCAGTTGTGAGTTTAGTATTGGAATAATTAGTGTTCTCCATCATAATCAGAATCACTGACAAACTAAGAACCAATGTTGTATTTGAAAAAGAATGTGAAGTTTGATATTTTTACTTTGATAAATCCTCCGAGTGCAGTTGTTATTACTATTTGTACAATTTTTGAAAGTTGTGGAAAGCAACAGTTTTCTTTAAAAATAAGACTGGATTCATTATGTAAAATTAAAGCACTGTTTTGTAGAAAACTCTATAATTAGAATCATACTAGTCTATGTTACCTTGCATCGTCATTCGGTGCAAATGTGATCCTTTATAAAAAAATATTCTATCTTAAATTCTAGAAAAAGGAAAACATGTTACACTTTAGTAGTCGACAACTGCTGAAGTACTTAAGAGCTAATGGTATATTTGTACTAGCTTGCTTGACCCACTACAAAACATTTTCAAACTAATGATCTGAAGAATAAACATGTCCATGTAAAATCATTATTTTCCTACTTCACTTAAAAGGCCATTTTCTTCGACAATTACAATATTTGGGCTTACAATATAAATAAATATACCATTTTTTTCTGATTTTCATTGATATTAAAAAATACCAGGAAATAGTTCATGTCCCACAAACTGAATTCTGGTGATTATTGTTCCTGGCGTAATATCAAATCTTTCAAGTGCCTGAATCATTTTATGCTTTTCCTTTATAGTTATAGGAGAAGCATGTGGAAGGACATTTGGTTTCCCTGTATTGAATCCTCTCTAGGAATTAAGTACTATTTAGTGCTATTTAGTGCAATTAATTTCATATTCCTGCTAACTCATAAAAATATGTTTTTACTCAAAATAATATAGTTTATATTGGAGGATATAGCAAAGTGAATATAAATTACTTAAAAAAATCATTATAATATTCATGTGAAAAATAAAAATAATAAGAAAAACAAGGTTAAATACACTTTCTTTTTTTTTTTTTACTTAGTCCTTAGCATGACAATCACCAGTAACTGCATAGAAATATGTAAATGAACCAATTTTGGTTTCAAGGCAAAACATGGTTATGTAAATTTTAATTATAATATTAGTAGTCTTCTCTCAACTTCAATGTTTTACTTTAGGCATATATTGGTAACTGTTTATCACACTGGCCAAGGAATGCTTAAGCTGAATCTTCTGTGAATTACCATGACTGAAATTATAAGAAATTTACTTCTGTGTTGATAGAACCATAGTAAAATCCTTCTGAAAAAAATAAATCTTCCAAGGTAACTCTATATAAGACAACCCTATTGTATGTTGAAGATAATACTATTTAACATAGCTCTTCTCTCTTAAGTGTTAGCACCTGCTCTCACTAAATATTAAGATAAAGTAGGCACAAAGAGCCAGATGATGTTTGAGACTCCTTGTATTAGTTCTACTGTCTCATGTAGGGGTGACCCTTTTGGGCACAGGACTAGCAGTTGGTGCCCGATGTTAGCAGGTCATCCTAATCTCAGGGATCATATGCAGAGTTGTTATTCTCCCTAGGTGAGGAAAGAGTAGAGTAACAAATATGATATGACAACTACAAAATACACTAATTGAAAAGTCCAGATGGTAAAATTGAAAGCAGGAGTCAGGACCAATAGAAAAGCAATATAAGGCGTGCCTTGGTGGCTCAGTCAGGGAAGCTCTTGAGTTCAGTGGGGGAAACTATCTCGGGGGTGTGAGATCAAGTCCCGTGTCAGGCTCCACACTGAGCATGGAGCCTACTTGGGATTCCCTGTCTCCCTCTCCCTCTGTCCCTCCCCTCCTCAAAAAGTAAATAAACATTTAAAAATAAAGAAAAGAAACATAAAAAATTTTACAATAACGAAGGAACACTGTCTCTTCTGGCATATTTGAACTATTCCTGCATTGACTTACATTGTTGCCAGTCTGGTGTTGCTCCATCATTAATAAAGAGATAAGAAATAAAAATAAATATTTTTATATATTTATTCAGAAAATGAATTTATATGTGAACTTAAAGCTTACCTGATTTTGAAGAAATAAATTAACAGATTTATGATTAAGAGTAAGATGAAGATGAGTAAGTAGAAGGCACTGATATTTAAATGAAAGTAGTAATAAAGGGATCACACAAGTGAATTTTTTGAAGAGATGGAATTGTTCTGTATACTGACTGTGGTGGTTAAATGTGTTAAAATCCACTGTACTGTACACCAAAAATATCAATATTACATATGTATGAAACAGGTAAAGGAATATGTCACATTTTCTTTAGTGTAGTAACAATAAGAATGAAAGCAACAGTAAGTTTTCTCAACAGAAATAATGGATCCTAGTATAAAAAGGAAAGATGTCTTTAAAAAATATTATCCCATAGTTACTGAATACTCTGTTCTAACTTCATAATTTTTTTTCCCTTTACATTTGTGTTTAGTAGGTTTCTGTTGTCCTATGTTCGAGTTCACTGATTTTTTTTTCTCAGCTGTATCCAATCTACTGTTTAGCTCTTCAAAGGCATTCTTCATTTCCATTATAGTATTTTTTATTTATAGCATTTCCTTTGACTTTATCTTAGTTTCCATATCTATGCTTACCATCTCTTCTTGAACGATCTAATTTTTCCATTATACCTTTTAACATATTAATCATAGTTATTTTCACTTCCTCGTCTACTAACTCCAAAATCTCCCTCATATCTGAGTCTCATTCTGATGATTTATTTGTCTCTTCAAGGTGTATTTTTTCTTGACTTTTTGCATATATTTTATTTCTTTATTTTTAATTGACAAACAAACATATTGTACTGAGTGGCAGGGATTAAGGTATATAGGTCTTTAGTATGGGGATTTATGTTGATTGAACTAGAAGTTGAGAGTCCTTTAACATTTTCCATAGCTATATTTGCCAGGGTTTCAAGTTTCTCCAGTATCTTTGTTTTTTATCTTTTGTTTTGACTTGGATCTTTTCTGTGTACTCCTTCTAGAGACTCTGTGTCTAGCAACTCTTTCTTCTATAACCCATTGCTATACTGCAGATTTGGGTTGGAGTGGTAAGGTAAGGGGAGGTGGTGTTCTCTGTCTGAATACTTCTCAGCCTTGTAGTGAGTCTGTGTCTCAGGGATGCAGCTTTCACAAGTGCTACTTTCTCTTATCCAGAAGTATAGCTTTTTACCCCTGGAGTTCTACTCCCTTTCCCTGGCTGCGGCATCTCTAATCTATTTCCTTAAGCATATCTTAGAATAGTGTAATTAAGTGGAAAATCAATAATAGATCGTTAAGATATCTAAAAAAATTACAATGTAACATCAAAACCCAGGAAATTCAGTTAAAGCAGTACTTAAAAGGAAATGTACAATCTCTTATCCATATATGAAAAAAAGGTGAAAAGCAATGATAAATAACCAACTATCTCAAAAATCAAATCAGATCAAAGTAGAAAGTAAGGACTAATAATGAAACATAAATAAATGAAAAGTTGGAAAACTATATAATAGCGATAGATAGATAGATGATAGGCAGATAGATTAGATATTTTTTCTTTATGTTTATTAGAAAAAATATACATGAAAAACAGTAATTATAATTTCAGTTAACTATATATAATATTGTTCAGTTCAGGCCTGAATTTAAAAACATGGATACAAAATTCTGCATTTGCTTAGATTAAACACACATGGAATAAGTTAATTTTAAAAGGAAGTAACAAACATTTCTGGATTTATGAAAGAAATATAATTATAAGCAACATAGAATATGTTGTTTTTGACAACATACAGTCTTAGCATTATAAATATGCTACCTTTTAGCCTACATGATTACCTATATGCTCAGTTATGAATATTTGAATTGACTTTTACGCTTTAGAATATATCACTAGATTTTAAACTGCATTAATTAAATCAATGGGTTTTAAATCAACTACTTTCACATTATTATCTGTTATGATTGTAAAAACTTATTTTTAGAAGACATGAATTTTGACTGTAATTAGAAACAGTTACCAGTTGAAGAAATTATCATTGATGGAAATATAACATTTGTGAGCTAAAAAAACATATATATAATATGACTAATCAAGTACCTTAATGCTATTTTTTTAAAGAAAATGAACACTTTTGAATTACTGATGACAAAATCAAATAAAATCTACACTGCCTTACTCTTCTAGAGGTATGCTTGAATTTATATGCAATAGTAATCAGAGTCTCTGTTTTAAAAATGTATTACAAGACAAAACTAGTATACACACTTCCCAATGATTTTGATCACATATTTTAAGAAAGTAAAAAATACCTCGTCAAAGTATATTAAAAGAATTTGTGTCACTGTGTAAGACTTAAAAGGAGAGAAAAAATGCCATTTTTAAATTTAATTTTTAAATGCTCTAATATTGTTGAAGATACAACTAAGAAAAAAATAATAGAACATGTATACAAAATAAACTTTAAAAGGAGATGGTAAAAATAAATAAATGGAAGTCCTACATGTCATGATGGAATGCCATTTTTGAGATTTCTCATGCCTAAATCCAAAATAGCTTGCCATGACCTTCAGAAATCAACTTAAAAACACTCATTTCTTTAAAAGCACCAAATCTTAACCAAGAACAAAACTAATCTTAACTTTAAAGAAGGTCTCTTTAATAACATCTCATTAGCTCTTTATCTTCCAGGGAGTAGGACTTCCCTTTGGCACTATAGGAATAAACTATAAAACAGGTTTATTTTTGGCCCCTGTTGCTAACATTTTATTTGGAGAAGGAGCTCTCTCTACTCCCTGTAAAGGCACAGTCCAAAGGCTATTAAAATTGAGTCATGTTAATAACGCATATTATATTAGTGAAAACTAATGTTGGCATGGTAGTATTTTAAAATGAATTTTAAAAGAATAAATTTGAATAATTCAATGGCCCGTCTGTATTCAGTTTTTAATTTTCTGACTAGTCATATGAAAACTTCTTTTCTGAAATTTCTGTTGAAACAGCCATGGAAACCATAGTCTGTCTTCTTCAATTAGTAAAAAAATAAGGTATAGACAAAATTATTTCTAACGTATGTTTTTATTTGAAAAGTACTTATAATTGTATTAGCTTTCAAGAACGTTGTAAGAGTACCTTAGATGGAAGTGAATATGTATATTAATCTTGGCACAAAATACAGAATACATATTTACATTTAGTATTATTTTGATTTAGGATTTCAACCTATATAAAATCTTTGTAGGTGAAAACACCAGGAGAGCCATCTACTGGTAAAACTGGACATGTGTACATGACTTTATTTCTCCTGTTACTTAAGGAATCATACCTTATTTATTAACTGAACAAGCCAGGTTATTCAGAACCATAGTAATGTAACAGCAGTTGTAAAGCAAAGAATATTGAGTGAATAAAATGTGATGAGTATAGTATTTATTTTTTTCTAATTTTTAAGGGCATTAACATTTTCCTTTCCTATTTACAAACAAAACATTTCAGATACTATATTTACAGTTATATTTCTAAGCAGTCACCAAATCGTAAGTAACTAAGGGTTCCTTCAAATGAATATTAATTCTGTTAAAATATTGGTAATAGGAATTAAAAACTGCCAAGTTTTTGTCCAAATCTTCAAGTCATCATCTCAGTCTAGATTTTAATAACTGCCAATTTTTATAATACATTGGCAATGCTTTGATTTGAAATGCTGAATGAATATTCACTGCTGAAAATATTCATTTTGGGGGTACCTGGGTGGCTTATTCGTTTAGGTGTCCGACTTTGGCTCAGGTCATGATCTCACGGTTAATGAGTTGGAGCCCCAAGTTAGGTTCTGCTGACAGCATGTAGCCTGCTTTGGATTCTCACTCTCCCTCTCTCTCTGTCCCTCCCCCACTCATGGTCTCCTTTTCTCTCTCTCTCTGTCTCTGTCTCTCTCTCAAAATAAATAAGTATTTTTTTAAATAAAAGAAAATGTTCATTTTTGACAATTCAATAGCAGCACATCTAACCGTAGCAAAATACTATTTATTTTTTGAGAAGCCTTTGTGTCACTGTAATTTCAGAACTGAACAGCAGTGTTTATTATGCTGTGGTGTCTTTTAGAGCAGATTAATCATTGGCAATAATTTTTTTTTTCTTAAACACTTTGCAAACTCATTTAAAATAATTTTTAAATTTCAATTATTGGTTATTAAAATTAATGAATCATGTTGATGTAAGGGAATAATTTATAGACATAATTTGAATCTTGTAAGGAAAAATAGCATGTAAAAATGTCCAATGATGTTAGTAGAATTCTATAATATTGTGTCAGAAAATAGATGATTTTAACCAGTTTATTTGATAGAACAGGACATTTGAATTGTTTTTATAGAAAACATTTTTTTTTTCTGAGTTTGACAATTAGATTACACAGAAAAGTTGTGAACATGTGTAATTAGTCACTACTCATTTATGTATGTGATTTTTCTTTAAGAATCACCAAGTAAATGGCCAAATAAGCAGAAGCAATTGGTGATTGCATAAGGCTATCTTTTTTTTTTTTTTTTGTATTCATTGAAGTCTGGTTGCTTTTCTAAAATGGATGCTTTTATGAAATTGAAAACTGAACTTTTTTTTTTCACTTTAAGTATATGTTCCTTTTGGAGCCATAGAAATTTTAATAGACTAATGAAGACTGAACTGTTCACTAAACCTTAACTGTAAATGTTGTTGTAACTGTAACTAACTATAAATAAAAAAATATTTCTATACATAAGTAAAATGAGAAAAAGCCCCCCAAACTCATATTGCCGTGATAAACCACCATCATGGAAAGCATCAGACCAGTGTACCAGAAAATGCCTGCAAGCAACAATCCTGGATGCTCATATTAGGAGAGTTACTGCAGGTGACATCTATTCCACACTCAAGTATCATAAAGACAATGGTGCAAAGGGAGAGTCAGCACTGGGTCAGCAGATACTGAAAAGTAGATTTAGAAGATGTCAGCATAAATGTAGTAGTAAAACTCATGAGCATGAATGAAGATGCCCTCAAGAAGCATATAAATAGATACACATTCAAGTGGAATTTTGATTGATTCCTGTGTGTGATTCCCTGAATAACCTGGGCAATACTAGTTTAATGCAAACATATAACATTTTGTAAAAACTAAAACTTGTTATACGCTATGGCCATATGAAATTCCATATAAAAACATATACTTTAAATTCAAACAGCAGAAATAACTATGCCTACAATTTATGTTGGGGAATAAGTTACCAAAATTGAAAAGAAAGGGCTGCATTTGATTTTATTTATTTAATCAGTATTTATATAGTATTTATTGGATGACTAGCATTGTTTTAAGTGGCTTAGAGATACTAACTCATTTAAAATGTATCATAAACACATATAATTCATGTGTTACTGATAAAGACATTTAGAGATTCTGTAACTTACCCAGTCTCATCACTAATCAGTGAAGGTGCTGAGTTTAAAAACTCAAGATTTGCTACAGTCGTCTAGAAATGCATAAGTGATTATTGAAATGATAGTACCTGATAGTGAAAGTTTTTAAAAAGTGACTTATTCATTGTTCCAAAATAGTGCATGTAATGTTCCCCATGGGAAGAAGCAAAGACTGAGTATGAATTGTTCTTGGAATATTATTTTGTCGCTCTGGCACATTACATTGATAGAAACCATAGGAGCCAAAATGTTGTAACTCCCCATGATTTTCCAATGCTAAAAATCAGTATGTTGGCGGACATATTGGTAGTCAGTAGGTTATCCAACTCATCTTGATTTGCCAAGTACCTTTCTGACTGTAACACTGATAGTCCAGCATCCTGAGAATTTCACAAATCCCAGGCAGATAGGGACAGTTCATCAGCCTCTCTCCATAGTCAAAGGGAACAGCCCTTGGCTCTGTGCCACTTGCTGGTATAAAACATTATGATGCCATCAAGATATTTGCATCTGTTAACTAAATTTTCTGGATACTCATCTATATTTTTCATTTTAGAAACAAATTTGGTGAGACTTCTATAGGACAGAATGGAGTAACTTGTGCTCCATTAACTTGTGCCCCAGAAAAAGTTGCATTCTGAAAATCTGTTTAAAGATATCAGAGATATTGAAGCCTCTAATAGAGAGGAGCTAAGTTTCTGATGAAGAAATAATGGCAGAGAACTGAAATAGCATTCTGAAGGGACTTGTTCTCTACAGCAGTACTTGCTAATCTGGGCCTAAACAGAGCAAAGGGACTCTGATAGGTATAGAGAAATCAGAAAGATAAAGATTTATTTGGGGCTGGAGTAAAAAATTATACAATGAAAGCCAAAATCCTGATGATCCTTGTTCACGCTAGAACAACCCATATATGGAAAAGCTCTCTCTTATTTTTCTTCCTGTTGCCAGGGCATTAATTTTCTTTAAATAAGTTTCTGTGTGATTTATGTTTGAACTGAAAATTTTGCTATGGGCAGAAGAGTTGAGTTTACACTGAGGTAGTATTTATTACTCCTTACATTGTGGACCATCGTTCTGTGCTCACTTAGTACTAGGTTTAAAAAAAAAAAGTATTTTCATGGATAATAAGTTCATTGCCATAAATAGCATAATTAGTCCTAAGTTACCTAAAATTACTGTTTTTAAAACATATCACTTGTAGTATTTTTTAACAAAACTACGCTGCAAAATAGTGTTTACTTACCCTGTGATTAATTCAATTAAATATTTATTAAAAAATTCTATGTATCAGAAACTTTTTAAGAATGGTTTCCATTTTCAGCAAAATCATCTACATAATGACAATCATTGCTTTGTTGTTAACCCTCTACAAATTAATAACTGAAGCCAACATCGTTCCTTCATAATGCATGGTTTTATTTTCTCTCTCTCCCTCACTCTATGACTCTTTCTGTATCTCTCTTTTGGAACATGTCACCTCTTCAAGGCTATTGACACTTAGTCTCATGACTTACTTCAAAAATCAATGTACTCTCTAAAACAAATGTTATAATGAGACATATCATAACACTGTGGAAGACAACCAGAAAACAACCAGATCCAAATGGTCTCATAGAAAAAAAAAAAAGTCTGAAAGCAAAAGTGAAACAAATTGCTTGTTACCCCATCATCCATGGTGATAAGAGCTCTAGCTTTCTAGCTTCCCTTGGGGAAGCTCAGGAGTTGTTTCTCTTTCGAATGGAAATTCAGAACTTGGATGAAAGCATCTGCTTGTGACACATATTAACCAGGAAGATAGTTCAGAAGTGACTTTTTCTTAAAAGTTCCGTGACAATTTAAGCACCATAAATAAATAGCTTAGTGTCTTGGGGCAACTGCTGTAATTTTTCCCCTCTGTCTCAGAGATTGTTTTTAGAGACAACAATTCCTAACTACAACAAGCATTCCTTGAACTGTAGTCGATATCAAATAAGAAGATTATTTGCATCAAACCTCTATAAAACTGTATTTCATAAGTTTAAGACCATTGATCTGTCAACTATCATTTTCTGTGGAATCTCAACTGTGTCTTTATAAATTTATAAAACGTAGTAATCATACAATCCAGAAATATTTTGAAAATAAAAGCCACCCTGGAAACATAAATGATACAATATTATCATATTAGCGTAACCTTTGAGAAGTTTCAAAATATACATTTTTGATATTTGAAAGTTATCTAGAGAACATTAAATATTAGATATTTTTCTTTTAATACTTTTCTACTTGACTTCCATGTTATAATATTCAAATAAAAATGGATTTTTATCATTTAAATTTTTTTAATGTTTATTTTTGAGAGATAGAGACAGACAGAGCACGAGTGGGAGAGGGGCAGAAAGAGAGGAAGACACAGAATCTGAAGAAGTCTCCAGGCTCTTAACTATTAGCACAGAGCCTGACACAGGGCTTGAACCCACAAACTGTGGGATCATAACCTGAGGTGAAGTGGGACACTTAATTGACTGAGCCACCCAGGCTCCCCTTAAAATGTCCCATTTTGAAGTATACATCAATGCGAAAAAGTTTGCTAAATGCAAAACAATACCAGAATGAAAATGTCATAAACATTTAAGTGCTTTTAACTAGTATTTTCTACACCATCCAGAATATTTGCAGAAGATACAATTTATGTCTATTAAATTGTTTTTAAATAGACATATAACATACATGTAACTATAAAATAATGAGCCTTTGTTACTATTTAATAGTATCAAACTTACCGGTAATTATTCTGACCCACATATTTCTTCTACAACTGCTGCTTGTGGGGAGGTGCCGTCTTTTCTACTCATGATAATTCATCTTTTTAGACCATTTTCCAACCACTTATTTTAGAATACTCTTTCTCTTCATAAGACTATACAATCAATGATCTCACCTGATATTATCCATTGATTCCTGAATTACCATCTAGAATTCCTTGTAGGCTTCTCTGTCATTATTTTAAGCATCACTCCTGTTGTATATCCCTGGGATTTCAAGATCCATAATCATAGTCCTTTCAGTAATTGTCACTTCCTTTCTTTCAGTAATTATGACCACTTTTCTTCCCAATACTACTCAGACTTTCCTAAACTACTCACTCCTATGATTATTCATTAGTTCTTTCATTTCCCTTAATTTTGTTTCCTTCATCAACTCAATTTCCAGCATTTTTTTTCAACTCTTTACTAACACCTTCTAAATCTCAAGTCATTCTCAAATCACTGTATCCTGCTGCCAATAAACTTGCTGCCTTACTAAGACTTTTCCCCATTGGTCTTTAACTTTTTATTGTTTCTATCTAAATCTTCATTTACCATTCTTTCTAGACTAAATGCTATGAGTCATCATTAAAAGAATCATAAAGTTACTTCCTTGTGTTGCTTCTTTTACACTTTAGACTAAATTCTATTTCTATGCTTGGCAACTTCACAACACTATGAATTGAGGGGGAGGGTACGATTTAGCCAATAATATCCACTATTGGAATTAGAGATCTTCCTTTACAAAACTTCACATTTGTCAAAGATGTAGAGGAGCACCTGGGTGGCTTCGTTGGTTAAGTGTCTGACTTGATTCATGTAATGATCTCATGGTTCATGAGTTCAAGCCCTGAATTGGGTTCTGCACTGACAGCTCAAAGGCCTGAAGCCTGCTTCAGATTCTGTGTTTCCCTCTCTTTCTCTTCCCTTCCCCTGCTTGAGCTCTCCCTCTCTCAAATATAAATATATAAACATTAAAAAATTTCAAAAAAAGATTTAGAGTTGAGACCTGGTGGTATTTTAGAACTAACATGGAGCAAGAGAATTTTACTTGTGAACCCAAAATACAAACACAGTTCATATGCTTCATTCTTTTTTGTGCAAATTTGTATCAAACATGCTTCCAAGATGGGCAGTTGAGATTCTAAACTACACAAAATTTTTAGTGTTAACAACATGATATGAAATTAATATTTAATGACATCAGAACCAAGACAGAGGTTTTCTTGGTCACTAGAACCACATAATTAATTTAGTTTTTTTTTTTTTATTTGAACATGTTGACACACAAGTATACATTAGTTTCAGGTGTACAAGGTAGTGCTTCAACTTCTGTATTGTTATGCTATGCTGAAGACAACTGTAGCTAGAGTCTGGCAACATACAGCCCTAATACAATATCATTGACTATATTGCCTACATTGTGGCTTTTATTCCTGTGACTTACTCATTCCATAACTAGAAGCCTATCTCTCTCTCTCTCTCTCTCTCTCTCTCTTTTACTCATTTTGCCCATCCCCACATCCCTCCCCTCTTGCAACCATCAATTAATTCTCTGTATGAGAGTTTTCCTTTTTTTTTATATTGTCCTATATACATGACCATATACACAGAAATTTTTAAAAATAACGGGTTTCTTCCCTTAATTAGAAATCAATGTAAACATCTTAGGAAGACTGGCAAATTTAATATTTCCTAAACCACCAGGTCTACTTGCTTATTGCGTATCTTCTTTGGTGAGATGTTTGTTCAGATTTTTCCCTTGCTTTCTTCTATAAACATTATAGTTTTGCACTTTATATTTAGACCTATGAGCCATTTTGTGTTAATTTTTGTGAGGGCATGAAGTCTTTGTTTAGGTTTTTTGTTTGTTTGTTTGCTTGTTTTTTTGCTTTTGAATGTACCATTATTCCAGCACTGTTTGTTGAAAAGACTATAATTTTCTTTTTTTTAAGTTTTTTTTTTTTTTTTAATATTCAGTTTATTATTTTTGAAAGAGCGAGAAAGAGAGACAGACACAAGCAGGGGAGGGGCAGAGCGTGAGAGTGAGACACAGAATCTGAAATAGGCTCCAAGCTCTGAAGTGTCAGCACAGAGCCTGGTTCAAGGCTTGAATGCAGGAATGATGAGATCATGACCAGAGTCAAAGTGGGAGGCTTAACCAACTGAGCCACCCAGGCGCCTCAAGACTATAATTTTCCAATTAGCTGTTTTTTTCTGTTTGTTTGTTTTTGTTTTTTAGTCTTTGTCAAAGATCACTTGACTATTTTGGTGTAGGCCATTTCAGGGTTCTGTAATTTTTTTTTTTTTTTTTTAGAGGGGAGAGGAGAGGAGCAAAGAGAGGGAGAGAGAGAATCTGAAATCTGAAGCAGGCTCCACACTCAGTGTGGAGGTAATGTGGGGCTCAATCTCATGACCTTGAGATCATGACCTCAGTCAAAATCAAGAGTCAGATACTCAACCAACTAAGCCACCTAGGTACCTCTCTAATATATTATTTTGATGTACTTGTCTATTCTTTTACACGTTATCCTGTCTTCTATAGATTTACAGAAATCAAGAAATCTAAGTCTTCTAATATTTTTGTAGTGGACTGGCTAGTCTAGATCTATTTACTTTCCATATAATCTTTAGAAAAAGTTTTTCAATGTCTACACAATAGCTTTCTGAAATTTTGATAGGAATTGGGCATTGAATCTATAGATCAAACTGTGAGGAATTAACATCTTAACATTGTTGAGTTCTCTATTACATGAACATGGAATACCTGGGTCTTCTGACTTCTTTAATCAGAGGTTTAAACTTTTCTACATATAAATCCTGTACATATTTTGTAATTTATAATTATTTCATTTCAGGGCACTATTCTAAAGGGTATTTTTATTTCACTTACACATTACTAGTATATAGGAAAGCACTTTATTATTATTATATGTTTAATATTAGCATAATAACTTATGATCTTGCTATAATCACTCATCATCTTCAGGAGTTTTTCTAGTGAGTTTTGGGATTTCCTATACCATGATGTCATTGTGAATAAAATAGTTTTCTTTCTTTTTTTTTAAGTGTTTTATTAATTAATTAATTTACTTATTTATTTATTTATAGAAAGAGAGTGTGAGCAGGGGAGGCACAGAGAGATAGCAAGAAAGAGAATCCCAAGCAGTCTCCGCACTGTCAGTACAGTGTGAGCAGGGGAGGCACAGAGAGATAGCAAGAAAGAGAATCCCAAGCTGTCTCCGCACTGTCAGTACAGAGCCTGATATGGGCTTGATTCCCAAATCGTGAGATCAAGACCTGAGTTGAAACCAAGAGTTGGATGCTGAACCAACTCAAGCCACCTTTTTCCCCCCTAATCTGTGTGCAATTATATATTTTTCTTATTATATTTCACTAGCTAAAGATTTTGGTGCAACGTTGACTAAGAGTGGTGAGAGAAGAAAATTTCGCCTGGCACCTGTTCTTAGGGGAAAAGTGTCTAGTATCTCAATATTATGTATGTGGTTAGCTTTTGCTCTTTTTGTAGATTTTTTTAAATCAATTGAGGAAGTTCCTTTTTATTTCTGGTTTGTTGAGACTTTTTTTATTAGAAATAGTTCTTAGTGTTAGGCAAATGCTTTTTCTCCATGAGTTGCTATTATCATTTGTTCCTTCTTACCTGCTGACATGGTGGATTACACAGAATGATTTTAAATGTGGAATCGCTCTTGCATATCTTGAATAAATCTCACTTGCTCACCATGTATATAAATATTTATTAAGTTGAATTCAACTTCCTAATATTTTCTTGAGGAATTCTGCACTTATGTCATGAAAGATACTGATTTTTTTTTTTTTTTTGGTAGTATTTCGTGTGTGCTTGGTATTAGGGTAATGTTGGACTTGTAGGATGGCTTGGAAGCGTTCTTCTTGTGTCTTAAAGAAATACTGTGAAGAATTGGTAAAGTTTCCTTATATGTTTGGTACAATTCACTACGAAAATCATCTTGTGCTTCCTTCTTTCAACATTATTTTTTATTCAATTTCTTTAATATATATAGGCCTTTATAAGGTTATCAATTTCTCCTTGCATAAGTTTTAGGAGTATCAGTATTTAAAGGAATTGGTCTCTTTGAAGCAATTTATCAAAATTGTGAGTAAATATTTTTTTTTATATTTTTATTATCATTTTAATGTATTTTATACCAGTAATAATGACCATTCTTTCCTCTGTCATACTGGTATTTCAAGTTTTCTTTTTTCCTAATATAAGTAAAGATTTTTCAATTTCATTAATCTTCTTAAAGAACCAGCTTTGAATATTTTATCTCCATTTTTTCCTGTTTACATTTTCATTGTTTTCTGATTAATTTTTATTATTTATTTTATTTTGCCTCCATTAGACTTAAATTGAAAGTTTTCTGTGGTTTCCTGAGGTGGAATCTTAGGTCATTTATTTTAGAGCATTTTCTAATATATGTATTTAATATTATAAATTTTCTCTAAATACTTTTTGGGTTACATCTAACAAATTTGATTAAGTCTCATTTTAATTTTACTCAAAATTTAACATTTCTCTTGGCACTTTTGCTTGAATGATATGTTATTCAAAGCTAACTGTGTGTTTGTTCTAATAGTTTTGCAGTGGGCTCCGTAGTTATTCTGCATACTCAATCAAGTCATTTGTGAAGAGAGTTTTACTCTTTCTGTCCAATCCCAAATGAGTTTCTTTTTCAAGTATACTGTTAAATAGAAGCTCAAGAGTGGATATTCTTTGTTCCTAACAGTAATGCATAAGCATCAATTCTTTCATTACTAAGTATAATGTTAGCTGTGAGATTTTTGTAGATGCCCTTTATCATGTTAAGGAAATTATCTTTTATTTTTTGGTTTTCTGAGTGTTTTTTGCTTGTTTGCTTGTTTTTAACATGAAAGGGTATTTGGTTTTGTTTTGGTTTTTGGATTTTGCTTTGGATTTTGTAAAATATTCTATCTGAATCTAATTTGATACTCTATAGTTAGATAACACAAGTTTAGAATTGCTGTTTTCTGAAAGAATTATCATTGTGGAGCACCTGGATGGCTGAGTTGGTTAAGCATCTGAGTTTCTGCCCCACGTCAGGCTCTGTACTGACAGCTCAGAGCCTGAAGCTGCTTCAGATTCTGTATCTCCCTCTCTCTCTCTCTGACCCTCTCTTGCTTACTTTGTCTCTCTCTTTCTCAAACAAAACATTAAAAAAAGAATTATCATTGTATAATAATTATCATTATTATTATAGTTGTATTGTATTATATATGATATGTATTATATCATGTATAATATATAATTGTATTACAATTGTATAATTATCATTACATAATGATAATTCCCTTTATGCCTGTTTCTTTTTGTAAAACCAGCTTTGTCTAAAATCAGCATATTTTATCTTTCCCTTGATTAATGTTGGCTGGCATGATATTTCTTTTCCCACTCTTTTTCTTTTAACCTATTTGATTCTTTATACTTAAATTCACTTTTAAACACTACATTTGGCTGAGCCTTGTTTTTTTTCCCCCTGTATTCTATCAATCTCTGCTTTTTACTTGGTGCTTAATTTTTCACTGTTATTTGTCTATAGACCAATGTGTACACTAGAATGTAATTTAATTTCCAAATTTCTAGACATTGCTCTAATCTTTTTGTAACTGACATCTGATTTAATTTCCAGCCATCAGAGAACTGTATAAATCATTTCTAAATGTATTGAAACTTTCCTTATGACTCAGAATATGATTTATTTTGGTAAATGGCACATGTGTCTTTGAAAACCATTTGCATGCTTCAATGAGGTCTTTTTTTATTCATGCTGTTTAATGTATATTTTTTCTATCACTTGAAAAGAGAGCTGTTTAGAAATATCAAAATATGTAGATTTTTCTCTACTTTCATTTGCAATTGCTTCACTTTATATACTTTATTATTATATATGACAACTACATTGTTAATTGCACATAATTAAAATTGTTATGTATTCTTATTGAAAAGATATTTCCATAATTATAATCTTTATCTCACATTTGACTATTGTTTTACAGTTTATGTCACACTAACAGAGCTGTATTAGCTCTATTAGTAATGTTTGAAAAGTGTACCTTTTTCCTATACCTTTAATTTCCAACATTTTGTGTTCTTATAAAGATTGCCCTTAAAAAATAACATGTAAGTGAGCTTTTCTCTTTATCGACATTGACCATCTTTGTTTATTTGGGGTCTATAATGCTTTATATTGAGTGTAATTACTGTTGTAATTGGGTTTAATCCAGTAGTATACTGGTAACTGTTCAGCAAGTTGGCTTTGTTTAAGTTGCAGATAGCTACAACAATTAGTTTTTTATTTTTCCCAAGACCATGTTTCCTAACCATATCCTTGCCATCACTGTTTTCCCCAAATATCTGGGGATATTGAGGTTGGATAACACCCCC
The DNA here is from genome assembly GCF_027475565.1 of Acinonyx jubatus. Classification (NCBI taxonomy): domain Eukaryota; kingdom Metazoa; phylum Chordata; class Mammalia; order Carnivora; family Felidae; genus Acinonyx; species Acinonyx jubatus. The sequence goes on from NC_069384.1 coordinate 100,182,846, forward strand.
CTGCTCTCATTTTGGGATCTCCTTTGTTGATTTTTTTTCTCATGCCCCACTGTGGGACTTATTTGCAAAGGCATTGCCAACTGCTAGGCATATCAACTGAAAATACTTAGCCTCTGAATCCACTCCATGTGGATCCTGTCTGTGGTAAGAAGAAAAGTCAAAGCTACCTGAGCCTCATGTTTGGTTGGTCTGAATTCCTTTACTCTTTGATCACTGTTAGTTTGTGTGTGTGTGTGTGTGTGTGTGTGTGTGTGTGTGTCTGTGTGTGTGTGTGTGTGTGTGTTTTGATTTTTATGGAGTACTCCTGTCACCATTAATTTAGCTATAGCACTGCTGGGACAGGTCTGTATTACTGATTATATATTTATCTCTTCTGATTCATTCTTCCCTGTTGGTTGAGGTGAACCAATATTTATGCTTTTTCCATTTTTTTTAAATGAAGTTAAGTAGTTTAGAGAAGTAGGAATGAGGTTTGATTTTTGCCAGCTTGAGCTCAGAGACAATGACTGAGTTCAAATTTGCCCCTTTACCTACTGTTCAAATTCAGCTCATTCATTCTTCCTGTTGCACTCACTTCCAACAATGATGGGTTTTTACATTCAAGAAATCTGGAAACCACATATACTATTTGACTCTCATTCTCTAGGAAGAAGACCAATTTAATTTAAAAAATTAAAGAGTAGAATGAATAGAATGATATAGTAGTTAAGAAAACAGTAGTATGAATCAAAGCATTCTGTGTAACTATGATGAGTCTATTCCCTATTGTCTACATGAACTTAGGAAAATTAATTAATATTTCTGTACTTCATTTTTCAGAAACAATATAAATGTCACATTTAAAACAAACCTAATATTTCCTTGTTTTTTCTCTAATTAGATTTACATACAAATCAGCCAAATTTAAAGCTTAAATACTAAATATGAAAATACTTATAAAATATTCTTTTTTTCTTTAAAAAAAATTTAAATGTTTATTTATTTTCGAGAGAGAGACAGAGCATGAGAGGGGTAGGGGCAAAGAGGAAGGAGACACAGAATCTGAAGCAGGCTCCAGGCTCTGAGCTGTCAGCACAGAACCTGATGCAGGGCTCAAGCCCACAAACCGTGAGGTCATGACCTGAACCAAAGTCAGACACTTAACCAACTGAGCCACCCAGGCACCCTGAAATACTCCTTACTTAAATTTAAAGGACTGATATAAAAAAAATACCTATTTGTGGCTGCCTCAAACTCTTTAATATGAAGAAAGGAGGCTTGTATATGTTAGAATGATGCAAGACACAGTTAATAAAAAACTCTGTGTCTATTACACTTAAATAATAATTACACTTGTCATATCACATCAAGTATACTCCAGAGACTTGCTGATAGACAATTCAATGGTTTAATGATGTCATGTCCTTTCCATCTCTCTGCATTGTCATCTTGTATATAAATGTTGCCCTCAGATGACTGTCATTATATGAATAATACAGTCACAATAATTCTTGATAACAGTCACATATGAAAATACAATGCCTATGCACAAATCAATTGCTGGCAAGACAAAAGAATATCCAAAGTTATCTTAGATTGCCCACTTTGAGGGGAATGAATGCTGAGAAGTCAACAAAGTTAACCACGGCAGTGTTTATTACCATCAAAAACACCGATGGAGGTCACTTGTCTGCACATGCCAAAGCGGGGATAAACCTTTCGTGATTAACAGGATCTTCCTTTACAATTTTTAAATGTCTTTTATGAGTTTATAATAAAATATTCAAATTAAAAGAATTAAAATTTTAATTTGAAGAACCTTAGAAATTTTGACTACTTCATTTTGTAAACAAGGTGACTGTCTTATGTTATGCAATTGGTGTGAACAATGATCAACTTGATACAATAATTAAGCTCTAGAGTAAGGATGTCTCCCACCAAAAAAACTTAAAAACAAGCCTCAAAAAGATCAACTGTAACTATTAGTAAACTAACTCCCTGATAGTAAAAACGAAACAACCAACAAACCCTGAACATTGCTTAAGAGATGACCACAGAATTCATAATTTCTACTTGTTCTCTATGCCCAGAATACAAAATCACCAATTAGTTAATGTGCTGAGAAGCAGGAAAATGTAACTAAAAATTATAAAATAAAATTGTTAATAAAAAACCCTACAAAATGACCCAGATATTGGAAAGGCCCAGGAAGTAGGAAACGTCATTGAAGTGGCTGTGACAAATATGTCTTTAATAATGAATGAACATACAAGAAATCTTAGGAAACTGAACTATAAAAGTTTAGAACTGAAAAGTACAATACTTGGAACAGAACCTACAATTGACAGTGATGACATTGATTTGAAATGGCAGAAAAATGGTCAGTGAATTTGAGATGGAACAACAGAAATTATCCAATCTAAATATCAGAAAGATAGAACATTAAAAACAAAACCAAAATAAAGAAACAGGGCCTCAGTGATTGTTTGGATATTATCAAGTCATCTGCATAAAACTGAATCCTCAAGAATGGAAGGGTATGGAGAAAAAAAAGTGTAAAAGCATATTTGAGAAAGAAAAGATTTACATATTTGGTTAAAAAAATATACACTAACATATCCAAGGATCTTAGCAAATATAAAACAGGATAAATCCAAAAAAATGCTCAGTAGGTACCTGATAGTCAAGTTCAACCAATGATAAGGAGAAAAGCTTAAAAGAATGAAGATAATAAAGACATATTACATACAAGGGAAGAATGACATGAATAAAAAATGACTTTTCACCAAAAACAATAAAGGACCATAAAAACCTAACAGCATGTTTACCTTTCTGAAAAAAAGTCAACACAGAAATCTATATTCAGAAAAAAATCTTCAAAAATGAACATTAAATTCAAAAAAATCAGGAAAACAAGAATAGAGTTTACTCCTCACAGGGAATGAAAAGGAAGTCTCTGACTCTAACAAATATTGACACCAAATGGAAGCTCAGAACTACAAGAAAAACTAAAGAGCTGCTGTAATGGCATATATTTTGGTAAATACAAAATACTATTTTATTAGCTATTTACTTTCCTTAAAAATATATGGCTAGGAGCCCCTGGGTGGCTCAGTTGGTTAAGTGTCCAGCTCTTGATTTTGGCTCATGCCATGATCTCATATTTCAGGGATCAAGTCCCTTGTCAGGCTCTGTTTTGACAGATGCAGAGACTGTTTGGGATTCTCTCTCCTTCTCTCTCTCTGCCCTTTCACACTCCTGTTCTCTGTTTCTCATTCAAAATAAATAGATAAATATTAAAAAAAATATATATATGGTTATGTAAAGCCAATATACTATATTAGATTTATAATATATGTATTTGTAATATTTGTGAAAATAGTAGCAGCCCTCAGAATGAGTGTAGATGGAAATAGCCAGTAGGTTCTTAAATTATACATAAAATATTAAATATTAACTTAAAGTTGCTTTTAATGAGTTAAAAATACATGTTGATATCCCTAGAAAAAAATTTATTTAATTCAAAGAGATACAGCTTCAAAGTCAATGAAGGAATAAAATTAAAATCATGCTACATTTCTATTTCTGGATAGTAGAGTGGGATTCTGACACTTTCACAGACTATCCTAGGCTGGAAGAACCTATTTCCATTTAAAATCACTGGTCACTATAGTAGATGGTAGGAAATGTGATGAATCATAGAAGTGACATACACACCACTGATGGAAGTCATTTAAACATATCTATTAGCTGCTGGCCAGAAAAAAAAAAAAAAGTACCTGAAAGGAGGAAAGTAAGAAATATCTGTGAAGAACACTGAGGGCTATCATTGTTCCTACCTGAAAGATACCAAAAAGTAAGTTTCAAACCTCTGTCAAAAAATTTACCAATTGTGGTAAGCAGAATAATTGCCCCCCCCCAAATATATGATATCCAAAACCTTGTTACATATAAATAACTTTATAAGAGAAAAGTTATCACATGTCTGTGATAACTTTGGAGACATGATTAAATGAAGATACTGAGATGATGAATGGATATTGAGAGATTACCTGGATTCTCCAGGTGGGCTCTGAATGTAATCACAAGTGGAGGTAAAACACATTCCACAAAGAAGGAGAAGGCAGTGAGATAAGAGAGGCATAGTTTGGAATGATGTGGCCATAGTGAAGGATTAGGCAGCCACCAGATGCTTAAAGAGATAAGAAACTGATTTTCTCTTAGAACTTTCTAAATGGAACACAGCCCTGCTGACACCTCAATTTCAATCAAATGAAATGATTTTGGGCACTTGGCCTCAAGAACCGTGAAACAATAAATTTCTGTTGTTTTAAGCTATCGTTGTAATTTGTTACAGAAGCCATAGGAAACAAATTCACCAATTTTTCCTAAAATATCTTGCTAGTTAATTTCTTTCTGCAACTTTACCAAAATACTGCATATTGCATTTAATTGGGTTGGAAATACTAAATGTGTTCCTTAATTTGCATTTCATTACATTTTAAGATAATACTTTGTGATCTCTTTCCCCCCTATGTAGTTTTTTCTTACATTGGTTGTATTCCAAAGAAAGACTCAATTCAAATAAATTTGATGTCTACATTCAGATCACTCTGACAAAGTAAGTCAAGATATTAAACAAACACATAACTCATATGCAACCAGTAAGTAAATCACCATTTTTAAGGAAAAAAAAAACTGCTTCTACTTTAGCATCTTCTGATAAATCATGACAGTTACAAAATTATTTATGAGCATGTTTTATTGATTAAGCCAGGAACTGAATAACTACCTGGAAGGTATCTCCTAGAACAATCAATGTGACAGAAAATGACATAGTTATAATTTTAGAAGCTACGTTAATTTTTGAGCAGTGCACTGATTCTATAGGCATCTATTATGTGATCCATCTATGAAGAAATGTGAGTGAAATACCGTGAGGTTAATGTAAGATGCACGCAGAGAATGAGGGTAGCAAGTTTCCAAAGTCAAATACCTATCCTCACCAGCCACGAGTCTTATAGTTTTTCCACATTCTTTCCAAAATTGCTATTGTAAGGTTTTCTAATTTTAGCTCTTATTCATATGAAGAAGTATCTCATTTTGGTTTACTTTTCATTTCTCTAATGATGGATGATATTGAACATATTTTCATGGGCTTATTCCATTTTTCTATCTACTTTTATAATCTTCATCCATTATTAATTGATTCATTTTCTTACTGATTTATAATTCTTTTTATAGTCCTTTGCAGAACATATAAGCCTATTGCCAGAAATGAATTTAAATTTTTTCTCCTCGTATGTTGTTTGATTTTCCATTGTAATAGTGTCTTTCAAAGACCTATTTTTTAGAAAAAAATATGGTTCATATTATTTTCTGTCCTGAAAAATTTTTGCTTGCCTCATGATCATAAGATTTCCTCTCACCTTTTACTTTAGAGATTTTCGTAGTTTTAATTTTTCTATTTTGGTCATAGTCCATGTCAATTTTTTTTAGTGTTTTTGATGAAAGGTAATAGGCAACTTTCTTTTTTTTAACTTTTTATTTAAATTCTAGCTAGTTAACATATAGAGTAATATTAGTTTTAGTGGTAGTATTTAGTGATTCACCACTTACATCTAACTCCCAGTGCCATCACAACAAGTTCTCTCCTTAATATCCATCACCCGTTAAGTCCATCTCCCTGCCCACCCCCCTTTCCAGCAACTGTCAGTCTGTTCTCTAGTTAAGAGTCTCTTATGGTTTGCCTCATTCTTCTTCTTTTTTTTTTCTCCCTTCCCTTCTGTTCATCTGTTTTGTTTCTTAAATTCCACATTTGAGTGAAATCATGTGGTATTCATCTTTCTCTGACTGACTTATTTCACTTAGCATAATACATTCTAGTTCCATCCATGTCTGCAAGTGGTAAGCTTTTTCATTCTTTTTGATTCCTGAGTAATATTCCATTATATTCATACCACATCTTTTTTTATCCATTTATCAGTCAATGGACATTTGGGTTCTTTCCATAGTTTGACTACTGTTGACACTGCTGCTATAAACATCAGAGTGCATGTGCTCCTTTGAGTTAGTATTTTTGTATGCTTGGGTAAATAGCTAGTAGTGCAATAGCTGGCTAGTAGGGTATAACTTTTTGAAGAACCTCCATACCATCTTCCAGAGTGGCTGCACCGGTTTGCATTCCTATCAACAGGGTAAGAAGGTTTCCCTTTCTCTGCATCCTCGTCAACATCTATTGTTTCCTGTGTTAATTTTAGTCATTCTGACAGGTGTGAGGTATATCTCATTGTAGTTTTGATTTGTATTTCCCTGATGATTAGTAATGTTGAGCATCTGTTCATGAGTGTATTGGACATCTCTATGTCTTATTTGCAAAATTGTCTATTCATGTCTTCTGCCCATTGCTTAAATGCATTGTTTATGGGGTGTTGAGTTTGATAGGTTCTTTATAGATTTTAGATATTAACCCTTTATCAGATAGGTCATTTGCAAATATCTTCTCTCAGTCTGAAGCTTACTTTGATTTTGTTGATTGTTTCCATCAATGTGCATGAGATTTTTATCTTGATGAAGTCCCAATAGTTCATTTTTGCTTTTGTTTCCCTTGCCTCAGGAGATATATTTAGAAAGAAGTTGCTATGGCAGATGTCAAACAGGTTTCTGCCTGTGTTCTCCTATAGAATTTTGATGATTTCTTATCTCACATTCAGATATTTCATCAGTTTGAATTTATTTTTGTGTATGGTGTAAGAAAATGGTCCAGTTTCATTTTCTGCACATTGCTGTACAGTTTTTCCAACAGCATTTGTTGAAGAGACTGTTTTTTCCATTGGATATTCTTTCCTTCTTTGTTGAAGATTAGTTGACCATACAGGTGTGGGTCCATTTCTGGGTTTAAATAAGCAAATTTCATTTTTTTAAGTTATGGACCCATTTGTTCCTGCATCACATTTTCCTATTGAATTTTCATTTTCACTTTGTTGAAAATCAACTGATTTTATATTTAATGATTTATTTTTGAACTCTCTATTCTGTTCCATTAATCTCTATGTCTGTCTTTATTGTAGCATCGCATTATTACAATTTCATTAACTTCATAGTTCATCTTGAGGTCATGTTGTGAAAATCTTCCAATGCTTTTCTTCCTATTGCAAATTGCTTATGTTATTTTAGTCGCTTTGTATACTCCAATGATTTTTGACACAGCATATCCATGTTTATAAAAAAGTATTCTATAATTTGAATTTCGTTACATAAAATAAATCACACTATTCATATCAGTTCTTCCAATCATAATCATGGTATACCCTTGCTTATTTAAGATATTGGACCTTTTTTGTTAATCTATTCCTAAGTATTTCATTGTTTTGATGCTATTATAAAACTTACCTTAAAGTTTTATGTTCCAACTGGTTATGTATGCTAGAATATAAAAATGGCATTTATTTTTGTGCCTTGTGTTTATTATGCAACCTTCCTAAAACTGAACTTTATCTGGGAATTTTGAATAATTCCCTTTGAATTTTCTATATCACATTTGTGCTTTGAGGATTACAAACAAGTTCCATTTACCATTTCCAATTTGAATATTTTTTCTTTTTTTTTTTGACAGAGTTAAAGTTTGTCTTATTCTTAAAATAAACTTGCTAGCAAGTTGTAAGGTAAAAGCAATGATACTATAATTATATTTAACATTAATTTCCCTCCTAAATTCTGTATTTATGATAAGTATTTTTGAAATATGTGTTTGCTTTCATTACTCATAATGATAAACCTTGCCATAATATTATAGCAGATTATACTTGATATATTAAAATAATAATATTATAATGAGATATATCTATTTATAATTAATTGAACACATATTTGAAGTGCAAGCTTGAAGTGTGCTTTTGTTCTTGTTTGGTCTTTTTTAATGAAAAGATATGTGCAGTAAAATAAAAATTTGTAATCACTACAGTGAATGTGGAAGATTAAGCACCACACTGGAAGCCTATATGTATGCCAATAACATTTTCTCTGCCTATTCATAAAGAATGTCAAAGTCCACAGATGGTATCTACACTTGTGGTGAATATAACATAATGTATAGACTTGTAGAATCATTATGTTATACACCTGAAATTAATGTAACATTGTGTGTCAATTATACTCAAATTAAAAAAGGAAAAAAAATGAATGTTAAAGCCCAGTATTTACTTCAAGTTTATATATTTATAAATTTGATACTCATATCTGAAAGTTTCAATTTATAAACAAATATTTCTGAAACTTTCTTTTTCATTGTTTTTTTTTTTCAAAAATTTCCGTGGAATACAAACAAAACTCCCAGAGATATTTTATATGGGTAACCCACAATAGTAAATCACCAGGCCGTGATATCCCCTCTTTGGAACAGAGTTTATCTCATATTGCCCAGCACATATTGCCTGTTGATCAGCACACATGAATCCTGCAGGGTTAAATTTTCAATTTAGAGAAAGTTTATTGGACCTTTCTACTGTGGGATTTTCAAATGACATATGAAGGAAAACACCAGCTCAAAGCCTATTGTGATCAAAGATGAAGATACATCAGTAAGACTGTTTGGAAGAATCCTGCCTCTTTCCCTGTATTGCTACCTTATGTTAATTAGGAAGCCCAAGATATTTACCTGCAATTACTCAGAACCAAGACTGGAAGAATTGAGGATAGTTAACACAACATGGTAGAATATTGGCCTCACCTGAATGTTTGTGACTGAGGAAACATTAGCCCTTCCGAAAATGTGACCAGGGCTATTTGATCCAACCTTCCTGGTACTAGCTTTTTGATATGGGGAATCAGTGATCTTTGGGACTGATTAGCTGTGTCCACACTCTGTTAGGATGCACGACCTTAAATTTCCACAAATTCTAACTGGGGCTCTGAAGAAGATAGCTCTCTCTCTAATGGGCTATTCTGCAGGGGAGCAAATTAGCCTTTACTTCTTGGTAGATTAATTTCTTAATATAAAGTAATTTCTCTCTTTGTAATTTGTCATGATGCATTTCAAAGGATATGAAATGAAAAATCACTGTCTTATATTTTAAGGCAATTGTACTACTAGAGAAGCTGGACAGTTTACCTTGATTGGCTATTTTTTAAAATAAATTTGCTTAGCATTTTCAAATCCAAATCCAAAATATCAATACTTTTGTAACATTGCTTGTCAGTTTCCATGAAACTTCAGAAAAGATCCACAAAAGCTTTATTTGGTGGAAATAACAATAGTGGTATATACAGTAATAATATTTTCTAATGTTTATGTTTGAAGGAAAGAGAAAGCATGAGCGGGGGAAGGAAGAGAAAGAGGGACACAAAGAATCTGAAGCAAGCTCCAGGCTCCGAGCTGTCAGCACAGAGCCCGATTCTGAGCTTGAACTCACAAACATGAGATCATGACCTAAGCCAAGTTAGGCACTTAACCGACTGAGCCACCCAGGTTCTCCTATACAGTAATAATATTAATTCTAACATATGACACCAAATTCTTAAAAAGAATATGATATTCAAACTAATTTTCTTTATTTGAGTAATGATTCCCTATTCTATCAACACAATTCTTAATTGCTGCATCAAACCCCTCGCATAACCATTGCAAGAATTCCTAACTTGTTTCCTTTTTTTTCTGAGTTATCTTTTTGCTTATTATTAAATAACTAAAAAAACAAAACTTTCAATTTTGTGGTCACCAATTTCCACCCTTCCCGTTCCTGAAAGTCTGCAGACTTGCCCTTGGATCCCAGCTTCCATGTTTCTAGCTCTCACCATTACTTCTACTTCTCCCCTATTCCTTGGAAACGTAGGAGAATGTACTTTCTGGTACCTTTGCACTTCAGTGGTCTGGACATGAGGTATACGTCACTTTGGAGTTGAAGTATTAAGAGGCATTGTATAGCTCTTCATGTTTTCTTCCCTTACAGAAGAAGGAAAGAAGTAAAGAAGGAAAGGCTGAACCCTGCATTGACCTTGGAGTATTATTAGAAGCTGAATCCACAGTCAACCTTGTTTCAGGTTACAAGGGGACTGGAACTCAGCCCATTTGCTGATCCATGTAAAACAAGGAAGATACTGCTTTGGCATTTTACAAAACACTGGAACTTTTTTGTTTGGGAGAGCTTTTACTTTTGTTGCTGTTTTTACTCTATAGTTTCATAACCTGATAACTATACAATTTCATTCCAATTTTAATTTTCTAAGCATGGTCCACTGAGACATGTTTAACAAGTATATAGTAAGTGGTCTCTGCTGTTATTTAGTTACTTTGCCTTCATCTCTCCCTAGGACAATTACCCAGCTTCCTTCTTTCTCTGATAATCATATTTTTAATGCTGGGCTCCTTTCCTGAAATTACTGTTTCAGCCTTGCCAACAATCTCTATTGTAATCCAGGGAACTTTGTTTCGGCCAAAAGCGAAGAACAGAAATGACAACTCGAGTACTTTTTTACTTTCAAATCTTCAGCCAATAAAATATAAGCAGGGCCTAAGAAAATCTCAGTCAGTTCCACATGGAATATAAGAATCCTCAACAAACCTTGTGCCAGAGTAAAAGCCCTCCTGCTATTGAATGTTCTGGATACGTAGAATCCTTTAAACTAGCATGGAATAAATACACATATCTGATTTGTGGCGTTTTGCTTTGTGCCAGAGAATGGTTACATTCCCAGTGAGTTTTGAAGAATGTTTTGGTTTGGGAGAAAAAGCCCTACAGCATTTTCACTAGCTTTCCTCTCAAGAAAAGTTCCTCATCCTGCTTTATTTATTTATTTTTTGAGTTATTAAGTGCAGAGAGAATTCCTGAGGATTTTGCTGTATGTAAAAACAAAGACCCACAGCCAACTGATTCAATAAAATAGTGTCAAATTGTTTAGATAATGGTATTCAAAAAGTCTCTGGATTATTTGCAGATAGCAAATTTCTAAAACACCAAATTAAAAAAAAAATAAGTCTGTGATTATCTCATGTAGATTATTCTCCCTCCCAGACAAAGACTGCCAAAGTAATATGTTTAAACTAAGTAGCAGCTGGGATCTTTCTTAATAAGGTGAGAAATTCCAATGATAAATTAACTATATTTTTAAAGGTTTTAAATCTGACAAAACTTATACGTAGGAAAAACTACTGCTATAAATTAAGAGTAAAAGAAGAGAGGCACCTGGGTGGCTCAGTTGGTTGAACATCTGACTCTTGATTTCGGTTCAGATCATGATTTTATGATTTGTGGGATCGAGCCCCTAGTCGGGCTCTGTGCTGACAATGTGGACCCTGCCCGGGATTCTCTCTCCCTCTCTGCCCCTCTCCCCTGCTTGTGATGTCTCTCTTAAAATAAATAAATAAACATTTTTAAAAAGTAAAAGAAGAATAGGAGTTTTGGCTTCAGAAAGCAGAAACAGACATAGACATATTGGATAGTAAACACAGAATGAGCTGATCATGTGAATTTTGATAGTAAGTCTACTATATTATATGTGAGAAAACTTAAGGGGCCTCAATATATTATATGTTATTCATATTTAAATCAAAAATATATTTTCCACCAAATGCAATTAAATCAGTCTTATGTTTCATTTGGGTTTTTCTATAATTTGGTTCTATAATTTTATAATATGGTTTCCTATAAAATACCACTTTGGTACCTAATGATTTGTATTATAAGGGCAATGGTACTTACTATTTATTTTTCTATAGTATTGCAAAATGGAAGATGTGTAGCCTTAAGATCCTAGGCTACCAATTTCTATCTTGAGTAAAAAAAAGGGGAACCAAATTTTGGCATAGATGATTTTAAGCTTTTGAAATCTTGAAATAAGGTGCTTGCTTCAGTTGCACATATACGAAAATTGGAACAAAATACAATATGCAACATACACACATATATACACATACATGTCTCAATGTTTGAATGAAATTTTCTACTTTCATCCATAAGCAATATTGCCTAAACTATTAACTTGACAACTTTATCATCTCAAATTTATCTTTCCTCTGTCCCTTAATTTTTGACCACCACAGGGGTTAAATATATTACCACTGATTCATGATTTTTTTTTCCCACTGCAGCTAAACTGTATGCTTATTGAATGCAAACCATTATTGACATAGTTTTCTTCCTTTCTTTCCTTTTCCTTTTCTTTCTCCCCCCCCCGCCTTTTTTTTTTTTTTTTGCTATTTAGATAATATGGATAATATGGATTAACATAAGCAATCAAAGTAAAACCAATTGCCATTTGTAGCATATATTATGGTTACTTTCCTAGCCCATCCTCTGGAATTGTAAAGAGTTGTGCTATTTGGATACATTTAACTTTGTTTCATATAGAATTATGTCTCTGGATTTGCCTATGTTATTTGTAAGTTCAAGCAAGTCCCACAACCCTTGCTATATGGCCTGACTCAGGCTGCTGCATGAAATCTGGTTTGAACTAAGCAGTAGAAGGCATCTCTTTGATGTAGTAATTGGTTCCGTGATGGCAGGTAACTTGAATGGTATAATCAGAGTAAAGTTCAGGAAGTCCACTTCTGATTTGGAAGAGACTTCCAAATATCTTCTCTCTAGATATTAATGAGTAAGTATAAAGTGGAGTTGTCAAATTTAATAAATAAAAATACAAGATATCCAGTCAAACTTGTGTATGTTATATGCATATACATAGTATTTGTATGTCCTACATTTTGCCTGGAAATACTTATAACAAAACAAGTTTATCTCAAGTACAAATTTAATATAGCATTTTGTATTTCATCTGACAACTTACACATTAACTTGAAAACAAAGTCCTCATAAAGGAGAGTATGGCCAAAATAACTAAAAGTAATTATTGTCAGAAACACAGATTACAGGTCTGCAATCTGTCTACAATTTTAATTTGCACTCAATACTAAATTCCTATCTTCTTCTGTTATTGTTAAATTATTTGATATTGCTATTTTGGGACACAGTATGTGAATCAGCATAAAAATATCTGAGCATAGAGAGATCCAACCAGAGGAATGAACAGATGTTACAAATCTACATCAAGAGTAGTTTTGGCATGTTTAAGGAAGAGCAATCGGTTTAGTGCACCTGGCATATAGTGAACAGGAAGAGAATGGTGAGGAATGAGGTTAAAGCAGAAGCCTGGATCAAGAACAGCAAAGACTGGCATGTCCTAGGATTTTAAGATTGTATTGTCAGCACAGTGCAATAGCATGGAAATATTGACAAGAAGGGTGTGAACGACCTGATTTAAACTTGAAAAAATAATCATTCCAATATCTGTGCAGAAACTGAATTCTAGACACATTATCAGAATTAAAATTTTGTTGGGAATAATATTGGCAAATGAAGATATTAGGGTGCACTAGGGTGATAGTGGTGGAGAGAAAGTTGTCCAGAAATAGTCTACTTTATGTAGATGGAACCAGAGGAGACAGCAGTCTGATTTAACAACATTTGCTTCACTTTCCTCATCTGTGATATGGGGATAATAATAGTCATATAATAAGTTGAGCTACATTAGTCTCTGAAAATTTTATCTCAATAAAATGTTGTATTTTCATGAAATCTTATAAAATTAAAAGACTAGTAAACCAAATAACTAATGAAAGTTGGTTTATGCTGACATGAAAATATAGATGCAACTCAACACCAGCAAAACCAAATAATCCTATTAAAAACTGGAAGAAGATCTGAATAAACATTTTTCTAAAGGAGACATACAGATGTCTAACTGACATGTGAAATGATGCTCAACATCAGTAACCATCAAGGAAATGCAAATAAAAACCACAATGAAAATCACCTCACTCCAGTCAGAATGGCTAGTATCAAAAAGACAAGAAATAACAAGCGTTGGTAAGGATTTACAGAAAAGGAACCTTCATGCACTAATGGTGGAAATGTAAATTGGTAGAGCCATAATGGTGAACATTATGAAGGTTCCTTACAAAACTAAAAGTAGAAGTACTATACGATCTAGTAATTCCAGTTCCGGGTATTTATTTGAAGAAAATGAAGATATTAATTCAATAAGATATATGTATGCCTATGTTTATTGCAGCATTATTTAAAACAGCCAAGAAATGGAAACAACCTTGGTGTCCATCAATGGGTGAATGGATAAAGAATTGTGTGTATATATGCATGTGTGTGTACAACCCCCCTCCCCGACATACATATTATTCCGCTGTAAAAAAAAAGAATGATATCTTGACATTTGTGATAACACGGATGGAACCTGAGGGTATTATGCTAAATGAAATAAGCCAGAGAATGAAAAATACCCTATGATTTCACTGACTGGTGGAATCTAAAAAACAAAAGAACAAACAAAACAAACTCATAACACACAGAACATACTGGTGGTTGCTCAGGGTGAAGGCTGGGTAGTGGGAGAAATGGGTGAAAGGGATCAAGAGGTACAAATTTCCAATTATAAAAAAGTATTACAAATTTAAAAGAAAAAGTATTTGTGACTTTGTATGGTACAGATGGTAACTAGACTTATTTTGGTGATCATTTTGCAATGTATACAACTGGTAAATCATTATGTGCACTTGACATAAGTACAGCAGCTTCGTAATATATATTGAAATCAAAAGGTATCATGCCTCTAGCTTTGATCTTCATTGGCTATTCTGGGTCAATTAATAAAAAAGTAAAAAAAAATAAAATAAAACAAAACAAAAATGTAAAACCACAAGCTCATAGAAAAAGATCAAATTTGTGGTTACCAGAGGCAAAAAGTGGGCGAGAGGGATTGGAGGAAAGTGGTCGAAAGATAGAAACTTACAGGTATAAGATAAATAACTAAGAATGTAATGTACAACGTGATGACTAAAGCTAACACTGCTATATGATATACATGAAAGTTAAGAGAGTTAATACTAAGTTTTCTCATCACAAAGGTAATTTTTTCCTTCATTTAAATTGTATGTATGTGAGAAGAGGATGTTAGCTAAACCTGCTGTTGTATTCATTTTACAATATTTGTAAATCAAACATCATGCTGTATGCCTTTAACTTATGCAATGATGTATGTCAATTATTTATCAATAGAACTGAAATAAATAATTATTTTTGCAATAAAAGGTATATTTTTGTTATTCTTATTCATAGAAAAGCACACAGGAAAGCCTGTCATAAAACTCTGTTGTTTTAATAACAATTAAATTTTCTAAAACAACCAACAATAAAAATAAGCTTAAGTGAAATAATCATCTAGTCCATGGTTCTTTGAAATAATTAATAAAATTGATAAACCCTCAGCTAGACTTATTGAAAAGAAGAGAAAATATCCAAATAAATAAAATCACGAATGGAGAGGAGAGATCACAACCAACACCACAGACATACAAATAATTATCGGAGAATATTATGAAAAATTATATGCTAACAAATTAGGCAAACTGGAAGAAATTGATGAATTCCTAGAAACATATAAACAACTAAAGCTGAAACAGGAAGAAATAGAATATTTGAACCAACCAATAACCAGCAAAGAAACTGAATCAGTAATCAAAAATCTCCCAACAAATAAAAGTACAGGGCTAAATGGTTTCCCAGGGGGATTCTACCAAACATTTAAAGAAGAGTTAATACCTATTTCCCTCAAATTGTTTCAAAAAATGGAAATAGAAGGAAAATTTCCAAACCCATTCTACGAGACTAGCACTACCTTGATTCTAAAATCCTCACTACTCCTAAAATCCCCAAACTCCCCACTACAAAGAATTATAGGCAAATATCCCTCATGAACATGGATGTAAAACTTCTCAACAAAATACTTGGAAATTCAATTCAACAGTACATTAAAGTAATTATTCACCACAATCAGTTGAGATTTATTTCTGGATTGCAAGGGTAGTTCAATGTTTGCAAATCAATCAATGTGATACACCACATTTATTTAAAAAAGGATAAGAACCATATGACCCTCTCAATAGATTCAGAAAAAGTATTTGACAAAGTACAACATCCATTCTTGACACAAACCTTCAAGAAAGTAGGGATAGAAGGAACATACCTCAACATCATCAAAACCATATACAGAAGATCCATAGCTAATATCACCATCAGTAGGGAAAAACTGAGAGCTTTTCCTCTATGGGCAGAAATAAGACAGGCACTTCTACTCTCACTATTGTTATTTAACATACTACTGGCTTCAGCAATTGACAACTAAAAGAAATAAAAGGCTTTCACATCAGCAAGGAAGAAGTCAAACTTTCACTATTCACAGACAACATGATACTCTATCTAGAAAGCCTGAAAGACTCTATCAAAAAATTTCTAGGAGTGGTATACAAATTCAATAAAGTTGAGGGATACAAAATCAATGTACAGAAATCTGCTACATTTCTATACATCAATAATGAAGCAGCAAAAAGAGAAATCAAGAATCAATCCGACTTACAATTGCACAAAAATCCATAGGATACCTAGGAATAAACCTAATTAAAGAAGTAAAAGGGGTACCTGGGTGTCTCAGTCAATTAAGTATCTGACTTTGGCTCAGGTCATGTTCACGTTTCCTGGGTCCCAGCCCCAAAATAAGGCTCTGTGCTGACAGCTTACAGCCTGGAGCCTGTTTCAGATTCTTTGTCTCCCTCTCTCTGCTCCTCCCCAGCTCATGTTCTGTCTCTCAAAAATAAATAAAATACATTAAAAAATATTTTTTTAAAAAGAGGTAAAGATGTATTTTGAAAACTATAGAAAATTTATGAAAGAAATTGAAGAGGACAAAAAGAAATGGAAAAACATCCCATGTTCATGGACTGGAAGACCAAATACTGTTAAAATGTCTATACTACCAAAGCAATAAACACATTCAGTGCAATCCCTGTCACAATACCACCACCATTTTTCACAGAGCTAGAAAACACAATCCTAAAATTTGTATGGAATCACAAAAACCTTGAAGAGCCACGGCAATCTTGAAAAAGAAAAGCAAAGCTGTAGGTATCACAATTCAAGACTTCAAGCTGTATTACAAAGCTGTAATCATGAAGACTGTATGGTACTGGCACAAAAACAGACACATAAATCAAAGAAAGAGAATAGAAAACCCACAAATGGACCCACAACTCTATGGTCATCTAATCTTTGACAAAGCAGGAAAGAATATCCAATGGAAAAATCATAGTCTTTTCAACAAATGCTGTTGGGAAAACTGGACAGCAACATGCAGAAATATGAAAGTGGACCACTTTCCTACACCATACACAAAAATAAATTCAAAATGGATGACATACCTGAATGTGAGACAGGAAACCACCAAAATCCTAGAGGGGAACACTGGTACCAACTTGTTTGACATCGGCCCATAGCATCTTCTTACTAGACACATCTCTGGAGGCAAAGGAAACAAAAGCAAAATTAAACCATTGGGACTTCATCAAAATAAAAAGCTTTTCCACAGCAAGGAAACAATCAAAAAAATCTCAAAGACAACTTATGAATTGGGAGAAGATATGCAAATGACATATCAGATAAAGGGTTAGTATCTAACATCTATAAAGTACTTACCAAACTCAACACCCCCCACCCCCCCCCAAAAAAAAAAAACACAAACAATCTAGTTGGGAAATGGACAGAAAGTGCACCTGGGCAGCTCAGTTGGTTAAGTGTCTGACTTGATTTCTGCTCAGGTCATGATCTCACGGACCCAGGGATAGAGCCCCACATTGGGCTCTGTGCTGGACTTGGAGCCTGCCTGACATTCTCTCTCTCCCTCTCTGCTCCTCCCCTGCTTCTGCATGTTCTCTCTCCCTCTCTCAAGATAAATAAATAAACATTAAAAAAAGAAAAAAGACAGGCAGAAGACATGAATGGACATTTTCCAAAAATGACATACAGATGGTCAACGCACTCATCATCAAAGAAATACAAATCAAAACTACAATGAGATATCACTTCACACCTTTCAGAATGGCTAAAATTAACAACACAGGGAACATCAGATGTAGGCGAGCATGCGGAGAAAGGGGGACCTTCTTACACTGTTGATGAGAATGCAAACTGGTACAGCTACTCTGGAAAACACTATAGAGGTTCTGAAAAAGTTAAGAATAGAACTATCCTACTACTAGCAAGTGCACTACTAGGTATTCACCCAAAGGATATAAAAATACTAACTTGAAGGGGCATTTGCACCACAATGTTTATAGCAGCATTATCAACAATTGCCAAATTATGGAAAAAGCTCAAATGTCCATCAATTAATGAATGAATAAAGAAGAAGTGATATATGCAGATATATATACACATGGAATATTACTCATCCAGAGAAAAGAATGAATTCTTGCCATTTGCAATGATGTGAATGGAGCTAAAGTGTCTTATGCTAAGCAAAATAAATCAGAGAAAGACAAACACAATATGATTTCATGCATATGTAGAATGTAAGAAATGAAACTGCTGAACATAAGGGTAAAAAAAAAAGAGAGGGAGTCAAGCCATTAAAGAGACTCTTTTATCAATAGAGAACAACCTAAGGGTTACTGGAGCGGAGTTGGGTGGGGTGATGGGCTAAATGTGTGAATGGTACTAAGGAGAGCACTTGTTGTGGTAAGCGCTGGGTGTCATATGAATCACCAAACTGTACTCCTGAAACTAATATTACACTATATGTTAACCAATTAGAACTTAAATAAAACCTTGAAATATTAAAAACAGGAAATAATCAGCTATTCTGGAAAAAAAGTCATTTGTAAAATATTAATTTGTAAGTGGTAGAGATGAAACTTGAAAATGAACAAGTATCCAACTTAAAAGGAATAATTATTACTCTTAAAATATTTACCATAAATTATAAATACCAGAAACGAATAAACACATGAGCAACACAAGTACTTCAGACTTAATAACAAAATAAGAGGCTACTATGAACAAACTCTATACTGTGTAATAGTAGCTAATGCAATTTTTTTCTTCTTTTTTAAATTCAATTTAAATTTTTAAATTATTACTTATTTTGAGAGAGAGAGAGAGAGAGAGAGAGAGAGAGAGAGAGAGGGAATCCCAAGCAGACTCCGCGCTGACAGCACAGAGCTCAATCTAAGGCGTGACCTCATGAACTGTGAGGCCCTGACTGGAGCTGAAGTCAAGATTCGGATGGGTTAACCAAGTGAGCCACGTAGACGCCCCAGTTTCTTTTTGTCTGAGGTGCATTTTACTATTCTGTTCAAAAGAAAACACAACCAAAACCATCAATTCTTTCACGTGGTAAGAAGATCACTATAAAATGTTCTGTTAATTAGGAGGTGTATCCAAGTAAGACCCATGACATTTACCAACATTCTACAAACTACTTAGATAAAAAATAATACATGCAGGGTCACCTGAGTGGCTCAGTTGATTAAGTAGTCCAGCTTTGGCTCTGGTCATGATCTTGCAGTTATGGAGTCTGAGCCCCACGCCGGGTTCTGTGCTGACCCCTCAAAGCCTGGAGCCTGCTTCGGATTCTGTGTCTCCCTCT
This sequence comes from Acinonyx jubatus, assembly GCF_027475565.1. Taxonomy (NCBI): domain Eukaryota; kingdom Metazoa; phylum Chordata; class Mammalia; order Carnivora; family Felidae; genus Acinonyx; species Acinonyx jubatus. The sequence continues at coordinate 100,202,307 of NC_069384.1, forward strand.
CTCTCTGCCCCTCCCCCATTCTCTCTGTCTCTCTGTCTCTCTCTTTTTCAAAAAATAAATAATAAAACATTTAAAAAATTTAAAAATAATAATAACACATGGAAATATTTTGATTTTAAGTTTTATAGCAAGTAATACAAAAGTCTTATGATTCTTGTCAAGCATTATATAATTTGAAGGTGGGATGCAAGTTATTGTTATTGTGTTCAAGTATGTATGTATATATGAAAAATAGTAAATGAGACAGGGACAGAAAAAGAGATAATTCTCTGACATGGCATATTTTAAAAGGAAACAACTAAATTTTGTATTTGTTTCCAGTATACCACAAAGGCCAAGGATAAGGAAGCTGCAATATGCTGAAGATATTAGGGATAATAAAAATATGAAGCTGAAAACCTTAATTTTCAATAATATTTTTAAAATGTAGAAATCTGATTGAAGTTCAATTCGTATGAAAGATGAGTCCATTTAGAAAAATGCATTAAAGTCAGATTCTTTCATTATACTCTTTTTAATGTTTTGAAATCCAATTCCTATGTGACTAATAGATTTATAACTACACACTAAGCTTTTAGAATTAAAACAAATGTTCAAACTATGGATACCAATACTGTTTTAATGTCTGTGTCCAGAATGTTTTTCTATTTGATTTTTGGGCAGTGGTCAGGCCCCATCATTGCCCATTTGGGACTCCATAGACAGACAGTATTTTAGGATGATACACCCTTTAATCCAAAGGACATATTGATGATAAAAGATTTTTTCATCCTCTTAGCTACCTTTTTTTTTCATTTAGAGAAATATTTCAGCCTTATATTCTGCAATAACTGTATGACTCCACAAAATGAACTTCTGGAGTATTAATATGGTGCTAAATTTAACCTCATTTGCACCTTCATTACTTTAGTGATTCCACAAATATTTATTTACTGAGGGACTTCTGTACTTGAAAAACATTAATGTGGGGAAAAAAGAAAATAAAAACATCAATGTGTAAAACAGAGACAGTACTTGCCCTCAGAAAGCCTCCATTCTAGTGAAGAGCAAAGTGGCTGATACACAAAAATGTATTCATTTTTCTGCCAGATAGTACCATCCCAAATGAAACGGGAATTATAACTTATGTAGAGTGGCTTTGAATCACTATTCTCCAAAGTCTTCCTAGCACTCTAAATCATGACCTTTATCTATCTATCTATCTATCTATCTATCTATCTATCTATCTATCTATTGACTAAGGATTTATGATTGTTCTCTGATTTATTCCTAACCATAAATGAAAATTCAAAAAAGTTGAAAACGTAATCTAGTCCAATACCAGAACTCTGTTTGTATAAATGTACTTGAAACCATCAATTTCAAAGGGTATCTGTTGGTTTCAGCAATTTAAGTGTCCATATAGACATGCTTACCCTGGCCTCCCATTATATGGCATGCATATAATTCTCCAGATAGACAAGGATTTTGGAAAATATTAGCCCTTCTGTAGCTCTTTTCCCAAGATGACACTGATTCTCTGCTCACCCCAAGCTAACCACACTCTCAGTTCAACAAAGCTACAAATTCTCCATGTCTTTTCCTACCTCATTTAACACTTTTATCGGATAAAGTCATACATTTTGCCTGCTCCTCCCCTCAATCTCAACCATGTCTAGACCTCTCATAGGAAAGCTGCTGGTTTTCAGAAAGCTGCTGGTTTTCATAGCCAACCTCACCTAACAAAACCTTTGTCTTCAGCATAGCTTGGGTGAGGGACAGGATATGGAGAGGGCGTCAGGGGAACAGCATATTCTAGAAGACTGTCCTGAGTTGACACAAAGTCAATGTCATAAGGATAAAAAGTTGAAACAACTTCACCTTTAATTATATCTACAATGTTGCACAGCCAACATTGTATCTATTGCCAAAAGTTTCATCATCCAAAACAGAAACCCTACACCCATAAAGCAGTAAGTACTTATTCTCTCCTGTCCCAAGCTCCTGGTGACCTCTAGTCTACTTTGTGTCTTATTAATTGCCTGTTCTAAATAGCATGTAAATGACATCATACTGTATTTGTCCTTTTGTTTCTGGATTATTCACTTAGCATAAAATTTTAAATACCATGTATCAGAACTCCCCTCCTGTTTATGGCTGAATAGTACTCCATTGATATTACACCACATTTTGTTTATCCATTTATCTATTGATGGACAAATGGATTGTTTTCACTTTTTGGTTATTATAAATAATGCTCCAAAACCATCAGTATATACTTATTATACACATACATAATTTGTGTTTTCCAGAAGTTAATAGCTGTCCTATTCATTTTCCCTCTGTTGAAGGATTATAAATCACAAAATAACGTATTTAAATTACAGCTGTTGCTTTCTATTCACTTTTCACAAAATTTTATCACTACCTTTGGTTCTACAATTGCTCATTACTTTTGATCACGTCACAGTTCATATGTTGTGATGTATTTATCTTGTATATGGGAAATCATATTTTATATTCAAATGGCATGGCATGAAAATATGCAGGGTTGAAGGTTATTATTTTTGGCCATGAACAATTTCTGAGTTTATGTGAGCTTCATTTTCTCAAACATGTATTTTACACCTTTTGTTTTGTTTTTTTTTTGTTTTACAAGTTAAGACAATATGACCAATAGTTCTGTTGCAGAGTAGTCTCATAGATTTACTGGATCTAACCTCAGGTAACTCAATTCCTCATATTTTATAAATAAAAAAGTATAAAATTTAAATAATTATAAAATGATACATCAAGATTCTATGCTATTACAGAAAGATATTCCATGGATTTTGTGAACGTCATTCCATATCCACTTTGATAATATTTGAATTATTTAATAAATATAAAATCCCAACAGGTTCTTGCTATGTGCATGCAGCTTCCAAAACTAAGTTAGGAGCATTGCAAAAATTCTCTGTTATTTAGTTGCATAAGTTTTGCATGTTGTATCCATAGTGTATTTTTAAGCCTGAAATGCATAAACTATTTGAAATTTATTTATTATTCAAATTTTAACTGAAGTTCTTATGGTTAATCAGTTAATATTTCTATAAGTGTTACACAGTGTTCACTAAATATTTTGTTCCTTTCATAATGTCTTTTCATTACACAGCTTATATTATATACCTCCAAAGGGCTAGGTGTTATGAGAGATAAAGAGAGTTTTTAAAGAGGAAGATATGAATGCAAATATTAAACAACATACTATATGCATGAATAAAATATTTTTAAACTCTCTAGTATCATAAACTAGAGAATGATTAATACTAGCTTCGTAAAAAAATATTTAGCAAAACATATAATTTTGGTTTTGAAGTACATATTTAAATACTGATTGAATTTCAAGATATTCATCAAATAAAATGTTGCTAACTATTTTCTCATTTTTTCCTTTAAAGTTTTATTTTTTGAAAACATTTTTAAAGTTTATTTATTTTTGAGAGACAGAGACAGAGTGTGAGCAGGGGAGGGGCACAGAGTGAGGGAGACACAGAACAAAGCAGGCTCCAGGCTCTAAGCTGTCAGTACAGAGCCCAAAGCGGGTCTTGAACTCATCAACTGTGAGATCAGGACATGAGCTGAAGTTGGACGCTCAACCGACTGAATCACCCAGGTGCCCATTCCTTTAAAGTTTCTCATAAAGATTTTCTAGTAAAAGATACAGAATTTTTAAAATTAAATTGATGTTTTTATGAAACATGTTTAAAATAACTATACTCAAGCATTTTGATATATTCGAAAATGAACAGTTCAAGTGTCTTTGTGTTAAGAGAGAGTATATTTATAGACACAGAAATAGTCCCTTCCTAGTTTTTAGTGAGAATTTGCACGGTAAGTCAATGAATAATCAACTTCTCTAAATAAGCTTATAAATTATAATCCTTCAGAAACATGCAGATGCATTTATCCTATTTGTGAAAAATAATTCATATAAATTCTAATAATCATGCTACATCTGATTCATATTTCATGCAAGTTCGTGAATGAATAAAGAACTGTTTCTAGTAACATTGAACTGACAGTAAAATAATGTATGTTTGAAGCAGTGGTAGTAGCTGGAACTGCATCCAGTTAATAAAGATCTGACTTTAATACGTTCCATCTTGATGGGTTGACTGCTAATTACAACCAAAAGTTAGACAGAAATACGGTGACCTTGTAGGATGGCATTCAGAAATATAATAAATTTAACCAGAAATCAATTTGTGAACTAACGGGCCATCTTGAAACTTCATTTTATTAATGTTAACTCAAAACACAAATTTGATTTAAAGTGAATTATATTTGCACCACATATGATTTGCATTTTTTACTGTTGTCACACTCTGATTGATTAACTCTGCTGGAAGATATTAACAACCCAGTCTGTTGAATTTTCACTTTTCAGCTCTGCTGCACTTCACACTTCTAAGCTTGTTATTATATTGCTTCAAAATGTATTTGCCTTTGAAGTCTAAAATATCCAACTGCCAGAAAGCAAAGGCACTTGGTAATTAATTTAATATCAAATTGGACATCTGCCAAGTCAATGGACAGAGATAATAGGATACACATTTTCTAGTACCTGTTATATTTCAAACAAAAGCTAAAAAAATGTCTTGAAAATATATATTTGATAATTTTTAAAGCACATAATCAATGTGTCATATATCAATAATCAGTAGAAGATTTTTTTACTTTTGTTTTTTTATGTTTTTACTAATTTTGATTGGAAATGTCAATGCCAACATTGGCAATCAACATTTTAAATTCATGTGCCGTTACCTGATGCAGAAAGATAAACACTCCTAAGTCATAATGTTGGAGAGAAAAATTCATCCCAATGTCTGTTCCTAGAAAAAATAGCTAAACCTACAGAAATAATGTGAATCACTTTCTGGCACATTTATGCTCCTAGAAATCCAGATAAAAAAGGCAAATTATAGTGGTAAACATATGGTTACATTTATGAATTAATCATATAAAATACAGTGTCTCAATTTAGAAGAGGTCAAATATTTCACAATATAAAACTTTAAACCTTATGGAATTATGCTCACTTATTGTGATAAATGAAAGCCTATTTATGGTAAATAGCATCTGATAACAAAGTTATTATCATGTAAATTAAAAGACCTTTCTAATTTCCATTAGACACACTTAAAACCACTTACACATAAAAAAGTCCTTTTATAGATCATTTGCTTAATGTTAAGAAATAGCTGATAAAAATATTTGTAATCTTTTGTGTAGATAGTTTGAAGGTAAAATCAGCTGAGAACACTACAGGTGTCTTTCTTGGGTACTTGACAGGTGAGGAATGAAATAATCTTGAAGTGTAGAGAATGTACACATTTATACACATAATTACCTTCTCAGTTTTAGTGAATGTCTCTTATAAATGAACAAATACAATAAAGTGTATTACTAAAACATCACATTCTAACTCAACAGTCATCATATTTAATCATTTCAACTGCGAATATTTAGTATATTTCTAATATTGAAAGTATCACTGTCATCTATGACATTAATACTGTATATGCTTTTAAAGAATCATAATTTGTTTACAATTACATTTGCACCAGATTGCAATTGCACCATTTATGACCGCACCAAATAATATGTAGGAATAAATCTAACCCAGGAGATGAAAGACTTACACTCTGAAAACTATAAAACATTGACTAAAGAAATTTAAGATGATACAAATTAAAAGCTATACCATGCTTGTGGGTTTGAAAAATTTTTACTGTTAAAATTTCCACAGTACCCAAAACAATGTACAGATTCAATGCAATCCCTATCAAAATACCAATAGGATTTTTCACAGAACTAGAACAAATAATCCTAAAATCTGTATGAAACCACAAAAGACCTTGAATAGCCAAAGCAATCCTGAGAAAGAAGAACAAAGTTTGATGTATCCCAATCCAAGTTTTCAAGATATACTACATAGCTACAGTAATCAAACGAGTGTGGTACTGACACAAAATAGACACATAGATAAACAGAAGAGAATATAGAGCTCAGAAATAATCCCACACTTATATGGTCAATTATCTACAATAAAGGAGGCAAGAATATACAATGGGAAAAAGACAGTCCTTTCAATAAATGGTGTTGGGAAAACTGGACAGCTACATGCAAAAGAATAAAACCTGATCATCTTCTTACACAACATACAACAATGAATTCAAAGTGTATTAAAGACTTAAATGTGACACTTGAAACCACAAAAATCCTAGAAGAGAAGAGCACAGGCAGAAATATCTCTGACATTGGCCATAGCAATATTTTTCTGGATATGTCTCCTCAAGCAAGGGAAACAAAAGCAAAAATAAACTATTGAGACTGCACTAAAATAAAAAGATTTTGCCCAGTAAAAAAACAAAACAAAACAAAAACAAAAACAAAAAAAAATAAAGAAAATAAAAAGGCAATCTAGTGAATGGGAGAAGATATTTGCAAAGGATATATCCTATAAAGAATTAATATCCAAAATATATAAAGAATTTATACAACTCAACACCAAAAACAAGCAAGCAAACAAACAAAAGGTTTGAAAACTGGGCAGAGGACTTGAATGACATTTTTATAAATAAGACATAGAGATGACCAACAGATACATGAAAAGATGCTCAGCATCACTAATCATCAGGGAAATGCAAACAGAAACCACCATGAGGTATCACCTCATACTAGTCAGAATGGCTAGTATCAAAAACACATAACAAATAGAAATAACAAGTGTTGGTGAGGATATGGAAAAAAAGGAGCCCCTTGTGCACTGTTGGTGGGAATGTAAATTGCTGCAGCCACCGTGGAAAACAGTATTGAGGTTGCTCAAAAAATTAAAAATACAAATATCATATGATCTAATATTTCTACTACAGGGTATTTACTCAAAGAAAACCAGAACACTAATTCAAAAAGATATAAGTACTCCTATGTTTATTGCAACATTATTTACAATCAGCCAAATATGAAAGCAAGCCAAGAGTCTACCATCTGTAGATGAATGGATAAAGGAGATGTTTTTATATAATGGAATGTAATGAAGTATTACTCAGCTGTAGAAAAGAATGAGGTCTCGACATTTGCAACAACATGGATGCACCTAAATGGTACTATGTGAGGTGAAATGAGTCGGATGGAAAAAAACAAATGCCACGTGATTCCACCTATTTGTGGAATTTGGAAAGCAAAACAAATAAACAACAAATAGCAAAACAAGCAGACTCTTGAATACAGAGAATATATTGGTGGTTGCCAGAGGTGATGGGGGTATGGATGAAATGGATAAGGGAGATTAAGAAACACAAGCTTGGGGCGCCTGGGTGGCTCAGTAGGTTAAGCGGCCGACTTCGGCTCAGGTCATGATCTCTAAAAGTAAATACTCATAAAGTAATACTTTATGGTGGCACAGAGTGAATACGCTTTCCATGGTGAGCATTTCATAATGCATAAAATTGTTGAATCAATATGTTGTCACCTGAAACTAATATAAATTGTATGTCAATTTATAATTCATTAAAAATAATAATTTGTTTATTTCTTTGACTTTCTAATACTAGAATATTTGCATAGGTAAACTGAGTATATTAAAAATGAGGTGAAAAACCTGGCAAAATTAAATTAGCATAGAAACATTGTTTCACAACCTAAGTATTTGAGCAAAATAAGGTTAGATGACATTTATTTGTAAAAGACCATAGGTAAACAATTTTAAAATTAACCAGTGTTTTAAATGGTGATATGTATTTAAACATAATGCATTTAATATTTATCATTGATTATATATTTATATGATTAAGAGATGCAGCAAGTATGCATGTTTAATGAACACAAAGTGGCTATATATTAAAATTACTACTATGTTAAAGCCGACACCAATGCCAAATATTGCTAAAATAAGCTTCTGGGAAAAAGAATTAAATCTAAACATTGGAAAAACTTCATTATCAAATATATACTATAGAAGTTGTTGTGGTCCTATTTTCATTTTATTTTAATTTTTTTAATGTTTATTTATGTTTTGGAGACAGACAGGCAGAGTGCAAGCAGGGGAGGGGCAGAGAGAGAGGGAGAAGCAGGTACTAGGCTCTGAGCTATCAGCACAGAGCCCAAAACAGGGCTCAAACTCAGGAACCATGAGATCATGACCTAAGTTAAAGTCTGACACTTAACTGACTGAGCCACCCAGGTGCCCCTATAGAAGTTAAGTTGTAGTCAGATTTTTAAAGGAAATTTATTTCTAAGCATTACTAGGTCTCATACTATGCATAGGATGACAATATTCTAAACAGTATTTCACTTTCTATTGAGAATTGTGGAGAATCACGCTGGATTTTGGTCAGCTCTAAAGCGATGGCAGCCATTCATTTAAGCTTTTTTCCACATTTGGACTTGAAGACTTCAGTGTTCATGGTGAAAGTGGATTGATTTAGTCAACATCACAAACTGAAACCAACAGTTCACAGTTTGAGGAAGATGCTTTCTGAACATTTTTAAATTGAACTGGGATTGTTACCCTCATTATATGTTTAATCTCTAGTGTTTTTCATATACCTGCTGTTTTTATTTGTTTTCTTTTTTTTTTTTTTAACTATTTTTTGAGACACAGAGAGAGCATGAGCAGGGGAGGGGCAGAGAGAGGGAGATACAGAATCTGAAGCGAGTCCCAGGCTCTGAGCTGTCAGCACAGAGGCTGATGTGGGGCTTGAACCCAGGAACCATGAGATCATGACCCGAAACGAAGTCGGACGCTTAACCGACTGAGCCACCCAGGCACCCCTCATATACCTGCTGTTTGATTAAAACTAATCCTTACAATAAGAATCTAGAGATGTGGCAACAGAGGATGTGACCAGCTTTCAAAATAGACCAACATTCTCTGAATGGCTATTTGCATCTTTTATTTTACACATATTAAGTGTATAAAATGTGTATAGAATGTTAAGCACTCTTTAGTGCAAGGACAAACTAGAATCACCTTGCCTGTCAAAGAGTGGGTTCAGCAACACATCTGTTAATAGTTATGGTAAAACAATTTGTTGACAGTCTGGATTACAAACTCCAAGTACAGTACTGGGTCTTTTTGCACAAGTAGAAATTTTAGATGAATTTTTTTGGGGATGTTGATGGAATTGTAATGTTGATGTTCTCTCACCTTTTATTATGAAAATGGTCTAGTACATAGAATAATTAAGTCAAATAATTATACACCTTCACAAATTGTACTATTACATTGGGCATTATTTGCTGACTCTCCCTCTCTCTCCTTCTTTCTCTTTTTCTCCTTTATTTACTTTTAGATCACTTGTAATTCAGTGATAGTAACTGTAATGATAGTTCATTATACTATAATGTACAATGTAATTATCATGATAGTTCATTCCTAAATACTGTATTTATGTTCTCTGAATTTTTCCAAAAATTATTTCCTAAATGTTTCTTAATACAAGATATAATCTAATTTCACCCATTGCATTTGTTTGTTACACCTTCTTAGACACTTTTAGACTCTAAATTTGCTCTAATTATTTCATGCCAATTATTATGAATTGAGGACAATTGTCAAATAGATTCTTCTGCACCTGTATTTATCTTATCTTTTCTTCTTAATTCTGTTTAGTTCCTATAATCTAGAAGCAAGATTTAGAAGACTAGTTGTATCTAGATTAAATATTTTAGTAAATGTGCTTCATAATGTGTCACATCAGAAACACTATAATTAATTGCTTTCTCATTTTGTTTCAATATCATGTATGTATGTCATAAGGCAGCTTTTGTTTTCCAGTTTTACTGAGATATAATTGTTGAGGGAGTAGATATTAAAAAATATTTATCACAAGAAAAATTGTAAGTATGTGACAATGCAGTTTTAATTTTTTTAATGTGTATTTTATTTATTTTTTTTTGAGCGAGTGAGAGACAGAGCATGAGCAGGGGAAGGGCAGAGGCACAGAGAGAGAGGGATACACAGAATCTGAAGCAGGCTCCAGGCTCTGAGCTGTCAGCACAGAGCCCGACGCGGGGCTCAAACTCAAGAACTGTGACATTATGACCTGAGCTGAAATAGGCCAGTCAACTCACTGAGCCATCCAGGAGCCCCAACAATGCAGTTTTAATATCACTTTATACCAGTGTCTTGTCTTTGGCTAAAGAATGATAATGAGATTGGCCTTTCTTCTTTCTTACATTCAGTAATTTTGTAACATCTGGCTGTTTTAATCACAGATAAAGGATTAACAAAATATTAAATTCTTGCAATCCCTATTTACTCATGGACTTAACCATATGTGTTCCATTAATACTTTTACAACTCAAACTATTTTACCAATATTGAATATATAGGTACCCCAATAATTTTATACACAAGCTGTATTCATGGTATCAATGTTTCATTCTAATTAGAAATAAAATACAGGATTCACAATTATTAGTCAGTAATATGCAAGATAAACAATACCAGAAATGATACTGGAATAACCATGAAATACAGTCTTTTAAATACTGACCCTGAAACCAAATTGTAGACTAAAGCTGGCATTTGGTTTATCCCTAGCATGTGAATGTACATACAAATGCAGAAATGAATGGTTCCTTAGAGAAGAATGAAATCTAAAATATAAACCTTGTGAAGGCATACCATAAGAGATTCTTAGGAGAACAAACTGAGAGGTTGCTGAAAGATAAGTGCGTGAGTGATGGGCTAAATGATGAGTATTAAGGAGGGCAATTGTTGGTTGCCTTTTAGTTTTGTTGATTGTTTCCTTTGCAGTGCAGAAGCTTTTTATCTTCATGAGGTCCCAATAGTTCATTTTTGCTTTTAATTCCCTTGCCTTTGGAGATGTGTCAAGTAAGAAATTGCTGCAGCTGAGGTCAGAGAGGTTTTTTTCTGCTTTCTCCTCTAGGGTTTTGATGTTGTGGTTTATATACACAATGGAATACTACTTGGCAATGACAAAGAGTGAAATATGGCCTTTTGTAGCAACGTGGACGGAACTGGAGAGTATTATGCTAAGTGAAATAAGTCATACAGAGAAAGATACCATATGTTTTCACTCTTATGTGGATCCTGAGAAACTTAACAGAAGACCACGGGGGAGGGGAAGGACAAAAAAAAAGTTAGAGAGGGAGAGAGCCAAACCATAAGAGACTCTTAAAAACTGAGAATAAACTGAGGGTTGATGGGGGGGGTGGGAGGGAGGGCAGGGTGGGTGATGAGCATTGAGGAGGGCACCTGTTGGGATGAGCACTGGGTGTTGTATGGAAACCAATTTGATATTAAATTTCATATTAAAAAAAAAAGGAGGGCAACTGTGATGAGCAATGGGTATTACATGTAAGTGATGAATCATGAAATTCTATTCCTGAAGCCAATACTATACTCTAAATTTAACTAACTTAAATTTAAATAAAATCTTGGAAGAAAAAAGAAAAAATACACTCCCTATCCTGAATCCTATTACAGTTTCCACTCTGTAAGTCTGTATCAGTCAAGTATTACCAAAATAATAATGTAAAATAAACTGTCTCAAATTCTGTATTTTTATATGGGAATCATTCATTTTCATCTGTGCATTATTTAAGGTGATTTCATTTCTGCTTGGCTCTAAGCTAGAGATTGCAAATCACCTTCATTTATCTCCCATCCTCTGTATCAGTAGGCTAACAGAGACATCTTACCATGACACCGTAATAACTGCATGGAGGAAAAGTCCAAATGGGCAAGACCATTGTAAGCCTCTGTTTGCACAGTCTGCTAGCATATGTTGAATCAAAGGAGCACAGGGCGTAGTCCAAAGACAAAGGGTAGAAAAATAACCTCTGCCTTTAATGGGAGATAATGCAGGGTTACATAAAAGGACATTGATACAGAAAGAAGAAAAGAGTTTAGTCCAATTACTCATTTACTATACCTCCTATGTATTTTCTATTATGGACACATCAAATATATGTATTTTCTAAGCTCTCAATAAACTTTCCTGCTTTGGATATTTAATTTCACTTGCTAATTATTTTCCTCTCTGTTTCTCTCTCTATGTCTTTCTCCTAGTCTATGAAAACTTAACATACAGTGTATATTCTCCGTGAGTTCTATTTCAAAACATCCCACCTATACCCCATATCAGGTACAGTTATTCTTTCTCTAGCATATAATCAACATTCATTATACCTCATTTTATCCCTTCATTTCATTCTTCTTGTTACCATTCTTGCACATGAAAGACAATCCTTAATTCTGCTGAATAAATTAAATAAGAAACACCAAAAAATCAAATCAAAACCTATAATCTCACCAAAGAATCAAAGTGATTAAATCTCAAATCATATTTTATTTATGGAAAATTTTCAACAAGATAATAAGGCTATTTGAAATGTCCCAATATTATTCAGAAAACAAAGAATTCTTATTTTTTCTCCATACATTATTTTCTGTAAATGATTACTTAATATTTTGTGTAGACTTTGGAAGTTTTCAGGGATCTGTCACAGATTATACAAATAGATAGGCTCAAGTCTTAACCTGCTCTAATTTCTCTTTCATCATTTGAATACATCTCTTGTGTCTGGCATCATTAAAATGTCCAATTAGCTTACTATTTGATAGCTTTGTATGTCTTGACTCTCTTATTAGACTGTTAACTTCTTAATTCTGTCTTCTACCCTCAGCTTCCTGGGAGCATTTACAAAATGCAAACCAGAATATGTGCTAAATTATGCTAGTTGAGCACTAATTAAAACCAAAAATTCCAGTCTTTCTTACTACTTTAAGACTAAAATAGCAATAGAAGATTTAAGTCTTGCTTCCTAAGACCATGAGAATCAATTGGCAGCCTATAGAAAAACCTCTACAAAGACACTACTTTTAATAAAATTATCATTATACTCTAATTACCATGTTTACTTTGATAGTGTATAGATGTAGTTTATGCTCTCAAATCTGAATGGCTACAGTGATAATACTTTCAAATAGCAGTATTTTTATATAAAAGGCTAAGAAACTATATGCAATATAATCCCCCTTGTAAATTATCCTTATTTTATATATTGATATGTTATAATTATGATTCTAACAAATTTCTAATATACATTTCTAGTATATTTTAGAAATTCCAATATATATTTGTGTGTATGCATACACACACACACACACACACATATATATAAAATTCTAGTATGTAGATCTATGATTCTAATATGCATTTATAAATATAACATATATAATTCTAATTTTTATGAATGTACTGAAGGCCCTAACTTCTCTATCCCACTTCTTCTTCCATTTGACCCCCACACCACATTTCTTCTAAGCCTGCACAATCCCATACAGTTTCCAGTTCCATGGAATAGAAGAACCAAGTCTTCAAATTCATGAAGTGGAGGATTCACTTTCTGGGAACGTGGTGTGGAGGGCAAATGCAACAGCTTTGCAGTGAAATCTGTAATGTCAGGAGCAATGCATATGTTTTCTTTGGAAGATCTTAGCTCTCAATGAGTAGAGTCATCCTCCTTTGAAGTTCATAGCAGCCTGTGCAAGGAGCTAAGTGGTGGGCCTCATTATAACTATAAACCAGTTGCCTGAACGTGAGGGGCTCGATTCAGCCCCATTCCATTGCATTAGGAAGCCACAGGGACAGGAAATTGTCAATTACCGTGTTGTTCACACTTGGGTCTGGAAGAGAATTGATCTTCTTTGAGACAGACTGAGTGTCTGCTTTCCTGGAAAATACAAGCTGTGATGCCCATTCAAGAGGAAGTCCCTAAATTCATGTTAATAGTTTCTGTAAGGACTTTTGTGATTTATTAGAATAAATAAGGTGCTTCACAAAATTAGAAAGTATATTTGTAGTAAAGTTCTTAGCCAGTTAATTTGTGTCAGTTCCTAAATATACTCATCTTAGATTTTAACAAAGGGAGAACTACAGAATAGAATCTTCTTTGTGCTTACTCCGAATTCCTATATTGAAAATATTTTAGTGCCCATGATATTCCATAATTGCATGTCTATCAGAACATATTACAAGGCCAAGTTCGGGAAAGCAAATGGAAACATTTGTGGATGAAGTTGCAGTGTGTTCTATAAAATAAAAACAACGATCCCTCATTTTACAGATTATATCAAATTTCTATAACTGTCAGTTACACAGTTATACCTTTCTCATTCATGGCCATTTTAGTTAGGCAACCTGAAGCTCCCCAGCTATATATTTAATTGACAATTCATGTGCTTAGATTTTCAATCAAAGATATCAATTATGTTATAAGATCTAGCTATAAAATAAATTTTAATTACAAACTAATTTGCTTTTCCCTTATAATAAGATGATTTACTTTATAGTGATTCCCTCCTGGTTGAAAATTTGCCATACACTTCATTGCTGCATGGAGGAAGCCAAAATTAAAATTACCCAACCACTTTTGGAAACCATTTTGCAGTTAAACACACAGCTATTTTATGATCCAGGTATTTCACTCTTAGGCAATTACTAGTAGAAATCAATACGTATGCCCATATAAAAACTTGCACACAAATCTTCATAGAAACTTTGTATGTAAGCCAAAAAGTGGAAACAACCCAAATGTCCATCAACAGGTGGATGGATTAACCGACTCTGGTATATCTGTGATAGAATATTAATCACCAATGAAAATGTTGATTCATATAACAATGTGAATGAATCTCAAAATTACTTTGCTAGTGAAAGAAGCAAAACACAATAAAAAGGAGTATATATTGTATGATTCAATTTTTATCTCACTAGAAAATGCAAGCTAATCTAACTATAGCAAGAGAACACAGATCAATATTGTAAGGGTAAGAAGAAGAGAATGGAGGAGTTACAAAAGAATATAAAGAAGCTTTGTATCGATGGATATGTTCACTATCTTGATTGTGGTGATAGTTTCACATGGGCAAAGATGTGTCAAAATATTCCAATCTGTACTCTTTAATTTTTTTGAATCTTTCATATTTTAATTTAAAATATTTGTGTACTTGTGGTAATGTATATGAAGGGTCTCTGACTATGGATTTGCCAATGATTAGGTTTTTTTTTAAATACATGAAATTTATTGTCAAATTGGTTTCCATACAACACCCAGTGCTCATCCCAAAAGATGCCCTCTTCAATACCCATCACCCACCCTCCCCTCCCTCCCATCCCAGATCAGCCCTCTATCTGTACTCTTTAAATATGTGCAGTTCTAAGTGATAGATAGGTATGTCAGTTACACCTCAATAGTGCCACTTTAAAATAAATGAAAATTAACCAGCTGCAAGCTATGGAATCATATTCTTTCTCTCAGGACCTATGTGTACTATGAAGAAGAATTTCATTGTTGTTCATTTTTCTTTTGCACATATATTGAGCATAGTTTGGATACATGCAGAGAAAAGTAATTTCATCCCTTTTCTGGTTAAACTTTGTGTCTGGGACAGAGAGCAAAGAGAACAGAAAAAATGCAAAAGTAGTTAAGATATTTCAGGGGAAAATTAAACTAATGAGGAGACTGATAGTAAACAAAACAATCTTGATTACCTGCTTACCTTTTAAACAAGTGATATGTGAGAGCATATGTGAAGCATTACTTAATTGGATCCCAGCTGCCTTTGCATATAACTGTACAGAGTAGAATATCTACACTCATATTCTCCCCATCAATTCTATTAATACAAAGTGTTGTAATTACAGTATAATATCTACCACCAGGATCTGCTGAGAGGCTAATTAAGTGATTTATACAAATTACTTTCTGATGTTACAAGGAAAGTAGTTTATGAATGTCAATTACTGTTTTGAGGTATTTGCTGCTAATTATTGTCTGGAAAAATGAGTACTGCCACCTTTGTTTAATGTGTTGAGTATTATCCCTGCTTATATAATGTTTTGACAATTTTCCCTACTTTCTTTCCCAGAGAATAAATAAAATTTTGTTCAAATTAATTGTAGACATAGAATTTTTCAAACAAGTAAATGGAAAATTTCTTAATAGAAATTAACAAAAAGAATAAAAAAACAAATCAGATATGACTATATAATCAGAATAACTATAAACTATCAAAATATTTTAATGAAATATTGAGGAAATTCTTAGCAGAACTTTGTATGTCATAGTAATCTCTTGAACATTAACGTTAGCAATATTTTTTCTGGATCTGTCTCCTTAGGCAAGGGACACAAAAGCAAAAATAAACAACTGGGACTACATTAAACTAAAAAACTTCTCCACAGTGAAAAAAAGCATCAACGACCTGAAAAGACAACCTACTGAATAGGAAAAAAATATTTGCAAATGATATATCCAATAAGGGGTTAATATTCAAAACACTAAAAAACCCAAAATAATCCAATTAAAAATGGGCAGAAGACCTGAACAGACATTTTTCCAAAGAAGATCTACAGATATGAAAAGATACTCAAGGTCACTCATCATTGAGGAAATGCAAATAAAACCTAAAATAAAATATCACCTTATACCAGGCAGAATGGCTCTTATCAAAAAGATAAGAAATAACAAGTGTTGGTAAAGATTTGGAGAAAAGGAACCTTTGTGCACTCATGATGGAAATGTAAGTTGGTACGGCAACTATGGAAAACAGTATGAATTTTCCTTAAAAAACAGAAACTAGAAGTACCATATAATCCAGTAGTTCCACATGTAGGTATTTACCTGAAGAAAATAAAGAAACTAATTCAGAAAGATATATGCAACCCTATGTTTACTGCAGCGTTATTTCAATAGCCGAGATACGGAAATAAGCCAAGTATCCTTCAATAGAATGGATAAAGAAGATATAGTATGTATACAAAATGGTATATTACTCAGCCATAAAAAAAAAAATTGCTATTCACAACACTGTGGATGGACCCAGAAGGTATTATGCTAAGTGAAATAGGGCAGACAGAGAAAGAAAAACACCTTATTATTTCACTTATATCTGGAATCTAATAAACAAAACAATGAACAAGCAACAATAGAGAGAGAAACAAACTCATAAATACAGAGAACTGGTGGTTTCCAAAGGAGAGGAGAGTGGTGGGAGTGGCAAAGTGAGTGAAGGGGATCAACAGGTGCAAACTTCCAGTTATAAAAAAATAGGTCATGGGGACGAATTGTACGGTATAAGGAATATAGTCAATAATATTGTAGTACACTTATTGTGGTGAGCATTTTGTAATGCATATAATTGTTGAATCACTATGTTGTATACCTGAAGTTAATTTAATACGTCACCTGTAATTCAAACAAAAATTTTAAAAAATTAAATCAAAGCAAAAATAAATAAATTAAATAAAAAATTCAATCAAAGCAATTTTATTTACAAACTTAAAAGAGGTCATATTTGTAAAAACATTTCCCTGATGCAATAAATAGACAAAGAATAAATATATACAGACATGCAGAGCTAAACACGTATATAATACAAAGCTTCCTGGATATGGCACTTGTTTTTATGATTCTGTCATATAGTACACAAATGGGGGAATGTTTTAACCTTTTATAAAAATAAGATGACACTATGTGCCATATGAGGGGGTTATATGATTTTATTATAGTAGGGGACTTCATCAAAGTATCATAGTACTTTGTGGAATTAAGTCAGGCCAAGTATCAGAAGAGAACCCAAGTCTGAACTATTTCTAAAATAACAATTACCTTTTTCATTTAGAAAATAGTAGGGGATGTATTCATTAAAACAATTAGTAATTTTGGATTTCAGCACATTTAAAGAAAACTTCCAAGTATTTAAATGATGAGAAATATATGCAGCATATTTATATGAAAATTGTGGATAGAAAAAATAAAAAATATGTAAGAAGCATATTTATCCCTAGACTTTCAGTGTTATATTAGATACTACTTATAAATTTATGCTTATATTTTCTATTTATATTTCTTGAATTTGTAACATATTTGAATTGAATACGTTTACATATATAAGGATGATAAAATGGATTGTTAAACATTTTCTATAAACTTTAATATGAAAAGCTTAATCAATTATATAGTTATATTTCACACTATATCCTAAATACATAAACAGGATAAAATACAAAAAAAACCCTGTGTGTTCATAACATTTTGCATTGAACAATCCATATCTTACAACATTTTACCTCATATGGACAAATATGAATAAATACCAATTGAAATCTTTATTTTATATATGAAATTCAACTAATTATCACTCTCAGAAGAAGGCAATCTTTTTTTCAAGAATACAAAAACTGCAGGAAAATAAACTTTAGTGCACACACACACATACACGCATATATAAATATTCAATAATTATTAACAAATTGTTAAAACCTTAATAGATGAAAAATACACAGAATTCTTTATAGCCTTGTAAGTAAGCATAACTATAGACTTACTTGGAAAATTAACTGTACTATTTTTATAATTATATACACTCATTTAGCACACTTTCTCATTTAAATTGTTATTCAACAGCAACAGCCTTTGGATGTGCCTAAATTGCTATTGTGATGGGCAAATGAAATTAATAAAACAATGTTGGGCAAATAAGAAACCTAGTTTTATTCCTCTCTCTGAGTTTAATAGCAACCGGCAAGTGACCTTGGCAAATCACTTAACCTCTCTGAAACTCAGTTCCCTCCGCTATAAAATGAATGGCTGTGCTAAATGAACATCCCATTCACTCCTCTCTCAGAGACTTTGTGTGCCTCTGGAAAAGACTTCTGACTGGCAGTTTGTAAAAACCATGATTTACTGTTAAACCTTACATTTCTATTTATTTTGTAATATGTTTATTTCCTAAAAAAATTGAAACTGTATTTATATATTTCTATTATGCTTATTAATTGGATTCTCAGGGTTAAAATATCCTAAAGCGGCATTTTGAGCGTGTATATCTTCTTGAGTTTGAAAAGTTTCTCTCAACTTCACTTTCATCTGACTCACTGTTGCAAATAATTAAATGTCTCAAGGTGTCAAAACTAATTTGTTCACAGTAAGATGTGGTTTTCGTTGTTCAGGGTCCTGAAAAGGGAAAGGCTAAAAGGGTTGGCAAATGGATTACACTGTGAAAAATGAGGAAACTATGGTCTTAAATTGAATATATTTAAAACTTTCTTGAAAAAATAAATCACTTTTTGCTGGTACTTTGTTATACTGTGTTATAGCTACAAGGATACATACATGTTGGAACAGTAGCATTTTATTAAAATAATGTGTACTCTTAAAATTTTCTGCTACAGTATTGATCATTCAGCCTATGCTGGTTAAAGATAAACTAATAGAGATTGTTTGAATCATTTGGCCAATTCATTTTCTTAGTATTGAAATCACACAATTGGCATTATATTAAATGATAAGAGGTAAACAGAATATAGTATCCAAAAAGTCACACTTACAAATAGACATGCCTAGATGCAGATATAGATCCAGAGCCATTAAAAAAAAGTCAATGGATTTACTTACAATAATAGGTCAACTAAGTAAATCCCTGGAAACTGGAAACAAATTCTACTTTACCTTTTGCAATTTTCACATCTGACATCCATGTTTCTAAAATCTGTTATTTCACATATATTAATTAACTGAAGTCTAATGTTTATTTCATGTTTCTTAACTGTAAATAATAGAAATTTACTATTTTATCTATATACTAAAATAGTATATTTATTGCTTCAGATTAGTGAATATTGCATTAGACTTTATTAATGCAACTTAATTCTAATGTTTTCTTTTGATTATATTACTATGAATGCTCTATTGCTTTTCACTAGTCAAAGTAGAATATTATTACTTTGGTCCTTAAAATCAATATATCTATACATGATTAATCTCTGAAGACAGAATTGTTAAGGATATGATTTGCTTTCAACCAACCAGAGCATAGAAGTTCGGTATGTTATAGTCAGAGGCTTCATACCCCTTTCAGGTTTCAAAATATGAGATTCTACCACTCCAAACTACAGTAATATTACAAGGTAACATTACAATGATGATAATAAATTAAATTACACAATAAGGACTAGGATCCCAAATATACCCACTTACTGAGTATCTTCAATATGCAAGGCACTGTGTTAATCATGTTATAGATATAATTTTGAATCCTCACAACTCTTAAAGTTAGGTATTTCTTTTTTTCAAATTTCAGTTCAAAGTAATTAAGCAATCTACCTACAGTCATACAACTAATGGTTGAACCACTATTAGAACCCATGATCTCTCCAACTCCAAGCACTCTTTCCACTTTCCAGTTATATATACTAACATGAAACGATTATAAATAAAGTGATCACATATCCTCCCTGGCCCATCAGAGTCCTGTTTTTCACCTGTTGTCTTAGAGAAATATGAATACAGCTTCATTTCATTATTAAAAAATTCTTGTCTGGATGATAAATTACATGGTCTCCCAAAATATAAATATAAAATCGGTTTGTACTTTAATATCTTATCAACAAGGACTTTGTGAAAATCATTTTATCAGTATAATCTGTATTCTGGTAAAGTCTAGTTCATTTTATGTGGTTCCTCAGCTGTCATTTCCTCATTACATCGGTATAAGAACACCAGTCTGTTTTAAAAGGAAATCTATTACCAAAATCACGATTGGTTATTATGTTGTTCCATGCATAGTTCTTTAAGTACAAAATCGGGTTCACTGATTTCTAAGGAAGACTGCAAATTGCAGGCTGCCTGCTCTTACAATTAAGAAATAGGGGTAAAATTCAGCACTCTGTTTAACAAAGGGGCCAATTTAATAGTTGTTATGATTATACATCTATGCGGTTTTGTTTGCTTCAGTTCTCTGTGTAGATACTGTGGGTTCAAAGATCAGAATGCTGTTGGGATAACAGGTATGTTTTAAATTTCTCCTTGTGGTGTCAGTTGAAAAATGGATCTCTCCTCACATGGTGCCATGAGTCTCTGAAAAACACTACTAACCCTCACCTAGCTGCAGCAGCTAAGGGGTAATACTGATTAATGACACAGTCACCTGCTTGGTGCAGGTTATTACATGTAAACATCCATTTCTTGGAAGATGCACTATGGACGTCAGTTTTCTAGGTCTTTGGCCTTGAACAAAATTTGAATCTTCACATTTCATCTTAAAATTCCCAATTTGTCTAATAAAGGAAAAAAAAAACAGAATGTAGGGTATGAAGAACACATTGTGAGTCACAGAGATATAATTGTTAATCTATATGCTGCCACTTACTAGGATATGACCTCAGGTAAACTACTTAACCCCCTTAAGCCCATCTTAATGCGTAATATTGTCTGAGGAAGATGTGAGATAATGAATACAAACATTTATCTCAGAACCTGAAGAGAGTACTTGCTCAGTAAAATGTAGCTACTATGTAGTATGATTGTTATCTCACATACTTAGTTTTAAACATTGTTTGCAACTATCTAGGGGTATAAACTTGTGAAAATCACAACATAATTTCTATAGGATAGCTACATGGACTCTAATCCAGAATGATAATGAAGACTACTTTATTAGTAGATGTAAAAACATTTTATAACACTCAACTTTGTCATTAGTATCATCGTTCAGTGGTTTCCATAAAAAAATATTTTACTCATTTCCTTAAAAATAGACTATCAAAGTTTAGATAAATTAATATCTTAAATAAAAATCAGGTATTTAGCTCCAGTTCCTAGAATGACAATGTGTTCTTTGGGGAAAAAATATCCAAATTGATTAATTCTTACTCATAGAAAGCAAATATGTAAAAAAAAAAAAAAATCTGTCCACAATGGTGAAGATTTCTGATAACTGTTACAGTAGAACAATTTGTATAATCTAAATTTAATACTTTAAGAAAAAAATTTCTTAATATTGTGCAATTCTTATGAATGCATGTTTTCCCTAAAACTACATAAATATAATGGAATATCAGAACAGATAAAAATTAATAACATTTCATCCACGTTAATTTTTTAGAACTCATATGGCATTATAAAAGATCTTAATTTACCATTTACTGTGTTCTAGAAACTTTTTAGACACTTTTTAATTTTCAATAAAATGATTATACATGTTTTTTTCTCAATGATGTGTTATTTTATGGTGAACAGCATTCTATCAATAGTAGTTAAGATTTATGATCCCCATATCTGTGCTTCTAAATACACAGAATTACTGACATGTTTGAAAAGAATTTTAAAGTTTTCTTTAATGATTTCACCCTGAGCAAACAGTTTTGAGACTTAGTATTAACTATATAATCTTCATAGTGCCCATGCTAACTTCACAGCAAAGTCTATGTCCTTTAATAAATACAGCTAAACTTGGAAATTGCTTATCAGATGAAGCACAAATACTTCAATTCTGTTCTTTCCCTTTCATTCATTTCTTTTTAAACCCAAACTTTAAGTCTTCCCCCAGCTTTTTTTACCAAATAGAGATGGCCCCTGTATATCTAATAGAACAAAGATTTATTTCAGTTCAGGAAAAGTAGTTAATCTAACATGCTAGTCCCATAGAATATGTTGTCTATAAAAGCTGAGATTCTGTTAAATAGACTCACAAATTAATGCACCAGTTTTTTAGATCTCTTCAGTATGGTTCATGCAGTACAGTTCTTAATTGTTCTCTATTGTTCAGAGACACTGGGCATTGATGAGAAATAATATCCATTCTGCACAAAATATCTTGCTCACCAAGATATAGCAGATATTTTTACACATAAGTCATATTTACAAAATTTCTATATTTATCTTACTAAATTTATTTCGGTGGTTTAATAAGTGCATGGATATTTGTAGAATTTTAACATCTGTATAAGTTGCTTGCAAAATATGGTTCTGTAAACATTTTATATTAAAATATAAATAATAGATGATATATTTAATAAAAATTAAAATAATATCTTTAATAGTATTATGAATTTGATATTTTTGTGTTCAACTGGCTTTATTATGTCTTGAGATTACTTTCTATAAAAAATATATTGTATTTATTTAAGTTGCTTTTGATATCTCTGCCTTTGACAGCTCTGCTGTTGATGTTTCCTACATTTGGTCTCTAAAAAACACCCTTTTATTTTAATTCCCAATGCTTCTAATTTTAATATTACTACCATAATTTCATAACTAGAATAGTTTCCACATTTCCAATTTACTGTGTCCAATGGACTAGACTCATTTATGGGTACCTTTGCCATTATCAGCTTCTTTTGAAAATTCTAAGAGGCTCTGAATAATTTTAAGATTAAAATTGAAGCTCCTTCCAGTAATATTTTTAAATAAATATCCTTCCCAGTTTTGTCTATCCTTTTCCCCTATCAAACAAAAGAAGAAGAAGAAGAAGAAGAAGAAGAAGAAGAAGAAGAAGAAAAAGAAGAAGAAGACGAAGAGAAAGAGGAGGAGGAGGAAGAGGAGGAAGAGAAAAGAAGAAAGAGGAAAAGGAGAAAAAGGAAGCCAGAAGGAAAGAAAGGAGAAAGAAAGGAAGGAAACAAGGAGAAAGAAAGAAAGAAAGAAAGAAAGAAAGAAAGAAAGAAAGAAAGAAAGAAAGAAAGAAAGAAAGAAAGAAAGAAAGAAATGGAGGAAAGGAAAGAAAAGGAAGGAAAAGAAAGTTATTTCACTTGAAGTATATACCAATAACCAAGCCCATTATTTCCTGACGTCAGCTTAGAGCCAGTTTTGTGGTTCTCTATATCACTCTTTCTTGGGATATGTATTCTCATACCTTTCGAAACCAATGAAAACCCATTTTATACTTCAAGGTGAAGTTATACCATGTCCTCTATTAAATTCAATTTTCTTTCTTCTAAAAACCAGAATTTTTTCTACTACTATTCCCCTCATCATTTATAACCTACTGAATAAAAGCCTCTATAATACTTATTGCCTAATAAAGTTTAAATTCCTTCAATTGCAGACAAAGTTTTCTCTATGTACCTATTAAGACTATATTATAAATATACTCATTCATAGATATTTAGCACAAATTGATTTGATTCAACTATAAATCACTGTGTAGCTATTACTTAAATATGTATTTACTGAGATCCTGAAATCTTGTTCTTTCACATGACTGAGCTACACACTGACGGTATAACTTATAAGGACTCCTTAAAGTCTTAACCAGAGAGGCATCTTGACTCTATGGTTTTTAAATTAAATTTTATTTTTTCGATTTTTGTTAAGTTTATTTATTTTGAGAGAGAGAGACAGAGCGAAAGAGAGCACGCACACATAAGAGTGGCAGAGAGACAGGAAGTGGCAGAGATACAGGAAGAGAGAGAATCCCAAGCAGGCTCCATGCTGTCAGCTCAGAGTCCAACATGGGGCTTAATCTCAGTAACCATGAGATCATGACCTGAGCCAAAATCAAAAGTCGGATGCTTAGCTGACAAAGCCACTCAGGCACCTCCATTCCATTTTAAATGAAATCTGAGTCTGATACATTTCTATTTTGTGATAAAGCTTTTTTATTTTTAGTCTAAAGGGACTCCCAGAAACCATATTTTTGTTTCCTTGTCATCATTGAAAGGTAGGTTAATAATTTAGGAAGTTCCTTCTTACAATTACTGCTATAGAATCCCCATCCCTCACAGCCCTGAACTATATTCTAAAACTTTATTCCTGAATATAGTAAACCTTTATATACAACAATTTGTATTAAACATAATTTGCAAATCCTTACAAACTCATGAATCAGATACTGGAAGCAGAGGGAATAGGAGGTATGCTTAGCAGATATTCTTTTTCAAAACAGCCCATTAATCTC
This sequence comes from Acinonyx jubatus, assembly GCF_027475565.1. Lineage (NCBI taxonomy): Eukaryota > Metazoa > Chordata > Mammalia > Carnivora > Felidae > Acinonyx > Acinonyx jubatus. Next base: position 100,227,043 of record NC_069384.1, read on the forward strand.
CTACATTAACTTTATGAGGAGAAATACTATTCTCTGGAGGTTCTGTGCTTCTGTTTTGTTAAAACACCTATACACCTTTAAGTTTCTTCTCTGAAATCCCATGCTACCCAGAAAGGATGCTGACCTTTTAAGTGATTTTTATTTTTTGACTGACTTAATAGAGGGTTAGATATTTTATCTAATGCTGATACCCATGATTGCTAATAATGCCAGACCACCTTTCAGAATCTTTTTTCACAAAGCAGCGTTGCCACAGAGATTGGAGACCTTAGAATGTCTTCCACCCTACCTCGATTTTCCCTTTTTGCCACCAGTACTAACAAACAGCTGTTGAAGTGATTACGTCTACCTGTTATATACACATTCTTGCACACTAGTACTCCAATTATTTCATGTCATTTAATTATATCCATACCTATATGGCAATGGCCATCATGATAGCTCCTAACTATGCTCTTGGTCGATGTGACCTTGTCCCTCATCCATCAGAAGGGAGAGTTACATTAAATTAGACCATAAAATTAGAAAGGAAAAAAAAAAACACAGTTTGAACAACAAAAATACTAAATAAGCAAAATTTGTGCACGCAACAAAGAATGTGAAAAGTAGAGCAAGGTAAAGAAGTACAGAGTGCCAGGCTAGGACCTGATGCAACTTTTAAATAGTAAGTTAGGAAAGTCTTCACTGAGTGAATGGCATTCAAATAAATCTTGAAGGAACCAAGGGAGCAGGCATATGGATATTTGGAGAGGGAGCCATGTGTTCTGTGAAATTTTATTAATTTTGTTTTTTCATTAAATAAATGTCACTTTCTTTTCTTTAATTAATGTTTGGTTTTTCCCTTGCTTTTCTGGTACTTTTTAAAAGTTACTCTGTTTTTGATATGCATAATTTTTTATGGTAACATTTATACATTGTATATACAAAAATAAAGTATTATATATAAAATATATGTTCAATAAATATTTTATTTTTTCCATTAATCAATTCATTAGGAATACTGTAAATTTAGCTATTTTGTATAGATCTGAATTCCAGAAAGGAAACATTAGAATTATCAAAAACTATTAAATCAGCTATAAAATGTGCTTGCTCACTTGCTCTTTCCCATTTGATTCATGCCTTCAGATTTATTCTTTGAAATATTAGGGAATAAACTCTGATTTTATAAAAGTACTGAAGATAATCAGGCTTCTTTTTTCCTTTTTCAAATATCCTGGGCAAATCCCATATATTTACAACTTTTTTTAAATTTATTGGTTTTGCAAAAGAAGATACGGTCTTACTAAACATTTGTAATTAAAAGAAAATCATTGTTTAAAGAGCTGTTTGCAAAAAAAAACTAAAAAACAAAAACATGTTTGGTTCTTTTATAATCTCATTAAAAGAACATCTGGCAAATTAACAAGGAAAAAATGCAGAGGGCCTGAGTGAAGCATGTTTCCAATGTTTAAGTAACTGCAGTGGGATCTGGGTCACTAGAGTAGAATCAGGAGAGATGAGAGCCAAAAGATGAGATCAGGAGGTAACAAAAGGGTTGTAATGCAGGTCCCTACAGGTCACTGTCAGGAATCTGCCTGTATAGTGAGAGTAGTTGAGATCCGTGGAGGAGTATGAGCCTTAGAATGACATGATATGGCCCACCTTTTAGGAGGATCATTATGACTTTTGTCTCAAGAATAGAATACGTGTGGGGAGAGCTAAAGATTACTGCAATAATATAGGCAACACTGTGATAATACAGGCAAGAGAAATGGTGTTTGCATCCAGAAGATTAGCACTTGAGTACTGAGATACAGATTCCAAATGGACACTAAAAATAGAGACAACAGATTTCAATGATTTTATCAGGGACGTGAGACAAAAAGGAGGCAGAGAGGACTGCAAGGATTTTCTTGAAAAACTGGAATGACTGGGGCTGTCATCAAATAGTGAAATGAAATACAAACAGTGCAGGAAATAATGTTATATAACAACATACATTAATAATGAAAATACTGTCTGCTATAATAATATCAAAGAGACCATCATCTTCCTCTGCTAAATGGGTTCATAAAAGCTAATAAACCTTTGATACAAAAACTAATAGAAAAACCTTACAAATAAAAAGATGTCATTTGTATAGGTTAAGCTATTCTCCCTGCATAAATCTCCAGTTTCTATGTGGACTTTTTATCCATACTGTTAAATTAACTAATTAATCTATCCATTCATTTGTTAACTTAACCAGTAATAATGAACACGTATTATAGGCTAGCATCCTGTGATCTAGCAGTAAAAATGCCTACCTAAACTCTAGTGAAAATATTAAGCAGATAACTTTAAGCAGATATTAATATAGTAATTTTTTATGCTTTAAAAGGGTTAAATTTTTAATGTTCATTCATTTTCTGAGAGGGAGAGACAGAATGCAAGTGGGGCAGGAGAAGAGAGAGAGACACATTATCTGAAGCAGGCTCCAGGCTCTGAACTGTCAGCATAGAGCCCCCAATACGGGGCTCGAACTCGCGAATCGTGAGATCACGACCTGAGCTGAGGTTGGAGGCACAACCGACTAAGCCACCCAGGCGTCCCTGTAATTTTTCATACTTTAATTCTTGGAGTGTTGTCTTTAATGATGTTAAATATAACATATAAATATGACAATGAGATTTTATATTGATTATTGATAGAACCTCAGCATTAACTGGATATCTAGGATGAAACGAGAGAGAGGATACTAATTTTAATAGCATTTGAAAAAATATCATGTTCCAGAAAATGATTTGATAATGAAAGCAGGGTGGGGGAGAGAATTGAACATGTATAAATAGGAAACATAAATGGGCAAAATTATATTTAGAAATCATTTCACCTAATAGTATACAATACAGAGTGGTAGGAAGTATAGCAAGATAAAAGAGCTCTGCTTAAAAGGCTACTGCAACAAAAAGAAAACAGATTGTTGAAGCAAAGCAGACAATATATTTTGGAGCTCTGTACTGTCTTTTGGTGATTGAGTAGTTTTGGAGAGTACCAAAACAAAATGGAGGCTCATTGGACCTATATAATTAAAAAAGTACTTCTTAAGCAAAACATTGGGCATTTGGCATTGTGATGAATTCCTATTATTTGACATAACTGACATTCTCCAGATAAGACTTAAGGAAAGAGAAACAGAGTTTTGGAGAGATTGGAAGGTAGATAACCTTTTTTCCTACCTCCTTTCCTTCTGTCCACATACTAAAATCTACCTGATAGTCACAAATCATATGGAGCTTGAAAAATATCTGTATAACTGGTCTAAAGTACAGGCTCTAGTACCTGCTTATTTGGGAGGAAGACTAAAACTAGAGAATGACCTTGAATTTGAATATTGACTCTTTCAAATGAAAAGATTTCACAGCAGCTCTTTTTCAACAGGTTCTAAATATATCTGCACATAAAGGAATCCACAGTCTGGGTTCTAATGCTGGCCCTTCCAGCATGCAGCTGATGAAAGTACTCACTGATTTTTAGAAAGCTTGAAAATAGGAGAGCTAAATTAAATTGTATGTGATATCAAAGCCCATGTTTGCTCCTGTGACCACTCAGATTATAGCTACAGTGTGTTTGGAGGAAAATGAAAAGAATCTTCAGACTATATTTACATATGTAGATGATACATGAATAATGGTTTCAACAAATACTTTTAAACCACTTTTAAATCCTTTGAATGAGAATGAAGAATTGATCTTAAGATGGTTGAATTTTTAATGATAAAACACTAAATCATATATATTTAAAATTTTGTTTCGGATTATATAATTCAGCTAAGGCTTTTAAAATATTGCTGCATGAAAATGAATGAAAAATACACATATGTACTGTTGTGTAATCCCTGATTTTCATCACAGGAATTTAGCTGTTGGTATTTTTTCTTTGTAGCATTAAATTGTTTTGTTTAAAAAGCTTTGCATAATTTGTGTTTTTAATTTTGTAAACACCATCTATGTTTTAATGAGAAGTACTTGGAAAAATCATTAAAAAGTTGTTTATTAACTTGCCTTGCCTTTTTGAAAATGCCTCAATATTCTGCACGTTAAGTGTGCTCAGAGCTAATGGCAAGCTGCAAGCATTCTGTTAGATATTAGAAGACCAGTCTTGACTATCTTAAAGGAAACCTGATTAATTTAATCTTGATTTTTATTTTCTGTTGAGAAGAGTTGTGCTTTACCAAAGCTTATAATTGTGCATATTTTTGCTTCCCAATTTTGGTATACGTTTGTAATTATACAGTACCTGATACACCTTGAAATAGGAACAAAAACACAATGATCACCGTTCATTAACTTAACTGTTTTGATTTGGGTAGTTTTCAGGCGAGCAACACCTGAAAACTCAGACATTAAAAAACTCACAAATAAATGCAAAATCTCCACCAGGGTAAATGCTCTAAAATATAAGCATACGGTATCTTGAAACCTCATTTTAGGAGATAGGACTTAAAGAATCTCTGAAAGGACTCCCTAAGGAAATAGAAACTGACCTTAGAAAAGTAAAAAGAGCAAAGAAGAGGGGGGAAAAAGATCTTCAAACAGAAGATGTAGCATTTGCAAAACTCGGGCAAAAGAGAGCACACACCTGTCCTGAAAGAAGGTCAGTATGTCTTGAGTTCATACAGTGGGGGGATTGAGGGGAAATGTGGCACAAGATGAAATAAGGAGAAGCAGGGGGCACTCAGAACATTAACATTTTTGAAGGTAATGATTTTTTTTAATCTTTGAGAAGATAATACTTGCCTTATTACCACAGAAAAATACAGCATAAGAAATTTTACAAGCTCTGAAATGTATGTAAGAAAAATGAATTAAAAAATGTTTCCTATTTCATCAGTTTCAGCCATTATAAAATGTAGCAGTGCTCTTAATATTTAAGCATATTTACCACCGTGAGCATATTAAGGTACCTTAAAATGATCCAATCATTATTTTGATAATAATCTTTTGTGTTGAAAAGAGAGAAACCAAAGAGATATAATGCTTCTAATTTAGGAAATTAGTGAAGAGATAAATTTATTATTTCATAGAAAGTCAGAGAGAGGTGTGCTTCTGTTTCAACAAGATAGAGGTTGACTTTGGGAAACTGGAATACCTAAATTTTCAACAAAAATGATGGCGTGATATAGAATGGATAACTGTCCGTTGTTTTAAATTAAGCTGGAGCATATGGGAACAGGGTGAGGAAAGCTATGATTTCTGCAGTGATGGGTCTGTGGTAGCCATGGCTGAATGGAAGAGTGAGATTTCATTCTTCGGTGTAAAGATGCCCATAGTCAGGATGGTGACACTGGAGAGACTCCTTCCAGAAAGTGAAGAAAGAAACTATCTGAAAACCATAAGAATGATCTTTGTATAGAGTAAATTTATCCAACGGGCCTAAAAAAGAGGAAGTACTATTGTGTCAGGGAAGCAATATCACAGAAGAAAAGCAGTGATATCACTAATAAGTATCTATTGCAATTTAGAGATCATTTGCTCATACGTTATTTTAGTTGGCTCTCAAAACACGCATATAAGGAGAAGACTTATGTGGTTTCTATCAATTAACTTAATGTTACTTGGAACCTTTATAATATGCATTCTGGCAATAAATGAATTACCTTTGTCAAGATAGCTCCTACCATATACAGTGCTGTGCTATTTGAGAATAGAACAACAAGGAAGAATATCAGATTGCGGTTTCTGGGGGAAAGACTTATTTTCCCTAGATAAGTTGTTAATGTAAGAATCACTCTGATGTCTGGAAATCCATTTCTTATTAAAAATAAAGCTAGTTTTCAAAAATTTTCCTAATAACTTATCGACTTTTTAAAGAATTTAAAATAGTTTTAAAAATATTTCCTTTCTTGGAGACACATAATAACTGTATATACGTATTGTTATCATTTTATATGTATTTTTAAAATAATTTATTTTTTTAATTACTTGGATCATTAAGTGCATTTCATTTACAAATTTTGGAGTTATTATCAAATCTAAATTCTTTATCTTTTCACCATCAACCAGAATGACTTATTTTCCAATGCTACTACCACTTTTTCAGTGATGCTGTACCATCAATCATCTCTATTCTTCCAATCAGTATAAATTCTTCCTTTTTGATTTCTTCCCCTTAGCAAATGAGCAAAGTTAAAATCAATATATGTTAAAATATCTTCTCTGTCTTCTAATTTTGTGATTATCTGTTAAATCTTGTCAGGTTATGTTTCTTCTAACTTCCCTCATCTATGCCACATTGGCCAAACGGCTAGTCTCCATATGTATCCTAAAATCATTTTCTGCCCTTGGAATGTTGTTGTTCATTCCTTGGGGCACATGCTTCCTCTTCTTCCTCCCCATCTTGGCTCACTATAAATTCATTTATTCATAAAATCCCGATTAAAATCACACATCATCAATTTACTACACATTCTCAACTAGAGAATCTCAAATTCTCTAATTTCATCATTTTGTTTCTCTACCAGGTAACCTGATCCTCACTTTCTGTTTAGGGTTACTGCCATTTATGTTTGATACACTAAGGGGCATGGATTCTGTCTTGTTCATATTTATGTGGGCTTCCCTGCCAAGTAAGAACCTTCCTCAAAATTACTGCTGAGCAAGAACCTGCCCTATGGAATCATATGACTCTCATTCCACCTTTGAGAGTTAACATTCAAGGATGATTCTTGGTGTGCTTTTGTATCCAGTAGCCAATTGTTCTTGGGTTCTGGTTTTGAGCCAAATTTTAAAGGAAACAAGAGTCTTGTTCTCAACCTGAGAAATAAAAACACTACGGCCTTCCACTATTAAGTGTTTTGCTAAGTCAAATATTTTAATATCTGCACAAACCAGTTAATTCGGCAGTTAATCAATACTTACAATTTTCTATCTAGAGAGTCATTGCTACTTAGATACATGTTCTCAAATAAAATTACCTTGTGTGACACCTCAATTATGAATTTCAATGTTATTTTTATACTTGTGCTTCACATGGTTGATTTTTTAATGTCTCTGACCATTTATGTGGGATATCTAAAATAACTTTATATGAAATTCTTTGTAAATATCTAGGTCACATTTGTAAAAACTGTGATGAGGTATTTTTCTGGACTTAAAAAAACTTATGCATCATCTTTATTTTTCAAGAATATTTGAAGTCCCTACTTGTTCATTCTTTATACGGATTTGTTATGTTTTCTCCCACTATTTCTCTTAATTGTTTTTGAACACTTGATTTATGTGGTTTTAAGATAATTTACTTTGAATTTTAGTTTTATTCAAAATGTAAAATATGAGTAATTTATGATCTCATATTCATAAATTCAAGCAAACAACATGTGTCAAAATATCCTAATTTGAACAGAACACTTTGTTTTTAATTGTACAAGTTGTTTTTCTTAAGTAACGAATAGAGAAAATTTGACATGGCAGATGGTAGGTGGGTGGACACGCTGTAGGCACAAACTATCTTGGAAAACTAGAAGCTATGGAGAGTGACTCTGGATAAATTGGCAATTAATTGGATGATCTATAGACAAAGAGACTGATGTGGCATCAGGAATTTGAATCCAATATTGATGGGAATCAAGTACTGTTTATTAGTACTGGGTTACTGTTTTAAGCATAAAGACCAAACCACATTCTCTCTTATATATTGATATCTTTTTATGATTTATAGCTTTAGAGAAAGATGTCTATTATCCACATTTCTTACACACTCTGTTAACAAGAGAAGCTTTGTAAAAGACAGTGATTGCACATATATTTATTTAATGCAGGAAAATGTTTCAGTATTTCAAATGTTTAAATATGTTAGAAAAATGCAGAGGTGTCAAAGTGTATACAAAGGGAATATATATATTATGTGCAAGATATTATATATGCCTATACATGTATGTATGTATGTGTGTGTGTGTATACACACACACACACACACACACACACACACACACACACACACAAATACATGCAAGAGTTTAAGGTAAAGTAATCCAGATATACTGTTAAAATTTTGGTCTTCAGTGAGATTCATCTGGTACCATTTTTTTTTCTTGATATTTTCCAGTTTCTTACTGAAGAAAAATATTACTTATATAGCATAAGGCAAGTATGTATATTAAATGAGATAATATATGTAAAGTTCTTGGTTAGTGCTTTCATATAACCCATGCTAAGCAAGTATTATTAATTATTAATAACACTAAAAGACTAAATAAGTGTTAAATTTAGGTTTCTCTAAACAGATGAATATGAATTTAAATGTTAATTCTGAATGTTTATATTTATATTAAATGTTACCATAGCATAAAGTATGTAAGTACATTTCCAGGTATTAAAACTTCTTCACCCCTACTAGGAACAAAAATGTCTGACTGCTTTGAGTATTGGCTTTGAGCCATATGATCTTGTTTCAGATTCCTGATTTACTACTTAATAACCTTATAGAATTATACATATTACTTACTCTTTCCAAGTCTCAGTTTCCCACCTGTGACATGATGACATCAGTGTCTATTTCATAGAGTTGTGAGGATTACATATGCAAATATATGTAAAACATGGCCTGCCAAATAATCATGCAATACATGCTAGTTATAATATTTAAAAAAAATTTTAATGTTTATTTATTTTTGATAAAGAGACCGAGTGCAAACGGGAGAGGGGCAGTGAGAGAGGGAGACACAGAATCTGAAGCAGGCTCCAGGCTCTGAGCTGTCAGCACAGAGTCCAATGTGGGGTTCGAACTCACAAACTGTGAAATCAAGACCTGAGCCGAAGTCAGATGCTTAACCAACTGAGCCACCCAGGTGCCCCAGTGTTAGTTATAATTTTAATTAATATTTTGTTTTAAAACTTTGCCTAAATATACATGAAGATTCTATATCCCTTTTCCATGTTATATAAGATCTGAATATTCACTATTTAAGAATATGTTTGCAAATTGATTCACTAAAAATTAGATTATTTGGCATTTAGAAAACTTGCCCTGGGAGGTTTTTGACACCAATTTACTGAGAAAATTTTAAAATGACAGAAATCAAAAACCAAAATTCATGGAAATTATTCTATTAGTATTTGGGTAGAATAATTCCATTTCTAAGTCACTTAGTAAAGAGCAAAACAAAACAAAACAAAAAAACCACAGCAATTTCAAATATAAGATACCAAGTAAATATTATAAAGTATAAAAGATATGCATCCAGGGGTGTCTGGGTGGCTCAGTTGGTTGAGCTTCCAACTTCGGCTCAGGTCATGATCTCACAGTCTGTGAGTTCAAGCCCTGCGTCGGGCTCTGTTCTGACAGCTCAGAGCCTGAAGCCTGCTTCAGATTCTGTGTCTACCTCTCTTTCTGCCCCTTCCCTGTTCATGCTCTATCTCTCTCTGTCTCAAAATAAATAAATATTAAAAAAAATTTAAAGATATGCATCGAGAATATGATAGATTTCTAATATAAGAACACAAAGATTACATTTCTGGAAATAAAACAGGAGAGATTAATTTATTGAAGGTATTTAAAATTTCTTCAAGGCAATGCAAGGAAGCCAGGAGTTCTAAGACAATAAAACAATCACATGTTGAATTTTGTTGAGTATCAGTTACATCTAATTTCTGTGTCTTGATAACCTAAGTACTAATTTTAAAAAGTAAAATAGTAAGTGGTATCATATATCATGACTCCAAATGAAAAAGTAATCACAAGGAAAAGAATTAGGGAGGAATGTAGCTAATTAAAGAGATAAATGCCTCAAACTGAAAAAGAAGTGAAAGAAAGAAAAAAAATGTTAGGCTACTTTATTTTGAGGAAATTTGTCCACTGCATTGTCTCTATAAACCTTTACAACAATCCATGAGATAGATATTAGAATTATCATTCATGTGTTATAAGACCTTACATATACAAAACTCAAATAACTTACCAAAAGTCACACGGATACTTTACATCAAGATGCGATTGCTCCCAAATGCTGTATGACTGCTATGTTACCCAAATAAGTAGAAAAAGATCATACTTGTGGAAATATTTAGCTATGAAGGCATAACCTAAGGAAGAAACTGATCAGTTCCTTGAGTGTCTACCAATAATTCTTAATTAGTAACAGAAATAGTATAGTATCTTAAAAGCCAATAGCATATCTATTTCTGTGTTACATTAATTATCTCCTTCCTCATTACAAAAGACAATATTATTTGGAATACAAGGCAGAGTATTTTTTTTAATGTTTAAGTAAAGTATTATTAAGGAAACAACAAAAAAAGAGAAAGTACATATCCAATCATTATTGAACCCTAGCATATGTCCAGCACCTTGGATATAGGAAGGAGAAGCCACGACAACCTGATTGGGTCAGTGTCTCCTTTCTACACTAATAAGCAGAAGTTTAGTGAGTCTGGAAATTCCATAAAAACATGCAAAAAAATGAAGGAGGCAGATTTAAATTTCAGAGATATTTAATTTTATAGTCTGTGGACTTTTCAATGATTCTTACCTATAAAATATTCAGTTTCTCCAAAGCAGTGCATTATAATACAATTGCTCTACAAACAAGAACCATACTAGTACAAGGCTTATACTTTCAATCTCAAGTACTGATTGGTGTCATTAGAATAAGAAATTATGGGGCACCTGGGTGACTCTATTGGTTAAGCATATGACTCTTAATATCAGCTCAGGTCATGATCTCGCGGTCAAGCTCCTCATAGGGCCTGAGGTGAGTGTGGAGCCTGCTTGGGATTCTCTTTCTCACTCTGTCTCTCCCCCTCTTCCACTTGCACGTGCTCTCTTTATCTCTCTCTCAAAATAAATAAATAAACAAAAAAGAAGAAATTATTATAGTATATGTTATTGTATCAAGAGTGGAAATAGTTCTATAGGATTAGCTTAGCATAAATAAACCAGCAAAAAATGATTCTGTGCGTGAAAGATGAAGTAAGGAAACAAAGATTATGAGGACAGGTAATGAAAACAAAATTCATATATTCAGCAGATTTGAACTAGAGGGCGTGGGACTCAGGAGAAGTTGAATATGTATTTGTATTCAGTGTAGAAATCACTGGTTATCTGAAGCATGAAACTTCATGACTAGATCTTAGTTTCTAGAACTCCAAAGTTATTAATGATTAGGATATTACCCTTCCTTGAATTTCAGCCACAACATTTAACTCCATAACCCACAAATGTCAGTTAGATGTAAAGAAATGCTTCCCTCTACATAATCCATCAAAGTAAAGGAATGCTCCTTTATTTTGCATTATTACCCATAATGATTACCAATTAATTTTATTATAATAATATAAATTATTATAATATAATATATATTATATTTTAATATAATTATTATACTAAAATTATAATGACATAATGACTATTATAATAGTCATAATGTTTAATGCTTTCCTATAAGATCTTCCTCAGGCTTCACCCTCTTAATTTTGTGCTTTTTATTGCACTTAAATTCAGTTGACCTGTTCATATGACTATTTCAATTTTCTTTTAATAAAATATTGACTTGGTTTCAAAAACTATTGCTGGTTGATTTTTCCATCAACCTAAATTAGAGGTAGTATTTGTCTCTGTTTTAAGCTTTACTTAAGTTCCAGTTACTTAACATTTAGTGTTATATTAGCTTCAAGTGTACAATATAGTAACTGAACACTTCCATACAATACCTGGTGCTCATCACAACAAATGTCAACTCCTTAATCTCCATCATCTATTTCACCCATCCCTCCACCACCTGCCCTCTGATAACCATCAATTTTTTCTCTCTAGTTAAGAGACTGTTTCTTGGTTTGCCTCCATCTCTCTCTCTCTCTTTTCCCTTCACTCATTTGTTTTGCTTCTTAAAGTCTACACATGAGTGAAATCATATGGTATTTGTCTTTTTTGACTGATCTATTTCACTTAGCATAATACTCTTTACCTCTACCATGTCATTGCAAATGGCAAAATTTCATTACTTTTATGGCTGAGCAATATCTGTTGTACATAAATATACCACATCTTCTTCATCCATTCATCAGTTGATGGACACTTGTGCCATTTCTGTAATTTGGCTATTGTAGATAATGCTGCAGTAAACATGGGAGTGTATGTATCCTTTTGAATTAGTATTTTTGTGCTATTTTTTTTTTATTTTGGGTTGATGCCTACTAGTGCAATTGATGGATAATAGGGTAGTTCTACTTTTCACCTTTTGAGGAAGCTCTGTAATGTTGTCCAGCATGGCTGCACCAGCAGTGCAAGAGGAAGATAAGGCCATGGCCAGAGATATAAGTGAAACAGATAGAAGATACATATATGATGGAGAATATAAAACAATTACCATAAGGATATTCACTAGACTTGATGAAAGAACAGAAGATATCAGTGAGAACCTTACTACAGAGACAAAAACAGTTGAAGAAGAATTAATCAGATATGAAGAATACAATGAACAAGGTTGGAAATAGACTTGATGGAATGAACAGCAGGGTGGCAGGAGCAGAGGAATGAGTTAGTGACCTAGAAGACAAAATAATGGAAAATAATGAAGCTGAATAAAAGAGAGAAAGAAGAATTATGCAACATGAGAATAGAATTAGGGAACTCAGTGACTCCATCAAATGCAATAACAATCACCTTTCAGGACTCCCAGAAAAAGAGAGAGAAAAGGGGGCAGAAGGTTTGTTTGAGGAAATAATAGCTGAAAACTTCCTTAATCTGGGGAAGGAAGCAGACATCCAGATCCAGGAGGGACAGAGGACTTCTAACAAAATCAACAAAAGCAAACCAACACAAAGACATATTGTAAATAATTTTGCAAAATATAGTAATAAAGAAACAATCTTAAGAGTAACAAGACCCCCCCCCAAAAAAAAAACAACCCCTTACCTTAGAAGGGAAAAAACATAATACTAGCTGTAGATTTCTACACAGAAACTTGGCAATCCAGAATGGAGTGGAATGACATATTCAAAGCGCTGAATGGGGAATATCTGCAGCCAAGAATATTCTATCTAGCAAAGCTATCATTCAGAAAAGGAGAGATAAAGAGTTTCCCAGACAAACAAAAACTAAAGGAGTTTATGACCACTAAACCAGCCCTGCAAGAAATATTAAAGGAGACTCTTTGAGTGCAAAGGAGAGACCAAAAGGGACAAAGACAAGACAAGAAAGGATCAGAGAAAATCTCTAGAAACAACAAGTAATAAAATCACAACAAATTTGTATCTGTCAATAATTACTTTGAATGTAAATGGACTGAACTTTCCAATCAAAGGACAGAGCATACCAGAATGGATTAAAAACCAAAAAGCCAAGACTCATCTATATGCTTCCTAAAAGAGATGCATTTTAGACCTAAAGATACCTATAGATGGATAGTGAGGGGTAGAGAAACATTTATCATGCAAATGGTGCCAAAAGAAAGCTGTAGTAGCAAATTTATACTGGACACTAGACTTTAAAACTAATACATAAAAAAAGACAAGAAGGACATTATATAATCATAAGGGAACAATCCAACAAGAAGATATAACAACTGTAAATATATATGCATCTACCATGGGAATATCCAAATATATAAAACAAGTAAAACAAACATAAAGGAAATATTTGAGAGGTGCCTGGGTGGCTCAATAGGTTAAGCAGCAAACTTCAGCTCAGGTCATGGTCCCACGGTTTGTTAAGTTCAAGCCCCATGTCAGACTCTGTGCTGACAGCTCAGAGCCTGGAGCCTGCTTCAGATTCAGTGTCTCCCTTTCTCTCTGCCCCTCCCCCATTTGCACTCCCCCTCTCAAAATATGAATGTTAATTTTTTTTTATAAAATAAAAAAAGGAAATAACTGATAACACAGTAAGAGTTGGGTACTTTAGCACTCCACTTATGCCAATGGATAGATCATTTAAACAGAAAATAAACAAACAAAAACATGATGCCTTCAAGTGACACACTGGACCGTATGGACTTAAAATGTATATTCAGAACATTCCATTCTAAAACAGCAGGATACGCATTCTTTTCAAATGCACATGGAACACTCTCCAAAACAGATCATACATTATGTCACAAAACAGACTTCAACAACACAAAAAGATTAAAATCATACCATGCACCTTTTCTGACCACAATTTTATGAAACTAGAAGTCAATCACAAGAAAAAATATGCAAAGACCTCAAATACAGGGAGGATAAACAATATACTATGAAACAATGAATGGGTCAAATTGAAAAAATATATGAAAACAAATGAAAATGAAAATGAAAATACAATCGTCCAAAAGTTTTGGGATGCAGCAAAAGCAGTCCTAAGAGGAAAGTATATAATACAGGCTACCTCAAGAAGCAAGAAAAATTTCAAATACACAACCTAACATTAAACCTGACGAAGCTAGAGAAAGAATGAGAAATGAACCCTAAAGCTAGCATAAGGATGGAAGTAATAATGATTAGAGGAGAAATAAATGATATAGAAACTCAAAAACAATAGATCAATGAAAAATGAGCTGGTTCTTTGAAAAAATTAGTAAGATGGATAAACCTTTAGCCAGATTTATCAGAAAGAGAGAAAGAGAGAGGGAGAGAGAAAGGACCCAAGTAAAAATCACAAATGAAAAAGGAGAGAGCAAAACCAACACCACATAAACACAAACAATTACAAGAGAATATGATGAAAACCTAATGGCATCAAATTATACAATCTGGAAGAAATGGGTAAATTCCTATAAATATACAAAGTACCAACACTGAAACAGGAAAAAATAGAAAACTTTAAAAGACTGATAACTAGCAAAGAAACCAAATCAGTAACCAAAAAACTCCCAACAAAGTCGAGAGCCAGATAGCTTCACAGGTGAATTCCACCAAAAATTTAAAGCAGAGTTGATACTTATTCTTTTCAAACTGTTCCCAAAAATAGAAAATGAAGAAAAATATCCAAATTCATGTATGAAGCCAACATTACCCTGATCCCCAAACCAGGTAAAAACTCCCCTAAAAAAGAGAACTAAAGGCCAATATCCCTGATGTACATGGATGCAAAAGTTCTCAATAAAATACTAGCAAACCAAATCCAACAATACATTAAAAAACTCATTCACCACAATCAAGTAGAATATATTCCTGGGCCTCAAGCATGGTTCATTATTCACAAATCAAACATTATGATATATCACATTAATAAAAGAAAGGTCAAGAACCATATGATCATTTCAATAGATGCATAAAAAACATTTGACAAAGTACAACATTCATTCATGATAAAAACCAACAAAGTAGGGTTAAGGGAACATATCTGAATGTAATAATAAAGATCATATATGAAAAATATCAGCCAATTATCATCCACAATAGGGAAAAAACAGAGCTTTTCCTCTACGGTCAGGTATAAGACAGGGATGTCTACTCTCACCACTAATATTTAACATAGTACTTAAAGTCCTAGCCACAGCAATCAGACAACAAAAAGAAATAAATGCATCCAAATTGGCAAGGAAGAAGTCAAACTTTCACTATTTGCAGATTACATGATAAGAGTATACAGAAAACCAGAAATCACCAAAAAACTGCTAGAACTGATAAATTCAGTAGAGTCACAGGATACAAATTCAATGTACAAAAATCTGTTACATTTCCTTTTTTGAGAGACAGAGACAGAGCAAGCATGAGTCGGGGAGGGGCAGAGAGAGAGAGAGAGAGAGAGAGAGGGCACGTGAATATCTCAAGTAAGCTCCATGCTGTCAGTACAGAGCCTGATGCAGGGCTGGATCTCATGAACAGGGAGATCATCAGTTGAGCCAAAAACAAGAGTCAAACACTTAACCCACTGAGCCACACAGTTGCTCCACATTTCTATACATCAATAAAGAAGCAGGAGAATGAGAAATTAACAAATCAATCTCACAACTGCATCAAAAACAATAAGAACTAGGAATAAACCTACCATAGTGATGAAAGAATTGTACTATGAAAACAATAAAACTCTGATGAAAGAAATTGAAGAGGACACCAAAAAATGGAAAAACAGTCTATACTTATGGATTGGAAGAACAAATACATCGAAAGTCTATACTATCCAAAGCAAAATACACATTTAATGCAATCCTTATCAAAACATCACCATCATTTTTTGCAGAGCTAAAACATACAATCCTAAAATGTGTATGGAGCCACAAAAGACCCTGAATAGCCAAAGCAATTCTGAAAAAGAAAAGCAAAGCGGCAGGCATTGCAATTCTGAACTTCAAGTTATACAAGAAAGTTGTAGTAATCAAAACACTATGGTACTTGTATAGAAATAGACACACAGATCAATGAAACAGAATAAGACCCACAACTCTATGGTCAGTTAATCTTCAACAAAGCAGGAAAAGAATATCCAGTGGGAGAAGGACAATCTCTTCAACAAACTGTGTTGGAAAATCTGGAGGGCAACAGGCAAAAGAATGAAACCAGACCACTTTCTTACCACATACACAAGAACCAATTCAAAATGGATGAAAGACCTAAATGTGAGACAGGAAACCAACAAAATCCTAGATGTGAATACAGACAGCAACTTCTTTGACCTTGGCCATAGCAACTTCTTACTCAACACGTCTCCGGCGGCAAGGGAAACAAAAGCAAAAATAAACTATTGGGAGTTCATAAAAATAAAAAGCTTCTGCACTGCAAAGGAAACAATCAACAAAACTAAAAGGCAACCTTTGGAATGTGAGAAGGTATTTGCAAAAGACATACCTGATAAAGGTTAGTATTCAAAATCTATTAAAAACCTCAAACTTAGCATGAAAAAAAAAACATACTCCAATTAAGAAATGGGCAGGAGACATGAGTAAACATTTGTTTTTAATTTTTTTAATGTTTATTTATATTTGAGAGAGACACAGAGTGTGAGCAGGAGAAGGTCAGAGACAGAGGGAGACACAGAATCTGAAACAGGCCCCAGGCTCTGAGCTGTCAGAATAGAGCCTGACGTGGGGCTCAAACCCATGGACCATGAGATCATGGCCTGAGCCAAAGTCGGACGCCCAACTGACTGAGTCACTCAGCCGCCCCAACATTTCTTTTCCAAAGAAGAAATCCAGATGGCTAACAAACATATGAAAAGATGGTCAACATCACTCACCATCAGGGAAATACAAATCAAAACTGCAATGAGATACCACCTCATTCTTGTCAAAATGGCTAAAATTAAAAACTCAGAAAACAACACATGTTGGTGAAAATGTGGAGATGGGGAACCGTCTTACACTGTTGCTGAGAATGCAAACTGGTGCAGCCACTCTGGAAACCAGATAAAGTTTCCTCAAAAAGTTAAAACTGGAAGTACCCTAGGACCCAGCAATTGCACTACTAGGTATTTACCCAAAGGAGTAAAAAATACTGATTGGAAGGGCCACATATACCCCGATGTTTATAGCAGCATTATCAATAATAGCCAAATTATGGGAAGTGCCCAATGTCCACTGATGGATGGATAAAGAAGATGTAGTAAATATATTTATAACAGAATGTTACTCAGCTATCAAAAAGAATGATATTCTGCCATTTGCAATGATGTGGATGGAGCTAAAGTGTATTATGCTATGCGAATTGTCAGTCAGAGAAAGACATATACCATATGATTTCACTCATATGTGGAATTTAAGAAACAAAATAGATGAGCATAAGGCAAAGGGGGAAAAAAAAGAGAGGGGAGAATATCATAAGAGACTTTTTTACCAAAGAGAACAAACTGAGGGTTGAATTAGGGGAGGTGGGCAGGGGGTGGGCTAAATGGGTTATGCATATTAAGGAGGGCACTTGTTGTATTGAGTACTGAGTGTTTTATATAAGTGATGAATCACTAAAATCTACCACTGAAACCAATATTACACTATATGTTAACTAACTAGAATTGAAATAAATATTTGAACAAACAAACAAATAGATGCATTTCCTGAGCCAAAGGAAACAAAGCAAAAATCAAGTTTTGGGACTTCATCAAAATAAAAATCTGCAGAGCAAAGGAAACAATCAACAAAACAAAAAGCAACCTAAGGTATGGGAGAAGATATTTGCAAATGACATATCTGATAAAGGTTTAGTATCCAAAATATATAAAAAACTTATAAGACAACATCCAAAATATGAATAATCCAATTAAAAAATGGGCAGAATATATGAATAGACATTTTTCCAAAGAAGGGATACAGATGACCATCTCACAGTCCATCTCACACAAATGAAAAGATGCTCACTACAATGATAATCAGGGAAATACAAATCAAAACTACAATGAGATATCACCTCACATCTGTCAGAATGGCTTAAGTTCACAACACAAATAATAGATATTGGTGAGGACATGGATAAAGGGTAGTTATTTTTAATTTTATTTTTATTTAATTTTATTTTTATTTTTAATTTTGAGTTATTTTTAATGTATGGTAAAGCACAGAATTTGATCAAAATTACTATAACATGCTCCAATGAACCCTAATCAGATTAAATAAATTTAAATTGTTGATATATTTTATATATGAAAAATCTTATACTTGTATCTAAAGCCATATGAAATCTATTTCTTATTAAGTCCCAGATCCATGATTATAAATGACAAGGCTAGATCATGTTGGAACTTGTAAGCTTTTTAAAGAAAAGTTTAGTTTTAAACCAAAATTAGATGAGAAACAATTATGACAGTTTTGTGCTGAGCAGTGGTTTGATCTGATACGCTTCAGTGAAACCAATATGTCCTTATATTTAGAAAACAATAAAGTGAAAAAGAGAGGGAGAAGATTGACCAACTAGGTGGTTTATTGTAATATTCTAGGGAGACAATGGTGTTAAAACAGAATAATTTTGGAAACAGGAGTAATCAAATTGAATACAGGGATTATCTTATTGATTGATCTGATTGGTGAAATCTGTGATGTTAAAGTAGAGATTTAAGGAGATGATACAATTACAATTTTAGATTTTTGTGTTTTTTTGTCATTTCATTTTTGCTTTGGTCTTCTGAATCTGGAAGGATGTTGTCTTCATTTACTGTTAAAATGTTTTACTGTTACTTAAAAATGTTTTAAGTTATTTTTCTTTGTCTTTTGGGATCTTTAGTTTCTATAAAATGTTGCTAAGTGAGCGTTATTCTTATGTTTCCTATCCTAAACTATGTATTAAGAGAAACCTGTAGGGTAGAGCCAATGCAAAACATAATCCCAGATTATGAATAAAGAGTGCTTGAACACAGCTGCATTCCTTGTAGAATGCGTATATTTATAAAGCTACACAAATCATATAAGTACTAAGATCTTTATATTTTCCTAATAGATTTCTTTAAGGAAAAAATCAATTTCTTTAGCTTTCTAAAAAAAATGTTAAATCATGTCTTATACTCAGATTATTTTGTTCTAAACAATTCAAACAGATTAAACAAATAAAGCCTCAGGAAGGAAAGAATATGCTCCATTCAAAAAAATATATCTGCATAATCCTAACTACTAATGAGTATGGAATTTTGTTGTTGTTGTTTTGGTTTGGTTTGGTTTTGGTTTTAGTTTTTCCATTTCTCTTCTCTTGATCTTCTTACACACTTATTTTACCTACCACCCCACACAACTGAATTCCAGGCATCTTCTACCGTATGAAAGTATACATTATGACAGCTCGACATAAAGATCTTACTCTGTGAGTCTACATGAACTCTTTTTTTTTAATTTTTTAAATGTTTATTTATTTTTCAGACAGACAGAGAGTGCAAGCAGGGAGGGCAGAGAGAGAGGGAGACACAGAATCTGAAGCAGGCTCCAGGCTCTGAGCTGTCAGCACAGAGCTCCAAGTAGGGCTCGAACTCATGAACCATGAGATCATGACGTGAACCGAAGTCAGACGCTTAACCAACTAAACCAACCAGGTGCCCCTACATGAACTTTTGAGCTTAGATCTCTGCAGACAAAATTCACATTCTGGGGAATGAAACCTAATAAGCTCAGAGTGTCTGACAGAAGTCTCTAGTGGCAAAGGCAATAGGGTATTTGGGTACTGAAGGAGGGTGACAAGGAGGTATAAGAAGGAGCTATATAAGTGAGGAGTATGTTATTTTGTATTTCTTCTGTAAATTATAAGCAAAAATGATTTTATAATAAAAATAAGCATAAAAATAACAATGATTAGCATGTAAATTTCTTATTTGTAATACTACTTTCAGAGGTAGTACTGGTTATTAATGATTAACCTTTTTCTTTATTTATGAATAAACTCTCAGATATATAACACAGGATAGTGCTTACCAAAGACATAAAAATGCCATTCTGGAGACATGAATATTAGAATTGGTACTGCAAAAGGTTAATTTTTCAGGTTTTGCTAAAAAATGTGAGGTAAATTTCTTCTGCCATTTTTGAGTTAAATCAACTGTAAAATAATTATAAGTTTCTCCAAGTTTCTATAAGAGTTTTACTTTGAAACAACTTAAAGTGCAAAAGGTCTAAAATTGCAGAAATCTCACACACTTAATCCTCTCTAAGCAATTGCGCAAATTTAGAGCAAAGGCTACAGCAATGTTGAGTCAAATGCTGATTTCACACATGTATTCATCGCAAAAGACTAGTTTAAAAATATTATTTTAGTATTTGCAGAATACTGTCATGAAAATTATGATATGTAATAATCTCTTATCTTACTGTTATAAGCATTCAATTAGTTGTTTTTTGTTAAATTAATACTTCAAAAGTTATAATAAAATGTGGGAATATAATATTAGCTTTCATTATTATTGCTTGAAATTTCATTAGGCCATTAACAAATAATAACAAATTATTAATTTATAATAAAGAAGTTTAAAAGTTGCTGAAAATGGTAAAGATAATGTTGACATATAGCTTAATATATTAATTTATTTTTATCATAGATTTCAATTTATGTATATTGTATTTGCATAACATATATCACATAATTACTGTTACCTTTATAGTCAGTTTCATATATATTATACAGAGAACAGTCATTCTTGAACTTTTCTGTATCCTTATAGGCTCTTTTTGTATTGGATTTTTCTCTTTCTTCTTTCTACTATTTACTGTTCTCAAAATAATACAACAAAATACAAAAATAAAATCATTTAATCTAGTTGACAATTCTATATATCAAACATTCTTATTCTTTAGTTGACAAATATCTTAAAAGTGGTTTCCTTAACTTCTCATAATCTGAGTTTCATACCATTCTAGATATATATTACTTAATTCAGATTCAGATTTAATTCATTTTTTCATTCAGGTTCAAGTAACATTATTGGGCACTTACTTTAAGCCTTCATATGTCTAATATTGTCTTTAATTCTTATAAGAGGGCTTAATTATTGATGTACCTATTAAATAGAAGAGTAAATATCTTCAGAAATTTGAAAACATTTGGCCATGAGGGAAGTTTTGTATTTGATTTAGGTTTTGATGTACATAAGTCAGAATCAATCATAAGACAGATCACACACTGTAATTTAAATAGGGAAAGTTTAATATAAAGAATGGTTACCCTAATAAAAGATTAAAGTGATAAGTAATTGTCTACTAAGAAGTAAAGAGAACTCTACAATTTTAGAAATAGCATATATAAAGAGCAAGCATTATCCCTACAGCTAAGATAGAGCACCCAAAACAGAGACTCCCTGGACTAAGAGGCAGACCTTGTTAGAGAGGGAATTTGTGTCTCACTGAAAGCAGAAAAGTCACTGTGGTGCCACAAGAGTAGATCTTGCTGAAAAGCCTAACTTCTGGAGTTTGCTGGAAATCTGCTCTCTATGATACTCTGAAAAGATGTTCATGGAGTACTGCATGAAGACTGTCCAAGGGGAAAGAATGCTAATGGCTACTGGATGCTGCTATAAACCATGCATTGCAGGAGCTGGGTTCTGGAGAAGCTGTCAGTGCTGCAGAAAGGAGCATGTGGCTAAATGAGCTGTGAGCCCTGTATTAGCTAGAGGCACTCTTTCACAAACATGGTAGATGTTACAGGGAAGCTGCTGGCTGGCCACCATGCCCTATGAGTTAAACAGTAGAGAGGCTGAGAGCATTCAAAGAGGTGCATGCTGCAGGCACTTACAAGCGAGCATACCCCAAACAGCAAGTAAAATGCTTTCCTCCTGCAATGTCTCTTTAGCATCCTTCACTGGCAAAGCTTCAAGGCCAGTTAGTAAAGGAAAAATATTTAAGAGATCAAAATTAATTTTTACAAAGCAGGCTAAATGAGGAAAATTTAGAACTGGGAAGCAATAAGTCAATGATTGGCATTATTGTACAAATCCACAATCTTTATTTTTAGGTTATATATAATTTTAATTTTTCATCTGCCATTTCAGATTTATGTATATGGAAAGTTCTTCCCACCATAACACTTGATTCTACCTTGTGATAATGTTGATCAAATATAGAAAAACCCACATTAGTCCCCAAGGATCCATAATTATTGAGGAAATTAACATGCTCAGGACCAATAATGGATGTATAGGTCACCTAGTTCTCTTTTTATTTGAAGATCAATACAAAAGTATCTAGCAGGGAAATGACACTTGGGCTATGGAAGTTCAAATGGCATATTCAAAGAAGCACGAGCTTCTCCTCTCATGTGAAATCAGAGGCTGATATTTATCATAATAAGATATGGCAGAAGTGGCTCCAGACATATTCAGCCACCATAGCTTTTTTCTCCAAGAAGTCTCACTCCCTCTCTGGCATCACTAGGGGGTTGGAATCTAGCCTCAGTACTGAGCTGTTCATCATGACGGGACCTGTGGCCTGAGTGGGTGCCTTAGCAATTTACAAGTGATTGTTTTAAGCATTATCTGTAGCCATTAACCATGGAGATTTTCAGGAGACCAAACTGCAAGCAATAAACCCTGGACAGGTAAACCCTTACCTCTCACAGACTGGAGGAATTCTATTCACAGTGGCCGCTACAACTTCAATGTCCTTAGTTACATATTTCAGCCAAGATTTGCAGTTTTCCTTGTGACCATCTTTTCTTCTCCATGTCAATTATCAAAACTTTTGTATAGTTTTCATCACATTACAGTTCTACTATTTCTGTAGACTCTAAATAGGTATTTATTACCCATTGCACTGGATTTTTAGTTTTATTGGATTCAGTTGAAACAATGTTTATTTTTAGTAAAATTGAAAGCTTAGGAAGTCCTGCTTATGGGACTTATTCTGTAACCTGCATATCATATTACTCCAAATAATTAATTTTCTGTTTCTAGATTTTAGTTTCCTCTTCTCAAAATGAGCATCAAAGTCAGTATCTAAGGTAGATCCAAATTTCTAAGTAGAGGGGTAGAAAATCAATTATAATGTGGAATGTATTATTACTGTTCTTTAATATTTCTGGTTCTCTTTCCCATCTGAACACACCAGAGGACAGAAGTTTCTAGTCGTCTGAAAGTTAGACATAATCACATGACTTTTGACTAACAGATTGTTATATGAAATATGAATGCTATTTCTAGGTGACAGTAGTTAAGATAATTCTTGTCATGCCACCGTGATCTCACAAGTAAGCATTCATATGGTGATGCCTCAGATCAAAGCAGCCTGAAATAATAAACCAGTATCAGGAACAAGTGCTATAGAGTGCTGCCCTAACCACAGTGGATATTACGTAAATAAGAAACTTCTGTTGTTTTAAGTTAAATGGCTCATTTGATACCACTGCATAACATAAAAAATTTTAAAACCATTAAGTAGCTAGTTAGGTAAGAAGCTAGATGTATCTTTATATAGGCAGAACAATAGAAGGTAATTTATTTAGAACTTCCAATAATGCCAGGTACTACTCTAGGAATTTTACTTATTATCTCATACATATTTACCCCAACCACTTAAAAAGCTAAATTTATGATTCCTATTTTATAAGAAACCACTGAGAACCAGAAAGTTTAAGTAATTTCCTCAAGTTCACAGATTCCAAAATGAAATGACAAGATGCTTTTGCTGAAAACATAGCTATTTTTGTCTTTCTTAGCCACTGAGGATAGCTAAATGGATAGGGACTTCTCTAAAAACAATTTCAAGTAACATATTTCAGTGGTACATCAAAAGAATGTGTTTTTTAAGAGGAAAAGTTCCTCACTTGTAACATGGCATGGGTTTGGTTAAAAACGTTATAGTGAGTGAATCATCAATATATTGTTACATATTATTCAATTTTCAACATCTCATACATTTCATGGCTAAACAACATAAAATATAATAATTTTCTAAGAGTAAAGTAATAATTGAGTAAGATAAATAATTTAATACATATTGAATAATGTCCTTGATTGAATGATGTTTTGATTTGTCCTCCAACAATTCTCCCTCAATACTCATTAAAATACTTTCAGTTGACTTAATGAACTTAACAAATCTACTAGACTGAAATAACCAGACCAAAAGCAATTCAACTGAAATCCACAACTGGGTGATAACCATGATGTTTATAATTGTCTACTTAGAAAATTAGTCCTCATTTTTAAATTAAAACAACGTCTGGTTTTGGCCTAGAAAATCTAAATCTTTCTAAGCATTTACAGTGACATACAATATTCTGTCACCTGAACTGAAATTGTGCTACTTGAATTCAGTTATAATATTATTCAACAATCAGAGATCATAGTGGAATATACTTCTACCAAATAAACAGGCAAACACAAATCAATGCTTTTAGGTAAGTTATCTTATGTTTCTATATAAGATGGGTATGAAGCCCAATGAAACTTTAAAAAAAGAAAGGGAAGAAAAAAGATTGGCAAATTTCATTGCGAGTATTTAGAGCTATTTTGAAATTTTATGTATACAAAATAAATTTGACAATATATCATTTTTTGGCTATATCCATAAGATCAAATGTAAAAACTGAAGTACACCAGGGGATTAAAGGTGACAGCAGTGACAGGAGAAGTAGAATGATAAAAACTAACCAATAATTACCAAAGACATTGGTAAAGAAACTATTCTGATGACAGTCTTTGAGATAACAATTTCACAGTTCAGTTTTCTGATGGGTTGATAGTTTAGATCAGTTACACTCTAGATTAGAGTTGGATAGACTACAAAGATACCTCATGATTGAATGCACTCCTGCAACCCCCATTTCCCTGATTAATAGAACTTCTGCAAAACACACACACACACACACACACACACACACACACACACACTACACTACGCTAAATAAACAGGCTTCTAAAATACATTGATAGAATACTGATTTTTTAAATCATCTAAATATACACACATGATCATCGTGCAAAACACTATTGGCTTCTGAGGTTACTTCTTTATATTTTTAAAAAATGAAGAATATTCTAAGAATTCAGTCTGATCTATCTCATAAAACATAATCTGTAAACAGGAGTATTAATATAGAAAAGGCTATATTATTTCTCTGTAGTATAAAATTAAAAATACAGAGAAAAACAAATGTTAAATGAAAAATCCACATTTTTCAAAGGAATATCTTTGAATAACTGAGAATGATGAAGATATTTTCATCAGGGAAAATTATGGACATAGGTATTTGAGATTTCTCATCACTGCTTCTTATGTAAAACACTATGGAGCAGATGTAGAAACAAAATAGAAGACAAAATAAATCAAAATAGAGACAGAAGCATGGACATGATTGGTAAATTCAATTACATTATTTAAAAGTAGTTTATTTAGCACATATTTTCTTCTCTCAAAAGGTATTTGGAAATAATAATTTAAAAAAAATCTTATTATCACTGGGACATAGGATATGGTGTCTTCAATGACCAGAATCTTGAGGAATTTCTGGAAGACATGAAGCAGATGGGCACAGATGGAGGACAAAACGAATCAGTGCAGAATAGCTTTTGATTCAAAGCAGGCAAAAGGAGAAAACCTGGAGGAATAAGGGAGCAGATTTTCTAAACTGAACCCTGAAAACAATCAAAGCTCAGAACAGAAGGGACTGGAAACAAGGCGAGCTGGGTAATAAGGCAAAAACTAAAGGGATTTAGATTCTGAGCTAGCTATTCCCATACAAAGTGGCTGGTACATTCTCAGTTGCCAGGGACTGTTTAAAAATGAACTGAGGGATATGGCACTGAAATCTGTCAGTGTGGGCAGCAGACACAAAGAGAAGAAATTTACCACAGGAAACATTTGGGTGCCATTAATAAAAACTGGAAGAAAAAAGTGATTTATCATATTTGAAAAATATCCTGAATTATCTGGTATTCTCTTTCCTATTGGACACTTAGAACAAACACTCTAGCTGGACACAAACAACCCTAATATCTCACAGAGTTTGGAAGATTGGGTAGCATACGAAAGAGACAGGGAGACCAAATACAGGACATTTGGGATCTCTTCCAGTGACCAATACAATGAACAGCTAACTATAAGCTATACACTTAACCTTCACTTGGTGTGAAAAGCAACTTAAAAGAGACTGTACAATTTAAAGAACTCCATAGCCAATCTCCTGATTGAAGAAGTTCACCATCTGCTGTAAGGCTTCCAAATAGACTCAAACTCTCATGTCAAGCATCCCAATTATCCAACACACACGTAAAAATGTCCATTGAACAAAGTCCTTGATGAGTCATTAGTTGGGGACTGGATAAACAGGATGCATAGGAAAGTAATATTTTTTATAACCTCTCATTTGGATGGATGATAAAATAGGCCAAACATCTAGTTTATTCATTTTGGTTTTCTGAAAAGTTGTTAATATCATTCAAAAGGGAATAATTAAAACCTTTGCACATGGTATAACCCAATAATATTTATTAATTTCTATTTTACGACATAGCATAAGGCAGCCAGATAATAATTTAGCTCTGCATAAATTAACAGATACTAAAACTTATTAAGCATATAAGAAAGCACTTCATCAGAAGAAAAATATTGGGACAATGACCATTAAGGATGGAATTGGCTTATTGAACATTCTGCTTATTTTAATGACATTCTTTACAGTTAGTGTGTCATTTTTGCTTTCTGGGAACAAACATATTTAAGAGACACAAAATAATGTCAGAATATGTGGTCCAGAATATGCAATTAACCTTCTAATTGTTGATGGCCTCAATTGCCCCAGAGAAAAATGCCAGAAAAATGAGAGCATCCTGCCTTAGGAATATGGGTGTGATTTCAGCACATTAGATGTTTACCACAATGGCTTTGCTCACTTTGTCACCAACAATTAATACAGACTTAATCATAGTTATTAACTGCCTTATGTTAAACATATGCTATTTATTTTCCTCTGAATGGATTTGGAGAGCTAGAAATAAGATTCCTTTCTCTTTTTTTCAGCTTACACAGGGGACAAATGAAATAAAAAATGTATTCCTACCCTGCAGAATGCTGAACAGTGACATGATTCTTGAAGGATACTAAACAAGTCATCAGTACACATCAATCTAGACTTTCTTTTCCAAAATGGGACATATCTAAAAAAATAATAATTGGGCATATGAGGAGGAATGAGAGATTTTCAAAAAAGGTTTGTAGTAAGTGATTTAATTAGAACAATTATCTATTAATAAAAAAGCTGAATGAAGAAAACAAGAAAGGACTTTTAATAAAAACACCTCTACCTAAGTACTTTTCTCAAGGAGCAACCAATAAATAAGCTTGGAAAAAAAGTATTTCCAGGGGAGGAGCCAAAATGGCAGAACAACATGGAAGGTTTTTGTGTCTTTCATCCATGAAATACAGCCAGACCAACACCAAACCATCCTACACACCTAGAAAACTGATTGGAGGATTAACACAACAATCTGCACAACCTGAACCACAGAACTCAGCAGGTACACAGCAGGAGAGTTGAACTTGGGGAGCGAGAAGCCGCGGGAAAGGAGGTGTTTTTGCAGTGGAGAGGACAGAGACGGGGGGGGGGGGGGGGGGGGAGGCAGGTATGGGAAAAGCACCCCTCCCCAAAAGCAGCTGGAGAGAAAGTGGAAGATTGGAAACAGCTGCAGGGACTAAACTAAAAAGGGAGAAAGGAGAAAGGAGAGGGTTTAAATTCCATTAAGACTGTAAACAAGGGGAGCACAGAGGCTGCAACTCCACAGCTCGATACCTGGCGGTGCTCTGGTGGGAAGGGCGAATCCCCAGGAGCAGAGTGGGGTCCGGGAGGTTCTCGGCCACACGGGGAAAATCGGTTCCACTGCTGGAAGGACATTTGGTAGAGACTATTGAAGCGAACTGAGTCCAGCAGACCCCAGTAAACAGCCACATTCGCTGGTGTTGAAACAAGGTCGTTAAGGGTGAAGCCTGGTGCCAGATGTGTGTTGTGATTTTCCATTATCTCTGAAACGCTGCTGCCACACTATCTCGACAACTTTTTCTGGGGCGGGCTGGCACCTGGCCGCAGTCCTGGGGCACCGGATGCAGCAGGATGCAGCAAGCGTTCCTGGGTGCAGTTGACATTCGGCTGTTGCTCATTTGGCCACTGCTCGGTGAGACCCTTCTGCAGAAGGGCAGAACAGGTCAAAGCTGAAGTCCTTTAGAATAAGGGGCCAGGGAAAACAGCGGCATCTAAGACAAAACTCAGGAGAGAGGTACTGCCTGGGGCCTGATCACGGACAGTGAAAAAGCAGGGAGTGGACGAAAGCTGAAGACAGAGGACAGGTGCGCTATTGCTGATCAGGGAGAATAGAGTTCTGATACTAGAGACTGGGTAGCTGGGTGACGCCATTTTCACCACTCCCACACATGTGCAAATGCACCTATAAGTGCTGCAACAATCCACCCCAGTAGGCTAGCAGCGCCATCTAGTGGAGAACAGAGCCATTACACTGAGCCCTGCCTAACTGGGCCAACAAGAACACAATTCTCACTGCCTACTTAGTTTATGGACTATAAAGTGCTTCAAAGTCTGACTTCTACGGGAAAACAAAGTAATTTCAGTCCTATTTCAATCTGTTAGCAAGTCCATCTATGCAATTTTCTTTTTCTTCTTTTTTTTGTTTCTTTTGTTTTTTTTGAATACAGAAAGAGAAAAAAATTATTTTTATTTTTAATTTTTATTAAAAATATTTTTTCAAGTTTTTTCTAGTATATTCTTTACTTTTGTGTAACTTTTTTCAAATTCTATTTTATATCCATCATTTTATTTTAATCTATTTCAGTGTATTCACTTTTCCAAATTTTCAAATGATTTCCTAATTCTTTTCTGTTTCTTTTCTTTTTGTTGAATGCAGAAAGAGAAACACTTCATTTTTACTTTCACTATTAAAAATATTTTTAATTTTTTTTACTATATTTTTGCTTTTAGGTAATTTTTTTTCAAATTCTATCTTACTTCCATCATTTTATTTTTCTACTATATTCTTTACTTTTGTGTAATTTTTTTCAAATTCTATTTTACTTCCATTAACTCATTTTAGACTACTTTAGTGTATTCATTTTTTCAAATTCTCAAATGATTTCCTTTTTTTTTCTTCCCTCCCCTTTTTTTTTAATCTCTAATCTTTCACACCACTTTCAACACCCAGACCAAAGCACACCTAGGATATGGCATCATTTATTCAATTTTTTGTGTGTGTATGTATTTTAATTTTTTTTAATTTTAATTTTAATTTTAATTTTTTTTAATTTTAATTTTTCTGCCTCATTAATTCCTTTTCTCCCTTCAAAATGACAAAACGAAGGAATTCACCCAAAACAAAGAACATGAAGAAACAACAGCCAGGGATTTAACCAACACAGATACAAGCAAGATGTCTGAATCATAATTTAGAATCACAATAATAATAATACTAGCTAGAGTTGAAAGTAGATTAGTTCCCTTTCTGCAGAGATACAAGAAGTAAAACCTAGTCAGAATGAAATTAAAAATGCTATAACTGAGCAGCAATCACGGATGGATGCAGCGGCGTCAAGGATGGACGAGGCAGAACAGAGAATCAGCAATATAGAGGACAAACTTATAGAGAATAATGAAGCAGAAACAAAGAGGGAGATGAAGGCAAAAGAGCATGATTTAAGAATTAGAGAAATCAAAACTCATTAAAAAGGAACAACATCAGAATCATAGGGGTCCCAGAAGAGGAAGAGAGAGAAATAGGGGTAGAAGGGTTTTGTGAGCAAATCATAGCAGAAAACTTTCCTAACCTGGGGAAAGACACAACATCAAAATCCAGGAAGCACAGAGGATCCCCATTAGATTGAACAAAAACCGACCATCAACAAGGCATATCATAGTCAAATTCACAAAAGACTCAGGCAAGGAGAGAATCATGAAGCAGTTAGAGATAGAAAAAGTCCTTAACCTACAAGGGAAGTCAGATCAGGTTTGCAGCAGACCTATCCACAGAAACTTGGCAGGCCAGAAAGCAGTGGCGGGATATACTCAGTGTGCTGAATCAGAAAAATATACAGCCAAGAATTCTTTATCCAGCAAGGCTGTCATTCAAAATAGAAGGAGAGATAAAAAGTTTCCCAGACAAACAAAAATTAAAGGAGTTTGTGACCACTAAACCAGCCCTGCAAGAAATTTTAAGGGGGACTATATCTGAGGGGAGAAGGGATGAAAAAATATATATACAGATAGATATAAATACAGATATAGATATAGATATATAGATATATAGAAATAAATA
Organism: Acinonyx jubatus; assembly: GCF_027475565.1. Lineage (NCBI taxonomy): Eukaryota > Metazoa > Chordata > Mammalia > Carnivora > Felidae > Acinonyx > Acinonyx jubatus. The sequence continues at coordinate 100,257,622 of NC_069384.1, forward strand.
AATAAATACCAAAAGCAACAAAGATTAGAAAGTACAAGAGAACACCACCAGAAACTCCACCAAGATATCAACCAAGAAGATCTAACAATTGTAAACATTTATGTGCCAAATGTGAAAACACCCAAATATATAAATCAATTAATCACAAACATAAAGAAACTCATCAATAGTAACACCATAATAGTAGGAGACTTCAACACCCCACTCACAGCAATGGACAGATCATCTAATCAATAAATCAACAAGGAAACAACGGCATTGAATGACACACTGGACCAGATGGACTTAACAGATAATTCAGAACATTCATCCTAAAGCAGCAGAATATACATTCTTCTCCAGTGCACATGGAACGTTCTCTAGAAGAGACCATATACTGGGGCACAAATCAGCCCTAAATAAGTACAAAAAGATCGAGATCATACCATACATATTTTCAGACCACAACACTATGAAACTCGAAAGCAATCACAAAAAAAAATAGTAAGTCGGAAAGGTAACAAACACTTGGAGACTGAAGAACATCCTACTAAATAATGAATGGGCTAACCAAGAACTTAAAGAGGAAATTAAAAAGTATATGGAAGTCAATAAAAATGATAACACCACAAACCAAAACCTCTGGGATGCAGCAAAGACAGTCATAAGAGGAAAGTATACAGCAATCCAAGCCTTCCTCAAAAAGGAAAAAATATCTCAGATACACAAACTAACCTTATGCCTTAAGGAACTGGAAAAAGAACAGCAAATAAAACCCCAAACCTGCAGAAGGGAGGAAATAATAAAGATTAGAGCAGAAATTAATGCTACTGAAACCAAAAACAAACAAACAAACAAAAAAACAAAACAGTCGAACAGATCAATGAAACCAGAAGCTGGTTCTTTGAAAGAATTAACAAAATTGATAAACCACTAGCCAGGCTGATCAAAAAGAAAAAGGAAAGGACCCAAATAAATAAAACCAAGAATGAGAGATCACAACCAACATAGCAGAAATAAAAACAAAAATAAGAGAATATTATGAGCAATTATATGCCAATAAAATGGGCAATCTGGAAGAAATGGACAAATACCTAGAAATATATACACTACCAAAACTGAAAAAGGAAGATATAGAAAACTTGAACAGATCTATAACCAGTAAGGAAATCAAATTAGTAATTAAAAATCTCCCAAAAAAACAAGAGTCCAGGGCCAGGTGGATTGCCAGGGGAATTCTACCAAACATTTAAGGAACATTAACACCCATTCTCTTGAAGCTGTTCCAAAAAACAGAAATGGAAGGAAAACTTCCAAACTCTTTCTACAAAGCCAACATTACCTTGATTCCAAAACCAGACAGAGACTCCACTAAAAAGGAGAACTATGGACCAATTTCCCTGATGAACATGGATGCAAAAATCCTCAACAAGATATTAGCCAGCTGGCTCCAACAATACATTAAAAAAATTATTCACCACGACCAAGTGGGATTTATACCTGGGATGCAGGGCTGGTTCAATATCCACAAAACAACTGACGTGATTCATCACATCAATAAAGGAAAGGACAAGAGCCATATGATCCTCTCAATAGATGTAGAGACAGCATTTGACAAAATACAGCATTCTTTCTTGATAGAAACCCTCAAGAAAGTAGGGATAGAAGAAACATACCTCTAGATCATAAAAGCCATATATGAATGACCCAACGCCAATATCATCCTCAATGGGGAAAAACTGAGAGCTTTCCCCCTAAGGTCAGGAACAAGACAGGGATATCCACTCTCACTGCTGTTGTTTAACATAGTGTTGGAAGTCCTAGCATCAGCAATCAGACAACAAAAGGAAATCAAAGGCATCAAAATTGGCAAAGATAAGGCAAGCTTTCACTTTTTGCAAATGACATGGTATTACTCTATATGGAAAATCCTAAAGATTCCACCAAAAAACTGCTAGAACTGATTCATGAATTCAGCAAAGTTGCAGGACATAAAATCAACGCACAGAAATTGGTTGCATTCCTATACAACAACAATGAAGTGACAGAAAGAGAAATCAAGGAATCGATCCCATTTACAGTTGCACCAAAAACCATAAAATACCTAGGAATAAATCTAACCAAAGAGGTGAAAAATGTATACACTGGAAACTATAGAAAGCTTATGAAAGAAATTTTAAAAAGACACAAAAAAAATGGAAAAAGATTCCATGCTCCTGGATAGGAAGAACAAATATTGTTAAAATGTCGATACTACCAAAAGCAATCTACATATTCAATGCAATCCCTATCAGAATAACACCAGCATTCTTCACAGAGCTAGAACAAATATCCTAAAATTTGTATGGAACCAGAAAAGACCCCGAATAGCCAAAGCAATCTTGAAAAAGAAAACCAAAGCAGGAGGCATCACAATTCCGGACTTCAAGTTATATTACAAAGCTGTAATCATTAAGACAGTATGGTACTGGCACAAGAACAGACACTCAGATCAATGGAACAGAATAGAGAACCCAGAAATTGACCCACAAACATATGGCCAACTCATCTTTGACAAAGCAGGAAAGAATATCCAATGGAATAAAGACAGTCTCTTCAGCAAATGGTACTGGGAAAACTGAACAATGACATGCAGAAGAATGAATCTCAACCACTTTCTTACACCATACACAGAAATAAACTCAAAATGGATGAAAGACCTAAATGTAAGACAGGAAGCCATCAAAATCCTCGAGGAGAAAGCAGGCAAAAACCTCTTTGATCTTGGCCACAGCAACTTCTTACTCAACACATCTCTGGAGGCAAGGGAAACAAAAGCAAAAATGAACTACTGGGACCTCATCAAAATAAAAAGCTACTGCAGAGTGAAGGAAATAATCAGCAAAACTAAAAGGCAACCGACAGAATGGGAGAAGATATTTGCAAATGACATATCAGATAAAGGGTTAGTATCCAAAATCTATAAAGAACTTATCAATCTCAACACCCAAAAAACAAACAATCCAGTGAAGAAATGGGGAAAAGGCATGCCCAAAAGAAACTTCTCCAGAGAAGACATCCAGATGGCCAACCGAAACATGAAAAAATGCTCCACATCACTCATCATCAGGGAAATGCAAATCAAAACCACAATGAGATACCACCTTACACCTGTCAGAATGGCTGACATTAACAACTTAGGCAACAACAGATGTTGGCGAGGATGTGGAGAAAGAGGATCTCTTTTGCATTGTTGGTGGGAATGCAACCTGGTGCAGCCACTCTGGAAAACAATATGGAGGTTCCTCAAAAAACTAAAAATAGAACTACCCTACAACCCAGCAATTGCACTATTAGTCATTTATCCACGGGATACAGGTGTGCTGTTTCAAAGGGACTCATGCACCTCTACGTTTATAGCAGCACTATCAACAATAGCAAAAGTATGGAAAGAGCCCAAATGTACATCGATAGACAAATGGAAAAAGAAGATGTGGCATATATATATATATATATATATATATATATATATATATATGTATATATACACACACACACACAATGCAGTATTACTCGGCAATCAAAAAGAATGAAGTCTTGCCATTTGCAACTATGTGGATGGAACTGGAGGCTATTATGCTAAGTGAAATTAGTCAGAGAAAGACAAAAATCATATGACTTCACCCATATGAGGACTTTAAGAGACAAAACAGATGAACATATGGAAAGGGAAACATAAAATAATATAAAAACAGGGAGGGAAACAAAACAGAAGAGACCCATAAATATAGAGAACAAACAGGGTTAATGGAGGGGTTGGGGGAGGGAGGATGGGCTAAAGGAATAAGGGGCACTAAGGAATCTACTCCTGAAATCATTGTTGCACTATATGCTAACTAATTTGGATGTAAATTTAAAAAAAATAAAAAATAAAATTTAAAAAAAATGGTATTTTATCAACTTAAAAAATAAATTGTAAACTCTGAATGGAAGTTGAATTTAATCAAGTGACTTTTCAGCATGGAAGACCATGATTTTTCTCTTCACATCATGACCAATGTGGTTCAATGTATTTAAACCTTTTAAGAGTACAAAAAAAAAGTATTTTTGTAAGTAAAATGCATGGTGGTCAAAATAATGGGAAAAAACTCAACAAAGGAACCGAATCGGTAATATTGAATAGTGACTGTGACTCTGAAGATCAGCTTTAGACATTATACTAGAAGACAAAACACACAAAGAAGATATTATTAAGTGCAAAAAGCATGACACATGGGATCTAGAACATGCAAATCAATGTAATAATCCAGGGTTAGAAAATGGAGAGGATAAGGAAGTATAAAATAATCAAATTAATGATGAAAATTTAAATAAAGAATTAACTTTTTAATACCAAAAAGACCACTGAATAATGAATATTAGGACTGAAAACAAAGCAATACATTACTCAGTGATAGTCAAACATTCTAAAAAATTAAAAGGAACCCTATAAGCTTCTTGACTGGGGGAGATGGTTCCAAAGGAAAGAGAATAAGCTTAGCATTAGAAATCTCCTCCAGAATATTAAACTCTGGAAGACTATGTAAAGGAAAAATTATACAGAAATTCATTGTGACTTTAAGATTCCATAATGGTGCAAATGGGACAGAATGTAGAAAAAATCTTTTCATATATGCAAAGAGTAAAATATAAGTTATCTGTAAGTACATTTTTTGCCATGGTCTATCCTGTAACTTGCTATGTTCTGTCTTGTAACTTTCCTCTTCAAGGAGGAAAGCTACTCTATTCCACTTCAGCCATAGCTGTGTTGGGGAATATTATCTCATTACCTGTCCAAAAAGTTTCTCAGGTAACATTAAGCAGGTACAATTACATCACCCAATTTACCTGGGCAGATAAAATGTTGTAGTGATAAGCATGGACTCAAGCTGAGCTAATTTTATGTCCTGCAAGTAGTTTTTTCATTGGATTTGATAGAATTTTTTTTATTTTAAATTTTTTCCCACAATACAATATTGCCATGAATAGGGATTGTCAGTAATGATGGTTCTAAATTTGCAGTGAACCTTAGTTTAAAATAATATATTCCACAAATGAAGAGAAGTAGGAAACAAAGAAACACACATATTGTTGGTAGATGATAGATAATAGATACATAGACTAAATAATTTCTGTGAAAAGCTATCTGATATTTCAGATAACAAGGAGACTACTTAAATCCTTTTTTGGTTATCTCTTACTTTATGGTGAATTCTCCACCCCTTGCAACTGAAATATTCTTGACATATCCAAAAAATATACTTGAAAAATAAATTTGGGAAAACCAAAAATACAAATAATAATAAAATACAAATCAAGAAGTGGAAAAAACGGCATAAAGGAAAAAAATGGGAAAAACTAAACCAACAAAAATAATATGTAGGGCTCTAGTTGGTAATATAGTTATTTTACATTTAATGAAAAAATTTCAAGTAAAATTCTTTTTTTATTGAGATGTATTTGACACATCTTAAGTTAAAAGTTTATACTGATTAGTGAATGTGAATAAAGATTCTATGATTTTTGCAATGCAATTATTATTTAATGATTATTAAATTATGATCAAATATAATTGATAAAATATTTCTGAGTAACTGATGTCAGAGAAAATATAATAAGATAAAATATTCAAAGCAATAGAAACAATGAACTAAAACATTTGACTAATAAACATTAAATAAAAGGGAAACTACAAAAAATGAAAAAGATTACAAGAATAAAGCTGAACTTATTTATAAATGAATTATTCACAAGCGAATAAAATCCACAAGTTAAATGAGAAAATGCACAAATTGTATAAGCAAACCAAAATGCACACAAATTAATCATGAGTTATGAGTTAATATTAAATACCACAGTTGAAAATAATGGAATACAAAACAAATAAATGCAAGCAAGCAAAAAGCAGAAAGAGAAATATTAACATTATGCAAACCTTATTTCAAGATAAAAATGGTTATATTGGGAAGATAAAAACACTGTATTGAAAAAATGCATGATAACCAAAAGATAAATATATATATATATATATTTATATATATACATATATATACTTATATATATACATATATATGTATATATATGTATATATATATATATATCACTGCATGAAATTAATTTTAAGGCAGAAATATGAAGATTTTGACAAAATTAAAATCATCATGAAAAACTCACTCTTCCATAACATATCAAGACATGAATTTCATATTGTCTTTATCCATTCATCAGTGTATGGACACTTGGGCTGTTTCCATAATTTGGTTATTGTAGATAATATTGCTGTAAATGTCGAGATGCACATAAGTACCCTTTTGAATTTGTATTTTTGTATTCTTTGAGTAAATACCTAGTCGTGTGATTGTTGGATTACAGAATAGTTCCATTTTTTACATTTATTTATTTTGAGAGAGAGAGAGAAAGTGGGGGAAGGGTAGAGAAAAAGACAAAGAGAGAGGGATAGAGAGGATCTCAAGCAGGCTCCAGACTGTCAGCAGTGAGGCCATTGCAGTGCTCAATCTCACAAATGGCGAGGTTACGCCATTTGAGCCGATATCAAGAGTCGGACACTTAACCAACTGAGTCACCCAGGCATCCCATAGAGTAGCTCCATTTTCAACTTTTGAGAAACTTCCATAGTGTTTCCAGGTGATTGCACCAGTTTGCATTCCCACCAACAGTACAAGGTTTCCCTTTCTCCATATCCTCCACCAGCACCTGATTTTAGCCATTCTGATAGGTGTGAGGTGATATCTCATTGTAGTCTTGATTTACATTTCCCTGATGATAAGTGATGTTGAGCACTACTAGGTATTTACCCCAAAATATGAAAATAATAATTTAAAGGGATACATCCACCCTGATGCTTATAGCATGATCTACAACGGCCAAATTATGGAAATCGTATTAGTGCCCATCAACTGATGAATGGATAAAGAAGTGGTATAAATATAATGGAATATAACTTAGCCATAAAAAGGAATGAAACCTTGCCATTTGCAACAACATGGGTGGAGCGAGAGAGTTTTATGCTAAGTGAAATAAGTCAGAGAAAGATACAGTACAATTTTACTCATATGTGGAATTTAAGAAACAAAACAGATGAGCAAAGGAGAAAAAAAAAAAAAAGGGAGAGGCCAACCAAGAAACAGACTCTTAACTATAGAGAGGAAATTGATGGTTACCAGAGGTAGGATGAAAGGATGGGTGAAATAGGTGATGGAGATTAAGGAGTGCATTTGTTGTGATGTGGACCAGGTGTTGTATGGAAGTGTTAAATCACAATATTGTACACCTGAAACTAATATTACGCTATATGTTAACTAACTGAAATTTAAATAAAAGATTTACATCTTTTTAATTTTAAAAAATATATGAATTTCATAGGACTTGTGAAAAGTAGTCTATAGCAAAATGAACAAATAAATGATAAACAGATAGACCCAATAAATAAAAAAGACTCAAATCTAAATGACTTGATGAAAAGACAATTTAAGTATTGCTTATGCTATATTTACTACATGGTAAATGTAGTATGCTGCCTGTCAATTCTTCGTTATTCAGGATTCAAAACTGAGAAAGATTCAGTCTTAACATGACTTTCCGCTATTGAGACAGAAAGGGGAAAATGGCTAATAATGTACTCAAAACCCACACTTAAGCAATGAACTTCACTTCTATTAACATTTTATTATATAAAATCAATTTCCACGGCCACAGCTAATTCCAGAGAGGGCAGGAAATTTTTTTTGTCCTGAAGGCAGAAAGCCAAAAATAATTCATGAACACTAATGACTAACATACTCCATCATTTTGGGCATCAAAAAGATGTCTCACTCTCCATTTTGAAGACAAAATACACTCAACTCTTCCTGAGAAATACAACCCCAAAAGTCCATCCAAACATAGTATCAAGCTCAAAACTCAGCTCCTCTTAGCAACAGCTTCTTCACTGGGAATGATACATTGTAGTCTACAAATCAGTTCCAAAGATGGTTTCTCTTGACCCAGAAACCTACAAACTAACAAGTATTCTACAACTTAGGTATTCCAAATAAGGTGCAACAGAGATAGTCTAACTGCAGAAAAGTATCCCGAATGGTACAGGAGAAAAATAGGACACACATATGTCACTCTTACAATTATTCTCAAATCTCATTTGATTCTCAAAGCCTATTTGATAGGCTCCCTAAACAGGGGATGACCGACCGAGCTCCTTCTACAACTTTCGCATTTTTCTCCATGACCAGTGGCTTCACTTTCTGGGTGAACCTTACTTTCCAATTCTGGAGTTGCCCATACAAATTGGTATCTGGAAATATACCCTGGGAATGAGTAGTTTTCTCAGCCCACTTTCTCTGTGGGAGAACTAGAGTATTTTGTCATTTAGTACAAGATGGTGCTGCTAATGATGGTACAAATATCCTTAAACCAATCAGATTCTTATCTGTTTGAATTAAGTCAATTCCATGTGTTAATAGCCCTAAGTATAAGACTATAACACACAGTTTTTTTCTCAACATGATTTTTGTATTTGCTGTATTTCTTTGTTGTGGTTGTTGTTATTGTTGTTTTGTTCCCAGACCCTGATCTCTTTGCTCCTCTCTCTTCATCTAATGTAGGTGAGAGAGGTATTCACCCTTGGCCTCTTTTCCATAAGCTATTTTTAATTTAATTGATAGAATTTAATGTTATAACTTTAATTCATTTTTTACAGTTTAATAATGAATTCCTTTGTTTTGATCTCTTAACTAATTCTGAGTTTTCACTGACCTTTGAGGTTTAAAGGCCTTTCCTCTGGGGTTTGAGAGAACTCCTGCAAGTGCTTGCATTTCTAGCTTTTCTGTTTTCCGTTTTTATTCTCCTTCAAATTTTCTATATATTTCATCCTACAGTCACCTTTTTTTATAATAGTATTTCATATGTTGAAACCATTGGTAATCTGTACACGCTAACACCTTCTCCTATATAAAAGCTCAGGAGTATATTACTATATTCCTCAGGGACAGGTTTGTCAAATGTTCTGTCACTATATAATATTTATCATTCTCCTTCTAGACTCTAGCATTAATATCATCTAACACTTTAAACCAATTGAATCAAAGCATGTTTATGGTTTTCATGTGTTTTGTTTTTGCCACAGCAGCACCTACTTGAAGCATCCTTTTTTTTATATCAATTTTGCTACAGTAACAGATAAGTCTATATACCTCAAGGCATAATACAGCAAATATTTCATTCTTGGTCATACTTCCTGTCATGGGGGCTCTGCTCACGTAAGTTGTTTAGTTAGAAGGAGGGCTTCTCTTCTACTTTGGCACATGCACCCAAAATCTCCACAGAAAGAAAAGGCATTACGGTTCTCAAAGCTTTTAAGAGACAAACATCACATATGCTCTCATTCCATTGACTTGAAGAAGCCTTACGATTTGACCAGTATTATTGAAAGGTCATAGAGAAGTACAATTCTAGTATGTGACAGACGCTATGCCTGCATTAGAGTATTAAGGCAGTAAAACAAACAGAAAAAGTTCTCAATATCTTTGAAATTTTATCTTTTATATCAATTAAGGCAAAGTGAGTTTGCTTTTAATTTTTTAATAAGATAATTTTATGTTATTTTTTTAAATTTCTTATGTTTTGATTCTTTTATTTAAAGCCTCTGGTTTTGTAACAAATTTCTTTTAGGCTCAATATGTCGTAATCAGCGAATGCAGTGGGTCATTACCTAATTTTAAATGTGTTATGAAGCTATTGGTTTTCTACTGCTACATAACAAATTACCACAGGTTTTGCAGCTGAAAACCACACACAATTATCTCACAATTTCTGTGGGTCAGGAGTCTGGGATCCTCAGGGTCTTAAAAGGCTGCCATCAGATATATGCTAAGTTGCAGTGTCATCAAATGATTGAAGGGGAAAAATGTCTGCTTCCAAACTTGAATAGTTTGGCAGAACTGATCTTCCTGCTGCTATAGAAATTAGAACTGTTCTCTTGCTAGCTATCACCAGCTGCTGCTCTCAGTTCCTACATGACCAGTTGTTTCAGGCCACGTGGCCTTTACCTTAGGCCCTTGGAGAAAATGGTGTTTCAGTTCTTCAAAGCCAACAACTCTCTTCTCCAAGAGGGTCCAGCTCCTCCTCTAACATTTTCAATTGATTAAGTCAGGTCCAACTATAATCATTTTGATTAACATAAAATCAACTGATGTGGGATCTTAATTTCATCTTTAAAACCCTGGCATCTTTCCCATATTCTCTTAGGGAGAAGAAAGTCACAGGTCCTGTCCACACTCAAAGGGAGGGGATTATACAGAGTGTGAACACCAAGAAGGGAGGATCATGGAGGTCGACTTAGACTGTGCTCACTACAGGAAAATGTTCTTTTGTTTCTAACCATGTTCTTTTATTTCTGACTAAAGAATCATTTGATCACATTGGTGAAACAATGTTATGTTAGGTAACCCTTATATTTTCCCAATCATTCCTTATTTCCCTTCTTTAACATGTTAAGTTTCCTAATAAATGTATTTCTTAATTTGGGGAAAGTTCAGAAATAACAAAAATAATACCAATGAAATCACTGAATAAACAATTAGTAAAAGTTTATTGTGCACACACCAAAAAAGACAATTTGCAAACTGGGAGCCCTTAAACCAAAACTTGGAATGAAACTCAGGGGGATATTGTTATAAAGCAGCTTGTATAATGAGATGGCAATGGCTGTGTATTCTTCATGGTAATTTGTTATAATATTACAATTTTCTTAAATTATAGAGAATTCATATCATGTCAACCTTAGGAAACAGTTCAAGTTTTACTTAAGATTTCCAGAGGCATAAGCAAGAAATGGCTCAGGCCAAGTTAGTCTTGCAAAATAAGCTAAATTAAGCTTTATTTGTATGATTAAACTGGTTTCGTCTGCTCAGGGAATTTTCAAAGCTGGTCTCCATTTGTTTCTGATTCTAATAATCTCTTATTTCTATTTATCTTTCATATACCACTTACTGTTTTGTATAATAAAATTATTTAATTGTACTATTATTTTTTTAAGTTCATTTATTTTGAGAGAGAGAGAATGTGAGCAGGGGAGGGACAGAAAGGGAGAGAGAGAATCCTAATGAGGCTCCCTACTGTCAGCTTGGGGCCTGACAGGCGCTCAATCTCCAAACCATTAAATTAGGACCTGAGCCGAACTCAAGTTGGATGCCTAACCAACTGAGCCACACCGGTGCCCCCTAATTTTATTATTTTAATTCTCAGTTCATGAGTTACAATTTTGCATTAGGCACTCTGTTAAGCACCTAACCTCATTAAGTAATTATACTATCTTCAATTTACATGTAACAATAAGAGTTTCCTAAAAACAAATAATTTGCAACTGATAGGTTGGCCAATTTTTGTCTATTTATTTATAAAGGAAATTATTGCATGTTACATATAGTTGATCCATTAACAATGGCTTCAATCTCAGTTAAAATGTATTTATAAAAAGTGACCTTAATTTACTCACATAAAGGTTTTCTGAGATAACTGTACTTAAAAAAATTTTTTTTATTATGTTTCTTTATTTTTGAGAGGCAAAGAAAGAGTGCAAGAGGAGCAGAGTGAGAAGGAGACACAGATTCCGAAGTAGGCTCCAGGCTCTGAGCTGTCAACACAGAGCCCAATGTGGGGCTCAAACTCACCAACCGCGAGATCATGACTTGAGCTGAAGTGGGACGTTCAACCAACAGAGCCACCCAGGCGCCCCATGAGATAACGGTACTTTAATAACTATCTTCTCTTTTGCATTCCCTATAGTAGCTTTATAAATTAACTTTTCCTTTAAATTTTCTGTCCTATTTTGAAAATTTTATATAAATGTATTTTATAGCCTAACTTAATCTGAGTATATTTATTTCAAAAAGCAAGTTTATACTATTTAAACTATTATTATTTCTTTTTAATGTAGTTTAAGTGCTGAAATTGACTTTTTTTCCCATGCTACCATTCTGTTTCCCCAACATGCTTCCTTCTATTATGAGAATTATGCTTTCTGATTACTTTTACCTAGATGTGATAAATTTATGTAGTATATTTCCAATTTTGCTACTAGTTCTGCTTTTTTACTTCAGATTTATTTGGGAATATGTTTTTTAAAATTTTTTAATGTTTATTTATTTGAGAAAGAGAGAGAGACAGACCATGAGTGGGGGAGGGAGACATAGAAATCGAATCAGGCTCCAGGCTCTGAGCTGTCAGCACAGAGCCTGACATGGGGCTCGAACCCATGAACTGTGAGATCGTGACCTGAGCTGAAGTCGAATACTTAACGAGCTGAGCCACCCAGGCACCCCGGAAATATGTTTTTTAATAATGAGACAAGTTAAAGGTCATTTTTATATAATGCACTTTAAAGATTTTAAAAATCCTGATACACTGGTATTCACACCATGTGTGATCCTCTCCTCTTGTGTGTTGGTTGTATCTAATGATGTGCTTATAAAAAACAGGATGAGTAAAAAAGTAATAGGATGAGACTAGGTTACAAAAGATGATGACTTCCATTGATGACACCATTTCTGGTTTTCACTTGCAAATTCTGATGAAGCCAGCAGCCATGTGGTGAGCTGTCTCATGGAATGGCACAAGAGTCCCACATAACTAAGGCACTGGTCAAAACCCAGTGAGGAACTGAGGCTCTCTTTTCAAGAGTTCCTCCATCCATGAACCCACGAAGCACTGAATTATTCCAACAAGCACATGAATAAACTTAGAAGTGAATGGTCTCTCAGGTGAAACTCAGGTGAAACTCACTTTGCCTGCAGCCTTGTGAGAGACCACAGATGGAGGATTCAGCTTAGTCACATGGAAATTTCTGACCCATAGAAACAGAATGAAAGTAAATGTTTGTTGTACCAATCCTTTAAATTCTGGGGTATTTCATTACACAGTGATAGACAGCTAATACAATATTTTGCATGATCATTTTCCTACAAACATGTGCCAAACATAGATATCCTTGTATTAGTTATCTCCAAGAGTCATATCTTGGTCTGTCTATGGAGCGATCTCAAAGATAGGTAGATGAGTAGACAAACTAATGTCTTAAATGCTTCATTGAACAAGCATCACACTTTTCAAAAGTGAAAGCATGTAAATGAATCATTAAATTTAAATAATTATACACAATTTGGGGAACTGCTTTAATTTTAATATTTTAATAAATAAAATTATATATATATATGTTATCCATGAAATACTTTTTATTTATGAATCAAATTATAATAAAAATGATTTAGAAACATGAAATGCTTAAGATATAAAAAATAAAATTAATCTGAATTATGTAACTAAATTTGGTTTCTTAAAACTAAGAGTATTTCAAATAAGTTACATTGTTCTAATAAGCCAAGTAGACATATAGGGAATACTCAATATGTAATAACAAGAAAATATTCTTTAACCTGATGTGATTAAAACCAATGTTTACTTACAGAGTAGAAGTATGTACTCATTTTTACCCAAGACTCACTCACTGAAACTGGTTTACTATATCAGGAATTCCCTCAGCCCTGGGTAGGTTTATTTCAAGCTATTAAACACTTGTGCTGATTTCATCTGACATTTAGTAGTGTGCAAGCTCTAATAGCTCAGTAACTCACATGAAAAGTGCAATTGCAAACATCCAAGGAGTGGAATTCGCCATGATTCATAAGAGCAAATATCATATGCCACTAAAAATATAGGAACATAGCCAAAACAATACAGCTGATGACTACTCTTATTTCCCATTTCCTATAAATTGCCTACTATAGGAATTACTGGCAACCCTCATATTTTTATTCTCCTGCTGAGTAACATTGTGTAAAATTCAAGAACTAGTAACCATAGAGAAAAAGAAAGATTCAACCTGGCATAAATACTTCAAGTACCTCCTGTGACATTAGAGGGAAGATTTTGTATATGATGACATCGATAAGGAAAAACTATAGGAAACTACACTGTACTTAACATTGATCCATGTTGAAAACACTATTTGCCATATTTACATAAATATTTCATATTTTTATTTGGCAAGATATAAAATAAAGCTATATATAATACAAACATATATTTGTACCTTTTGAGAGTTTCTTAAAATCCATGTGTATGCATGTTGGGAGATTTTTGGTTACTGATCCAATTTCTTTGCTGGTTATGGATCTGTTCAAATTTTCTGTTTCTTCCTGTCTAAGTATGCATAATGTTTTGTAAGTAAATAAAATATTTATTTAACATAGTCATAAGTATCTGATATACAACCTGATGATATAACCCGATGATAGTTATATGTTATCTTTATTTATTTAAATATTTATTATTTTTTCATATGCTGTGAAACAATATATTATATATTCATAAAATCATACTGATACTCATTAGTTCCTTTATTTCTTATACATTATTTTTGCTCAAGATGGTGATTTTAGAAAATAATATAGGAATAAATTCTACTATACTTTCTTCCAAAATGTTTACTATAATTTAAGTTAAAAATGTATCTCTGGGGGTGACTGGGTGGCTCAGTTGGTTAAGCGTCCAACTCTTGATTTTGGCTCAGGTTATGATTTCAAGGTTCATGAGATCAAGCCCTGCATCAGGCCTGCAGAGCCTGCTTGGGATTCTCTCTCCCGCTCTCTCTGCCCCTCCCTGACTTGTTCGTTCTCTCTCTCTCTCTCTCTCTCAAAATGAATAACGTTAAAAAATATGTATCTTTGGCAAAATAGGGATTTGTAAATTCTCATGAGAAAATATATAATGCTTCATTTTCAGGTTATACAATACCAATGTTACAAATATATCTAAATGAGGCATAAGTATTGATCCTTTATTCTGTGACAACATAATACATGATTACATAAGGATGAGTTGCAAGATGATTAGAGATGAGGGCAAAAGTATGTAATTATGTAAATGGACAAAAATTGAAAATCTAATAGAGAAACATATCATGTTCATGAAATATATACATCAAATTTTACATTATAAATTGAAGTTTGCATATCATTACATTTCTTTTTCTACCATTTCTTCTAAATCTGCATGTTCAGAAAAATGTTTTTGCCTCAGAGTCCTTGCAATAATTTTCATTCTTCCCCTACTTTATGTACATGCCTAAAATTAGAAGTTAAAACATTTTTGAGGGTCAATATAGATCTGAGATTCTTCCAACAGGAGGAAAATGTTATTAAAACAGATCATAGTCATGAATCATTAAAACTGCAGGATTTTACTGAAATTTCCTCAATTAATCTCAGTGCAACAGAGCATTCATATTTGACCTAATATTTTTGAACTAATTACCTATTAAGATAGTATTTTTTATAGCTAGACTCTATGTAGGGTACATGAATTATAAATATTATTGATGCATAATCTCAAATTAATTTCTGAGTTCCAGATTGCACTGAGTACATGTCAGTCATTGTTTTGGGGGAATGGTAATGTATATAGGTCCTAATATTTTTCTTCCATAAAGTCCTTTTTTTTAAGCACTTGCTCATTTCCTGGGAATTGGCACATTTGTTGAAAAGAAGAAAAATAAAAAAAGCCAGGGATTTGGCTTTTACTATTACAACATAAAGTCAGAACTTTTCTCTTTTCTTCCTAGAAATCATGCAAAAGCAATAAACAAAAAAAAGAAGAAGAAAAGAAAAAAAGGAGAACAAGAAACATAAACACAAATCTATTTAAGCAAAAGTAGGAAACAGTGAATGTTCAAACCTCAATGTAAGTGAAAAAAAGTCCTAAAGTATAGAGGGGGCCAAAGTATTCATAAAAAGAATCCAAGAGAGGATCAACCAGGAGCCAAAGACCTAGAAGTCTGTATGGGGAAGAAAACTGTTCCTCATGTAAAAATACTAAGTGCTACATAACATGCAATTTTCCTTGTATAGCTTGACTAAAAGAAGCTTGGAACAATTACATGTGGCCATAAAAAGAAAAGCTCTAGGGCACGTGGGTGGCTCAGTCGGTTTAGCATCCGAGTCTTGATTTAGGTTCAGGTAATGATCTCATAGTTCATGTCCTCTCTCTCTGCCCTTTCCCCTGCTCATGCTCTCTCTCTCTCTCAAAATAGGTAAGCAAACATGAAAGAAAGAAAGAGAGAAAGGAAGGGAAAGGAAGGAAAGGAAGAGAGGAGAGGAAGGGAGAGGGAGAGGGAAGGGGAGGGAGAGGGAAGGGGAAGGGGAGGGGAGGGGAGGGGAGGGGAGGGGAGGGGAAGGGGAGGGGAAGGGGAAGGGAAGGGAAGGGAAGGGAAAAGTTCCAAGTTACATTACTGCTGATTCACATCAAATGTTCAGTGTGGATGGACTTCCATTAGAAGTAGGTACAAATATTTACACTGTGTTTAAAGCCTTGGCTTTGCACTAGTTGTGAGAGTGTCTGTTTAAGGGAGATGGAAAAAGAAACGTTTAAAACAAAATTTTTTTAACATTTATTTATTTTTGAGAGACAGAGAGAGAGAGAGAGCGTGAGCAGGAGAGGGACAGAATGAGAGGGAGACACAGAATCCAAAGCAGGCTCCAGGCTCTGAGCTGTCAGCACAGAGCCCAATACGGGGCTCAAACTCAATGACTGTGAGATCATGACCTGAGCTGACGTCAGATGCTTAACCGACTGAACCACCCAGGTGCCCCAAGAAACATGTTTTAAAGGAGAGATGGGAATGAAGCTACAACTCCTTCATAATTCTGATAAATATTAGGACATGGACCCCATTTATATGTTGCTTATAAAGGACATGTGTAAAACCTAAGAAACAAAAAGATTAAAATTAAAGAGATGCAAAAAATCAGCCCACCAAAATAGATATAAAGAAAATGTACTGATGTATTAGTTGTGGTGAAAGGTAAGCTGCCAAAACAAACACAAACATTACTTTAAATAAGTTAGTTTTTTTTCTATCCTATAATATTCCAGAATATAAGGCAGTCTGTGCTTTATAAAGTAATTCAGGCTAGCTGACAGTCTGCCCATCCTCTGTCCTCCATATGATTTTATAAGAACGCCTTAAGTATTTTTATATCTTATCAGTTGAAAGAAAGAAGGAGTTAAAATATAGCAATCAGTGTTCTAAAGATGACCTGAAATTTGCACATACCGCACCATTCACATCCCACTTGTGACCTTAAATGCATGACCAAACACACCAGAGAGACTGAAAATGTGTTCCATAGACCATTAGACAAAGCATTGTGATGGCAGAACACATACATTCTGACATGAATAGCTATATTAGCACTCAAAAAAATCAATTGTAAGACAAAAAAAAATTACTTAATAAGTGATCCAATACATCAGGAATATAAATGATTACAAATTACTCTGTACCTAACAAATGAAGCAACTATAAAGATGGAAAAAAAAAAAAGCAGTGACTGACATTCTACAACCATGATGCAGACTGTAAATACCAACATGATTTATTGGTAAGTGAGTCAAACTTGAAAAAAAAATACTTTACACATAAATAGAGATCATTTGAACAGTCAAAGTAACAAGGTTGATATTTAAGGAATATATAGGACCCTGAATGAGAGTACAGAAAGTATTACCTTCAAAAAAAGAAAAAGAAAGATTTTTTTTAATTTTTTTTAACGTTTATTTATTTTTGAGACAGAGAGAGACAGAGCATGAACGGCGGAGGGGCAGAGAGAGAGGGAGACACAGAATTGGAAGCAGGCTCCAGGCTCTGAGCCATCAGCCCAGAGTCCGACGCGGGGCTCGAACTCACGGACCTTGAGATCGTGACCTGAGCTGAAGTCGGACGCTTAACCAACTGAGCCACCCAGGCACCCCAGAAAAAGAAAGATTTAACCAAAGTTGGCCCTTAGTAGCTCATAAAAAAATTTTAAATGATTCAAGAATCCAAATCAAATATAACCATATCATGATTATGATTATAAAGCAATTAAAGCAAATAACAGAAATTCAAAGAACTATCATCTCTAAGTTATATAACTCCTATAAATTAATAAAATATATTAACCCAATAAAAATGGAATATCATTTCACTCATCACACAAAAACATTTTTAAAATCTTGAAAAATGACAAGTTTTATCAAAGGTGTAGGTAATTCTTATGCACTGCTGTGGGAGGAATTTAATAAAATAGTCTGGTAGTATCTCGTCAGGCCAAGCATTTGTATATTCTTCAACATAATATGGAATTGTTCAAGAGAATCTTTTGTACATGAATACCAAGAGACTTTTATAAGAGTATTCATAGCAGCATTATTAGTAACAGAAAATAATACTGACTTCTATTAAAATAATAGATATAAAAACCTTGGTTTATGTTTATTACATAATAAGAAATAACTCTAGAAACAAAATTTTTGTTTTCTGTGAACAAGATCTGTTGAAGAGACTACTTTGTCACGTTGTACGTTCTTGACACCCTTGTCAAAGATCAGTTGACGTCATGTGCATGAGCTTATTTCTAGGTTCTCTTTTCTGTTCCACTGGTCTAATTGTCTGTCTTTATGCAAGTACCATACAGTTTTAATTACTGCAGCTTTGCAATATATATTGAAATCAAAATGTATCATGCCTCTAGCTTTGATCTTCATTGGCTATTCTGGGTCTTTGTAGATCTATATGATTTTAAAATTACTTTTTCTATTTCTATTAAAAATGCCATTGGTGTTTTGAGGGTGATAACACTGAATCTGTTGATTATTTTGGATAGTGTGGACGTTTTAACAATATTCAATACTAATCCTTCCAACCCATTAATATGGGATGCCCTTCTACTTATTTGTATTTTTGTCAATTTCCTTCCTCACTGACTTATCATTATCAGTGTACAGATCTTTCACCTCTTTGGTTAAATTTATTCCTGAGAATTTTATTGCTTTTGATGGTACTATAAATGGGATTGTTTATTTAATATCTTTTTCAGGTGGTTCATTGTGTATTCTGCAACTTTAGTGAATGCATATATGCTAAAAATAGTTTTGTGTAGTCCTTGGAGTTTTCTACATACAGGATTATGTCATTTGCAAACAGAAATAACTGTATTTATTCCTTTCCAATCTGGATCCATTTTTAATTTTTTTTTCTTGCTCAATTACTCTGACTAGGATTTCTCAACTTATACCTTACACAGACATCAACTCAAAATGGATTAAAAACTTAAGCATAAAACCCTAAAGCCATTTAACTAGAAAAAAAAAGAAAAGAAAAAAAGACAGGGTAAATCTTCTTGCCATTGGTCCTGGCAGTGATTCTTGGATATGGCACTAAAAGCACAGACATGAAAAACAAAAACAAACAAACAACAACAAAAACAACAACAACCACAACAACAAAAAGGGACTACATCAAACTAAAAAGCTTTTGTGCAGCAAAGAAAATTAACAGAATGAAAAGGCAACCTACAGAATAGGAGAAAATATTTGCAAACTGTATACCTGATAAAGGGTTAATTTCTACAATAATCAAGAGCTCCCACAAATTAATAGCAAAAGCAAAGATCCAATTTAAAAATGGGCAAACAGTTATGAAATGAATAAGTCATGAGAATAAAAGGTACAACATAGGGAATATGGTCAATGGTACTGAAACAGCATTGTATAGTGACAGATAGTATCTTCACTTGTGGTGAGCATGGCATGATGTATAAACTTGAATCACTATGTTGTACACATGAAACTAATGTAACATTGTGTGCCAACTATATTTAAATTAAATAAAAATGGACAAAAATCTTGAATAGATATTTCTCCAAATAAGACATACAAATGAACAACAGGTATACGAAAAGATACTCAATATTGTTAATTTTCAGGGAAATGCTAGTCGAAAATAAAAGGAGATATCATCTTACACTTGTTAGGGTTATTATTATAAACAACCAAATGATAGTAAGAGTTGGCACAGTTGTGAAAAAACTGGAATCCTGTACCCTGTTGGTGGAATTAAAATGGTGCATAGGCTGTGGGAAAACAGTATGGAAATTGCTCAAACAATGAAAAACAGAATTATATGATCCAGAAGTCCTATATCTGGTATTTATCCAAAGGAAATGAAATCAGTATCTTGAAGATATATCTCTATTCTCATGTTTATTGCAGCACTATGCCCAAAAGTCAAGATATGGGAACAACCCAAGTGTCCACTGCCACATGAAGAGATAAAGAAAATGTGGTATGTACACAAAATAGAATATTATTCAGCCTTGAAAAGGAAGAAAATGCTGTAATCTGCAAAAGGATGAACCTGGAAACAGTCAGATAAGGACACATTTTATGTCATTCTGCTTATACAAAATATACAAAATAGTGAATTCACAGAAACAAAGAATACAATGAAGGTTGTCAGAGGCTGTGGGAGAAAATAGGGAGTTGTAATTCAATGGGTATAAAGTTTCAGATGAATGCATTCTAAAAATCTGCAGTACAATATAATGTCTATAATTAACTGTTATCAAAAACCAAACAAACCCTCAAAGAAACACAAGGAAATTCTGAGAAATGTTGGATATCTATTACATTGACTATGGTGTTTGCATAAATCCAAACTCAATAAAATATGCAAATTAAACATGCACAGTTCTAGGTATATCAGTTATACTTCAACAAAGCTGTTAAAATTCAGAAATATAACATCAATTGAAAATGCAAATCAAGGGCCACCTGGGTGTCTCAGTCAGTTAAGCATCTCTTTTGATTTTGGCTCAGGTCATAATCTCACAGTTTGTGAGTTCAAGCCCCATGTCAGGTTCTGCAAGAGCAATGCAGAGGCCGCTTTAGATTCTGTCTCCCTTTCTCTCTGACCCTTCCCTGTTTTCTCCAGCTCTCTTTCTCTCAAAATAAATATTTTTTAAAAATGCAAATTGAAGAAAATGTACAATATAATGCCTTTAGCATAATGTTCTAAAGTAATATGAAGGGTGCCTGGGTGGCTCAGTTGGTTAATTGGTGGGCTCCTGATCTCAGCTTAGGTCATGATCTCAAGGTTCATGAGATCAAGCTCAAAAATGGACTCTGCGACCACAGCACAGAGCCTGCTTGGGATTGTCTCTCACCCTCCAATCTCTGCCCTTATCCCACTCATGCACATGCTCTCTCTCGAAATAAAATTACAAAAAATAAAGTAATATTAAACAATACAATGCTAATAATACATATCTATGTGGTTGTAGCAACATCAACAAAGTTATTAAAAAAATATGAGGGGAATCAGGATAATGGTTCCCCCTCAAAGGGATGAAAGAGAAGCAACAGTTTTGTTAACATGGGTTTCTGGATGAACATATTGTGGTAGATTCTTCATTATATATATACCTATATGTTGCTCGAGTTTTTACTAAGTATTAATACATTTCTATTATGTCTAAAGTAGGATAAAAATCCACAGTTGCCTGTGGGAAAAGAATGGTTCAGTTATTCATACTAGCAGAGTGTGAAAATAATTGCAGTTAGGCTTCAAGCCCTGGTCCCAAACGCTTCTGTAGATGACAAAACACACCTTAACCAAAGAGGCTGCCATTTACACAGGCTACAATATGAGTGGTAACCCCCGGAGGTGAGCAATACAGTGATTTACTAGTTGCTACTCCACATGAGCACTATTTCAGGAATAAATAACTATATCAAAAAAATAAACCAAAAACAATGAAATAACACAAATTAGAAATGATATAATTCCAGAGATTAAATTAAAACAAAAAAAACCACACTAATATTGAATCATTAAAATGACACAAGGGCACCTGGGTGGCTCAGTCGGTTAAGTGTCTGACTTCAGCTCAGGTCATGATCTCACAGTTAATGGGTTCGAGCCCCGCATGGAACTCTGTGCTGACAGCTCAGAGCCTGGAGCCTGCTTCAGATTCTGTGTCTCCCCCTCTCTCTGCTCCTCCCCTGCTCATGCTCTGTCTCTGTCTCTCTCAAAAATAAAATGACACAAAATGACCCAGGAAAAAATGTACCATATTGCCTAATGGCTTAAAATAAACAAAGGCATCTTTAAAACACTAAGAAAACTTGAGAGAAAGGAGAATTTTTTGTGCCAAAAAAAGAGTTCTCAGAGTTGTTCACAGCAATAATCAACAAAAGTCTTAAGGAAAACCATGTGTGTGAAGATTTTTAAAGAAGCCCAGATTCTTAGCTTCTCCTTCTGTTACACAGTACTTTATCTCTTTAAATACAAATATTGCATTCTTCATAAAAAACAAGAGTTTAGGCAAGACAATATGTAAATATTCATTGATATGCTCCGGTTCATCTTGTAGGGGACTGTAATGATCAACACAGATTATTTAATATTTTTTCACTTTTTGGTCCTTGACTATACAAATTGTTGATGGAATGAATGGAGTGATCTTAACATGAATAACAAAAATACTATCCCCATGAAGAGTTTAGAGATTAATAATTTTGAAGGTCGGAACTTGTAAGAGGAGTTGTCTGACAGATTAGTCAGATATCCCTTTAAAAACAACTTGTTTATCTTACATTTTAAATCACTAATGTGCCATTTTTTCCTTAGTGGGATTCATTTTCTTCTACTATCAATAGAAAATCATGTGTGCTAGCTGATGCAAATGATTATAGATGGGCACTATGCCTTATTAGGTGATCCTGCTATTGATTATCACAGAAATGATGTGTTATGATCAACTTGTCTGAAACCATTATAAATGGTTGACTTTAAACATTTTGGGATTATGATTAATCCAAATTTATGAATTACTGGTGCTCAACTATATGTAATTGCCCTTCCTATGAAATAATTATCAACTAGAATTCACAGAACAGAGTAGTCTTTTTTTTAATATGAAATTTATTGTCAAATTGGTTTCCATACAACACCCATTGCTCATCCCAACAGGTGCCCTCCTCAATGCCCATCACCCACCCTTCCCTCCCTCCCACTCCCCCATCAACCCTCAGTTTGTTCTCCAGAGTAGCCTTTTTATTCTGCCATCTCCAACCTCCAGATAACCAAGAGGTGTGTGTGTGTTGTGTGTGTGCGCGCGCTTTCGTGTATGTGCACCTGGACATACTCTTTGGAAAATTTACTTGAGATGGTTTTCCAGCTTCTTCAGTGGAAATGGAATGTTTGCTTCAAACATTTCAAGCATAAAATTAATATGGACACATTTAATGGCGACAATCTGTGTAACTATGATTCTCAAATTTCCCACATATCAAAGTGGATTAGGAACTAACTACTTTATGAGGAAGATGACGGTGCATGTGATATGTATGATTTCAGCTCACTTTTCATTAAAGGTGGGGTTGAAATCTACTCAGGATCACATTTTTGTAAGACTGTTTCACATTCTCACTAAGGAATTGAACTCAATTTTCTAGTTGGGTTCTGATTAAAGCCAGAAAGTTTTCCTAAACTTAGAATAATTGGTAATAGCACTGTAACATTTCACTAGCAAATAAACACTGAATAAAACTATTTAAAGAAATAGTTAAATAGGACTATTAGCATATACACATATATATGTCCAATATGGGGTAAATAATAAAATAGAGTAAAAGTAAAATAATTTCCATGGAAAATGGAAACATTTCTGACAATTATATGATGATTTAGCATTTACTCTGCTGTTTTTGAAAGAGGACAGAGAGAAAAATAAAATAAAATGGTGAATATAAAAAAAGAAAGGATGTGAGAAAGCAGGTTATTTTTATTTGGTGCTGAAACATATCATTTTTGTTTCTAACAGAAAAGTTTTGGATACCATCCTTGTTTATTTAATGCTCTTTCTGACTCTGCCCACTATTATAATGACTTAGGAATCCTTACATAACTACTATCTTCTCACAGTTTGATGATAAGGACTGAAATAGATATTATTTATATCATGAAGGTAAAAATTGATATGGAGAAAAATAATATTCTAGGAAGATGTGAGACCAGATAAAAGAGATCAAACATTGTATTTCATAATGTAATGTACTTGTGAATATAGTTGTTAGCATTTCAATCATATTCTGTGCATATATGAGGTAGTTATAATTTTTACAAATTTGCATAATATCAAATACACAAGTATTATAAAAGATAAATAAAAATTCAGATTTAATCTCTTTAAACACCTCTAACACCAATAATGTCTTTTAATTTTTAATGGACTGTAGGTAAAGGTAACTAGAAAAAATATTTCAAGTTAAACTTTTTATTAAGTTTAAAGAATGATTACTTAAACTATATTTAAAGTCATATGAAAATAATAAGTATCAATTTAATCAACTATTAAAACAATTACATTGTTAATCATGTTTTTCTGTTGGTAATAACGGCATGTATATTTAACTTAAAAATATTTCAACAAAAACTCAGTGAATAAAAAATTGAGTGATTTCCTACAAAGAAAGAACCTATAAATTCTAAAACAAATTTACATTTACTTACAAGTCATTTCATATGCTATTACTATTTTCAGATGGTTGATATGCTATAAAATTTTTAACTTTGCTCCAAGCAGAATACTGGCCTATAAAAATATAAATTCTAATTCTGGAAGCAGAATTAAAAAAATACCTCAAAACTGAAACTATTTAAAATATTTTATTATTAGTATGTGAAAACAGAATCAATGCATATAATCCTATTGCTTCTTAAAAATAAAAATGATAGGGGCAACTGGGTGGCTCAGTTGGTTAAGTATCTGACTTTGGCTCAGGTCATGATCTCACAGTTCGTGAGTTCAAGCTCCACCTAGGGCTGTGTGCTGACAACCCAGAGCCTGGAGCCTTCTTTGGATTCTGCATCTCCCTCTCTCTTTCTGCCCCTACGCTGCTCATACTCTCAAAAATAAAATAAAACATTAAAAAAAAACATTTAAAAGGAAAGAAGGAAAGAATGATGAACACTGAAGAAGCATAAATACCTACCTCTTTCATGTGGAGTTTCCACCCTCAACCCCGTAAAAACATCTCGGCAAATTATGTAATGGAAAAATAATTTCTTGGGAGTAACCGTAATATAGGGAAAAACTCAAATCACATATGAATGATTTTATTAGGGCTACAGAAACAAGCCATTACTGAATGCCTACTATAGATTGGTTTGGTACTAAGCAAAATAGATTTGTTTTCCTCACAACTACGTATTATTTTAACCCATTTTACAGGCCAGACAGCTGAAACCTAGGCAAAAATATCTGTAGTGTCACTCCTAATTACTATTGGTGCTGACATTCAAATGCAGATAAGTGAATATAAACCTATATTTTTAGTAATGAAACAATAATGCAATGTGTTATACCACAGTTACTGATTTTAATATTCATTATTATTACCCCCAAAATAATGTCAGTTATTTCCTGTTATATTGCATACCTTCTTAAATAAAAGATATATAATGAATCAAACATTAGTTTTTGCTGTATTGTTTTATAAATAATGCTCCATATAATTATTTTATACTATATGACACACCTGAAAACATGAAGCTCAGAGCAAGTATGCTCTTAACCTTGGAATAGTATTAAGTATGGCATTATGCAATATAATAATTACAAAATCTATACAGAAATAATATGAAAACATTTAGTACTTTTCGGTTCACATTTTTGTAGTTGTAAAGATTAATTAACAAATCTATGATGAAAATATTATACATGAAAATATTAACTTATTATAGATAGAAAAATAAATTATAGATTCAATGCAATCTCAATCCAAGTTTTTTTTTGTAAACATTGATAAACTGATTCTAAGGTTCATATGGAAAGGTAAAAGAGCCAGAATAGCCAACACCAAAATAGAAGTAGAACTGACACTTCCTGACTTTCAGACTTATTATAAAGCTGCTGTAATCATGACACTGTGGTATTAGCAAAAGAATGGGCAAGTGAATCAATGGAACAGAATAGAGAAGAGAGAAATAGACCCCTATAAATACTGTCAAGTGATCTTTGACAAAGGTGCAAAGGCAATACAATGGAGAAAAGACAGTTTTGTCAATAGATGGTGCTGGAACAACTAGATACCTGTATAAGACAAAAACAAAAACAAAAAAAAACAAAAACAAGAAAAGAATCTAGACACAGACCTTATAGTCTTCACAAAAAGTAACTCAAAATGGATCACAGACCTAAATGTAAAATGCACAACTAAAAAACTAGAATATAACATAGGGAGAAAATATAAATGACCTTTGGTTTGGCAATAAATTTTATTTTGGCAATAAATAAATAACACAATGATACAAAGAACTGGTAAGCTGGACTTGATTAAAATTAAAAACTTCTGCTCTGCAAAAGACAGTATCAAGATAATTAAAAAAAAGCCACAGACTAGGAGAAAATATTTGCAAAAAAACACATCTGTTAAAGGACTCATTCAAAATTTATAATGAGGTCTTAAAACTCAACATGAAGAAAGTGATCAATTAAAAAATGGCCCAAAGACCTTAAAAAACATTTTATCAAAGGAGATACACAGATAGCATATAAGCATATGAAAAGATGCTCCACATCATATATCATCAGGGAAATGTAAATTAAAACAATAATAAGATATCACTTACATACCTATTAGATGGCCCAAATACAGAAAAATGACAACACCATGTGCTGTTGAGGATGTGGAGCAACAGGGACTCTCATTCACTGCTGCTGGGAATACAAAATGCTAACGCCACTTTGAAAGATGGTTTGGCAGTTCCTAAAAAAACTAAACATATTCTTACTATTTGATTCAGCAATCACAATTCTTGATATTTACTCAAAAGCTGAGTGTATGCCTACACAAAATCCTGCACAGAGATGTTTAGAGTGGCTTTATCCATTATTGCCAAAATTTGGAAGCAACCAATATGTCCTTCAGTAGATCAAGAGATTAAAAAAACAAACAAACAAAAAGTATGGTACAATCATACAATGGATTATTCTTCAAGCCTAAAAAGAAATGAGCTATCAAATCATGTAGAAGTAAGAAAGAAATGTAAATGCATATGACTCACTGAAAAAGAAGTCAATTTAGAAAGATTCCATCCCGTTTGATTCCAACTTTATGACTTCCTGGCAAGGACAAAACTATGGAGACACTTAAAATATCAGTGATTGTCACAGGTTTGGAGGGAGTAAGGGATGAGTATGTGGAACACAGAGGATTTTTAGGGTAGCAAAGCTAGTCTGTATGATATTATAATGGTAAATATGTGTCATAAATTTGTCCAAAAACACAGGATGTATAACACCAAGAGTGAGCCCTAATATAACCTATGAACTGGAGTGAAAACGATATTTATGTTCATTAATTGTAATAAATGTACCACTTTGGTGGGGTGAGCTGTTAAAGGGAGTGGCTATGCATATATGGAGACACAGGGATATATGGGGAATCTCTGAACCTTCTACTCAATTTTTCTGTGAACATAAAATCTCCAAAATAAAAAAAAAGTAGTTTTTAAATAAAAATAAATTAGCTACATTCACTATCTATCCCTAACTGGTATGTATATGTATGTATGTATGTATGTATGTATGTATGTATGTGTGTGTATATATATATATATATATATATATGTATATATATACACACACATATATATACACATATACACACACACACACATATGGACAAAATTCTTTAAAACTCAACTTATATATCAATTTAGAAAACATTTAAACTGCCACGAAAGCATCAAAAAGAACTACTATTTTTAAAAATTTAGGGTGCCTATGATTTGTCTTAAAAAGGTGTCACTTCTTATAGTGACATATAAAGAAAACTGAAAACTCTGCTGACCGACCACCAGAAATCATAAAGAGGCTTGGGGTAAGTAGAAATATCAAGTGTGGGACTTCAAAGATTTTGTGAAAAAAATTAGCTATGGAAAAAAACTTTATTAATTTTTTATGTTTATTTACTTTTAAGAGAGAGAGAGAGAGCGCATGAGAGAGTATGGGGCAGGGAGAGGTGAGGAGAGGGAGACACGGAATCCGAAGCAGGCTCCAGGCTCCTAGCTGTCAGCACAGAGCCCAACACAGGGCTCGAACTACGAACTGTGAGATCATGACCTGATATGAAGTAGGACACTCAACCAACTGAGCTACCCAGATGCCCCTAAAGTGAAAATTTTGAATAAGATATTTCCTTTCGGTAATGTAATAAAAATAAATAACCTGATATAGTTTTCATTGTCCTTTACATTTAACAAGTGGTCCTCTCTGCCATGTTAATGTATGCAAAATAATCTATAATAGTGCTTGACCAGAGTAGCACTCAAAAATGATTCTTTATTCCCCTGTCATTTCTACTGGTTGTCATTGGTCCCATGATTTTGATCCCTCCTGTTAGCCCTTATTTTGCTAAAATATACATGTCTCAGTATTAGCAAATAATAGCTAATCAGCTTTACTGCGATATTACTTACAGGTAATAAAATTCACCACATTGTAGTATACAATATGGTGACTTGAAAATGTATACAGTTATGTAAGCATCACCACAGTTAACTTTAAAACACTTTAGGCACCTTTTGGGATGAGCACTGGGTGTTGTATGGAAACCAATTTGACAATAAACTTCATATATTGAACAATAAATAAATAAATACATACATACATACATACATACATACATACATACATACATACATACATACCAAAATAAATAAATAAAACACTTTAGCTGCTGGGGCACCTGGGTGGTTCAGTCGGTTGAGCGACCGACTTTGGCTCAGGTCATGATCTCGCGGTCTGTGAGTTCGAGCCCTGAGTCGGGCTCTGTGCTGACAGCCCAGAACCTGGAGTCTGCTTGGATTCTGTGTCTCCCTCTCTCTCTTCCCCTCCCCCACTCATGCTCTGTCTCTCTCTCTCTGTCAAAAATAAACATTAAAAAATATAATAAAAATACAACACTTTAGCTGCCTCAGAAATTTCCTTCATTCCCCCCTGACCCTGACTCTTCTTGGACCTCTAGGGTTTTCTCTGAGTGGAGCCCTCCCCTCTGGTACTCTGTCTTGTGAATATTAGTACCTTCGCCTCCCAGAACTCCAACTTCATTATATTATCTCAGGGAGTCTGCATGGATCAGCTTGGTCTCTCTGTTCCCTACACCACAACATGGAAACCCTCTCGGGAAGATAAGTGTGGCAGTATAGGATCCACCCCTCTACTTCCCATCTCTCAAGGATCACTTTTCACTATTGCCTGATGACCAGTATTTTAAAAACAACTGTGTTATTTATTTATTTTGTCTGTTTTTGACGGTTTCAGGCAAGAGGGCAAATCTGATCCCTATTATTCCTTCTAGGCTAGAGATGGAAGCAGTTTATTATATAAGCCAGACTAGGTTCTTCTCAGGAAGGCTTAAATGTCTTATCTAATATCACACTTCATGCGACAAGTTTAAAATCCTTCATAATAATTCAAATATGTAGACAAGTTACACCAGAAGTTACACCCATTTCCATGATGGTGTATCTAAAGAAAAGTAAAATTAAAAAATGTCCCCTACCCTGCCCACTATATATGAACTGACTGAGAGCAGAGATTTTTCTGGCACAACAAACATGGTTGCTTCTAAAGAAGGTACTTAGAAAATACTTTTCTTAAATTGTCTTCTTTTCTTCATTTTCCATGCCAGGAAATATTTGTTCGTTCTGTATCATTTCTATTATACTTTTGTTCTTTAGTGATGTCTCTGAATTTGAAAGTGTGCAAATTAACTGTATCTCTACTCTTTGCTTTCCTCTCTGTTTTTGCATTTGATCCCTGTATTATTTTTCTATTACTCAATTTGCCCATGACTAAACTTTGACACCTACCCATTTGCAACTGATCACTAGTATATACTTCTGTGTATATGTCAATATCTGTAATTCATTAAATATATAGGTTTTATGGAATTTATTTATTTATTTTAGAGAGAGACAGAGAGTAAGCAAGTAGGGGATAGGAGCAGAAGGAGAGACAGAGAGAATCTCAAGCTGGCTCCATGCTCAGTGGGGAGCCTGACAAGGTGCTCAATCCCACAACCAAGGGATCATGGCCTTGGCCAAAATCAAGAGTTGACACTCAAATGACTGAGCCACCCAGGCTCCCCTGAAATATATAGGAGGTTTTAAGGGAACCAATAATGTTGCTTATATTTTCCAAAAGTTAACATGCTGTACTATAGTGATATGTAATATGTATTTCGTATTTCAGGAGTTACAAATAGAGCTGTTTTAGTTACACTATTAATATTGAAAATGAACATTCTACAACCTCTGAAATGCCCACTTGCATTCTATAAAATTATACTACAAGAAATTAAAGATTTTTATGAGAGAAAAGAATTATTGTAAATTATAGAGAATATGCATCATTAAACACATACATAACTAAAGAGTTCAGTTTTAAAGATCATTTCATTGAGTTAACATATATTTTTTTTAATTATCACTTCCTTTTATATGCCATTCATAGTGTATTATTTCCTTGGAGTACAATGCTAAAAGCTGCAATAAAGTATGGGTTAAGGAAATTGAATAAATGTCATACTTGGGTCTAGTAAAGCAGTAGACAGCTATAAATCGAAAACATTGACAAAGCTTTTCGCTTTGGAACAAACTTTTTTTATTTTTATTCTTTGCAAATTAAAAAAGATTTCCAGGAGGAACAACAACAACAAAATCTAAAAGACTGTATCCTTAAGAGATTCAAATATTTTGAGCCACACATTTACATTCATGCTGTATGTTAAAAAATCCAGTTTTATCATGATTGGTACTTTATAAAATGGTTTGTAAAACAGTATAAAATAAATTTTAAAAGTCAAATAAAATCGTTACCCCTTTAGTTTTTCCTTGCATCCTTAATACATATTGACTTTACTTTTGATTTATAAAATGATTTAGTACTATTGATTTTCTCAGTTTCTGAATTAATCTTTCTACTTTTCTAATTCTTTAATACTTGTCTCTTGTTCAGTTTCTTTGGGTTGTGGCATCTTGTTCTCTTGGTATTACTTTTTTTTAACTTTTCTATTTTTGTGTCTATTTCTACATACATCTCACATGTTTGTGTATCATATTAAGCACATTGAGTAGACTTACCCACTCAATATGTAGTTTCTTAGTCTTCATGTTAATTAATCCTTGTATCACATTTATATTCCATGTTGGCTGACCATCCAGATTCCTATGTCATATCCTTCATATGCTTTTTCAGTTGACTAAAACAAATCCATTTTGATTCAATGGCCTATTTTCTAGAAAGATTAGATTATCCCTCTGCTAATAAACTAAATATAAAAATGAGATATGTATAAAGCTAATTACAAGAAACCATGTGTGTGTGTGAAGATGGTAACTAGTTTCTATATGGTAAATTGATTAGAGGTCAGGTTTTCATCATTCCAGTGATTTTCTGGGGAAAAGACAAATAGATCTCCACAGGGATGTTGGAGTGCAGATTTGAGAATGGCGGAGGAGGCAGATAACATAGGAAAACTTGTTACCTTTTTTTTTTTTTTTAATAGAAAACACTACCATGTGTAGTTTAAAGCTGAATTAGAAGACTAAGTAAATTATATTAATTCAATATGCAACCCATATAAAAAGAGTTAAAATTAGTCATTTATACAGTGAAATTTATTAGCCTCACCATCTCACTAAATTAGCATTTTCTCAAAAGTAATGAACACATTCAAACTGAAACACTTAATTCATTGTGGCATAAACCATTGGAAGAATGTATGTAATTTTAAATGCTTCTTTGTCAATGATGTAGATATAAAAGATGTTATTCAAATGAATAGACAAATTGCTTATAAAGAACATAAACTATGACTAAAATATCAGAACTGAAAATACGGTTTATAGTATTGAAAACTTCTGAGAAGAGCTATCATAGCATTTTCATACATATGAAAACTTCCAAGAATTAATCACTGAATAACTTCAAATGTGAATATTTTACTTTTATGAAGGCAGCCATCAGAAAAAATAATATAAACTATTATTCTGATGCACTATTTATCATCGCTGCTCTTTCACTAAATTGTTCTGTACCTTACTGTGAATAGTGCATTTAAGTCTTCCCCTGTAGGATGCAACATTTTGTGCCTTCTAAGAGTGCCTCAGTGACCTTCTCTCTCTTAGTTGGTATGTGACCTATGTAGAATGGCCTGGTTTTTAATTACTTATAGAGGTGAGTGAAAATCTGCCATGTCCTTCGTGTGTGTTCATGTTTTCATTTAGATCTACCAATTTTTGACTTCAGATTGTTACTAAGTGAAATTAAAATTAAAATTTTTATAACTTTTTATGGGAATGAACCTTAATATTACAATAAATACTTCTCCTTTTCTGTAGGATGGTCCCTTACTTAAAGCTTAATTAGTCTGATACTAGTATACTTAGCAATTTTTCTTTTTATTATCACATATATTGTTCTACCACTTTTTTTCAATCTCTTGAGTTTTATTTCTGTCATAATTCAATATAACAATTACTTTCAAGTTACTTTCATAACTTGAATGTTTAGTTCATTTATATTAAGTGTAATTATACAAATGTACTTTTATAATATTTGACACCATTATTTATGTTCCTTTGTCCATATTTCTTGGCTTTTGGGGATTAAGCAAATATTTTAATAAATTTTTTTCTCTATTAAATTTCTAGTTATATGTTGTATTGGTTATTTTAGATTTACTATGTTCCCTTAAGTTCTTATACTTTAAAAACAATCAGTACTTTTGCCATGTAGCTGATATTGCTAGAACTACAGAATACTTCACAAGGCATATTGTTTCTGATTTTAAATTATTTATGGATTTTTATTTTCCACCCATTTCAGATTTTATAAGACTGCATTGATTTTTATATTGTCAATACTCACTTACATTTTCCCACATATTTAACCTCTCCAGTATGTTTCTTTCCATTTTCCATTTCCATATTTCTACCAGGAATCTTTTTTTTTCTTTTTTTTTTTTTTTTTTTTTTTTTTTTTGCCAGAAGATTTCCTCTCACTATTTATTTTAGGCCAGGCTGACTCACTATGCATTATCATCAGTTACATGTATGTCTGAAAACATAATTTTTGTATCTTACTTTTTTGATTACAGAATAATTTTTTGGGAGTAAATTTTCCTATACTATAATGATGTCATCCTTTTTCCTTCATCTTCCTTCCTTCCTTCCCTCTTTCCTTCCTTCCTATCAATTTTCTTTCTTTCTTTCTTCCTTGCTATTTTTGTATACAAGTTGGATGAATGTCTATATAGTTGCTTTTTTGAAGATAATGTGTATTTTATTCTAGAAATTTTAAGATTTTCTTTTTAACTTTAACTTCATCTTCCGTTTTTTGTTGTGTTGTGTTTTGTTTTGTTTTGTTTTTTGCCATTGTGCTTCATGGAACATCTTGGATGAAAGTTGATGATTTGCATCAATTTTGCAAACTTACTGTAATTAATTTTTTTCAGTATTGCCTAACCCATTCTCTCTGCTATCTCCTGCTGGGACTAATTAAATACCTACTAAAATAGTTGAGTCTGTCTCATGTGTGTCATAAACTCTTTTCCCCCATTTTTCTCCCTTGCTTCAGTCTGGATATTTTCCATTGACCCATGTTTTAGTTCAAAAGTTTTGTCCTCTGCTATGTATAATTTGCTCTACAATCCTTTCCAGTACTTATTAATTCCATTTTTGCATTTTTTTAATTCTAGAAGAGTCAATTTCATAAATTGGTTTACACTCCAAAACTCTGTGGAAATTCTCCTCTCCTTCATCTATCTTGTCTACTTTTTCCATCTTTCTTTCATATCTCTTTTCATCACTTTCAATTTTTTCCTCTTTTCTCTTAAAGGGATTTTTCATTTCAAATTTATTTTAATAACAAAAGAAAATAAGAAATACTGAATGAGGCCACACAAGAAAAAGTTACTGAATTGTTCAGCTATTACTAACATGAGAAGAACTCTTTGGATATTTTTCTGACCAAAGGGAAAAAAATTCTAGCAACCAGAAAGTTAGTCAACTATATAAACAAGTTGCTTTCAATTTGAGCAACACACTTCACATTAGTCAGTATAAAATCAAAGTCTAGGCTTATCTTATATATTTGATTCTCTCTTTAATCCAGCCAATAGGTCTTTCAATTGAGCATCGCTAAGTTTCCAGCTATGACACTTTATAATCAAAGTAAATTCACCTAATTCAAAAATAAATAGATCAGAAAATAATATATATCTATTGGGGATATATGTTCATTTTACTAAGGTTTCAATCACCTTCAGCCACTGCAAAAGATGTCCACTGACATTCCATCTAGCAATAGGTAGTAAAAAAACCTTAATGCTGACAAAGTACTTTGGAGTTTAAAACTTCTCACCCAACCCGATACACAAAATGTCTCATACAGAGCTAGTTACCATGACCATATAACTAATGAGGATTCAGATAAATATATCATGTATACCACATGGACAAAGAGCAGAGATTACTATATCAGTAACTGAAGCTGCTTGGACTAATTGCAATTCTCAATCTCAGATAATGTATCTATTATTAGTACTCAAAATATTTCACTCTCAAAATATGGTCTCTCAGTGCACTGTCACATGTTTTTTTTTTTTATTTTTTTAAAGTTTATTCATTTTTGAGAGAAAGAGAGACAGAGTGTGAGCAGGGGAGGGGCAGAGAGAGGAAGACACAGGATCCAAAGCAGGCTCCAGGCTCTAAGCCGTCACCACAGAGTTCGATGTGGGGCTCGAAGCCACAAACCACGAGATCATGAACACAGCCAAAGTCAGACACTTAACCAACTGAGCCACCCAGGTGCCCCCCCCCCTTTTAAATCTTTTTTAATGCACTGTCACATGCATTATTCTTATCCAGAACATTATTGTTCTGGAATTTATTATAGGGTATTTTCAATTTGCCTTATTCTCTCACATCTATTAACTTCTCTTTTCTAAGTCCATTTTCTTACCTTTGTATAATCTCCTCAATACTATTTTTCAATTAATATATTTACTGGGAGGATAGGATCTTCAAAGAGTTCACATTTACCCCAATTTTACTCAATTTCCACTTTTTACTCAATTTCCACCATTACTATCTTACATGCACAGTACATTTAGTGTGGTACATTTGTCACAATGAATAAACCAATACTGATAAATTATTAGTAACTAAATTTCCATTATATTTCCTTTGTTTTTCCTACTATGTCTTTTTTGTTCAAGGATATATTCCAGGATATCACATTATATTTAGCACAAAATATCCTGAGGATCCTCTTGGCTATGATAGTTTATAAAATATTTGCTATTTTTTATGGCCTTCACATGTTTGAGGATATCTGTCAGGTATTTTGAAGAAGGTCTTCAATTGGAATTCATCTGATGTTTTTCTCATGATTAGACTGGGGTGTTGCGTTTTTGGTAAGAATGGTAAGAACTGTTCTCAACACATAAAATCAATGTTGCATATTATTAGTAAGGTTTATCACTGTTGATGTTAACCTGATCATCTCCATTATCAGGAGTCTCCACTTTAATGTACTTCTTTCTATCCTTTTTGGAAGGAAGTTACTATATGAAGCCACACTTAAAAAAAGTGTTTATTTAACGTTTGCTTCATAATTGCGCTAGGGTTATGGATTTAATTGACCAGGGTACTCCAAATAAATAAATCAATAGGAGAGTTATATATTTATATTTATTTTGTATTTTTATATTAGGTTTTTAGATTTATATTTAGAAAAATATATACAGATTTACTATTAGGATAGAAAAGAATTCTTATTATAAGTAATTGGCTGATGTGATTATGGATGCTGAGAAGCTCAAAACCTACACAGCAGATGTCCTGATGCAAGTTTGTAGGCTGCAAGCTATTGTAGAACTAGGAAGAGCCAATGTTCCAACTCAAAACAGGCAGGGGATATCTTTCTTACTTGGAGAAAGGTCAGCCTTTTATTGAATTCAGGCCTTCAGTGGATTAGATGAGGCCCATATGCACTATGAAAGACAATATGCTTTACTCAGTCTACTGATTTAAATGTTAATCTCTTATACAAACATTTTCAGAATAATGTTTGATCAAATACCTGAGCTCCCTATGGCCCAGTCAATTTGACACGTAAAATTAACCATCACAAGGTTTTGGGAAGAAAGAACATAGAGGTGATGTTCCATTACTGTTACATCATATCAAGGGTAAACACTATCAACATGTTTCTCTTGATGTTAACATTGATCACC
This sequence comes from Acinonyx jubatus, assembly GCF_027475565.1. NCBI lineage: Eukaryota > Metazoa > Chordata > Mammalia > Carnivora > Felidae > Acinonyx > Acinonyx jubatus. Next base: position 100,293,820 of record NC_069384.1, read on the forward strand.
TCAACATTGTTGAGGTAGAGTTGTTAGGTTTTTCCACTGGAATGATGCTCTTTCTGCATATTTCCATATGGTATTTATCTGAGAAAACACATTATGTGGAGCTCTCACTTAAAATTGGAGACTTATGCTCTACCTCTTTAAGAGTGAACTCTGTACATAAGAAAATTGGGATTCTGAATGGAAGATCTATCTGTTGGCCACCATTTATTTGCTTGCTTATGTGTTAAATAATTTATTTAAGTCAGTATAGATTTTTCTATACACTGGGATATCATTCAATATTACTTTCTTGTTCAAAATTTTCTATTTTGGTCACTTAGAATTCTTTCAGTTGCTCCTGTGTCCCTTTGAAGCACTGTATCCTTTCATCTTTTTTTTTTTCTATAACTTTCTTATTTTCTGTCACTTTAAGGTACTCTAGGCTTATCTTGCATATTTCTTATTCCAATCCTAGAATCGGGCAATTCCCTAAAAGCTCTAGTTCATTTTATTGGAGAATGGTATCAGAAACCAAGATCTACATGCCAGGTGTGTTTGTTACTGCTGGGGTGTTATTACACTAAGCTCTCTTGGCTTACAAAGGAAAGAGATGTATGTGTTTATACTAACCCATGTATGTACACATATTTGAAAATCTTTCTATATATACTACACTCATCAGCATCGATATTTAGCTTAGTATGTATTCTCACTAATGTATCTTGCTCCCATACATGAAAACATGAATCATTCCAGACTTCTCCCCCTTACTTGTTTGTAACTCTGTACCAATAATGAGAAACATTTCTTCAAACATCCACCACATTAACTTAATTCTTTAATTCCAATATACATGTAGAGTGATTCCAATACTTTTAATCTGTATTCCCATAAAACAGAACTTTATCAGTTAAAGCATTGTGCTTATTAAATACATTTTATTTTGCATTTAGTCCTCCACATTACATTCATTTCTAAAGTACTTGGGTCAGCAAATTTCCCCCATTAGAAAGAAGTTTCAGCGAAATTATTCCACATATTTAAAACAGAGCTAGAATGTATTTTTACATTCTTCATTCCAACCAGGGTCTCCAAATCTCCTGATTAAATAAAAATGTATACATTAATGTTGACCCCTTGTGCTATAAAGTTCTATGGGCTTTGGTATGTGAATAGTGTCATCTACATATCATTACAGTATCATAAGAAATAGTTTCACTGCTCTAAAATAACTGCTGGGTTTCAACCTTTCAACTCTTCACTACCCTTTACCTATGGGAAACAATAATCTATTAATCCTTTCTATTGTTTTCCCTTTTCCAGAACCTGAGTCTCTGCCTTTAAAGAGATGGCAGGACAAACGGCCTGTGGAGATACAGCACAGAAAGAGCAGTTTGAAAAATGCCTGAGGCACACAAGAGGGAGAAATATTTATGCACCTTCAAGCAAGTCCAACACAGGCAGGGTTCACCTGAGGACTTCCCCAGATAAAAAAAGAGCTGGCAGGCATTATCTCCCTCCCCCACAGCATAAACACAGGGTCACATGTGGCAACCAGCCCAGTGTCAACATTCACTATATAACTTCCTTATACCAAGCCTCAAACCCTTTATCTTTGGTGGATCTGCCCTTTTCAGGATCTGTCATGTTTGCCTTCTCAGTAATGTTTGCCTCAGTCTGGGTGCTGCAGGACCCTTCTCCAATAAGACCAAGGCATCTCGCCAACACCATGTTTCCTGGCCCACATTTTGCAGGGCTTCAGTCTGGGTGACAGTGGCATTGGTGGTGGCTGCAGACCCCGCAGAAGCCAGATGCAAAAACTGTTAAAACTGTGTGTCCCCTCATGCAGTCCTGGTCCCAGCAGCAGTTCTCATTTTGCAAGCAGATCAACACATACATTATTAAAACTGCATGCCATGCCCCAGCTGGAGACCAAACACTGCCCACAACAAGCAAAGAGAAACTCTGCAGATGACTAGACTGAAGGAAGAAGCATCCAGGACATAACAACAGGGTACACAGAGCACACATAATTGACACCCCTGAGGAACCATAATTGGTAAACAGGGGATGCTGCACTACAGAATTTCTTCTTCATAAGACCATTATTTTCAAGAGCAAAAGACACAGCTGACTTTCCTCACACACAGAAACAGACACAGAGAATTAGACAAAATGAGGAGACAGAGGGATATGTCCCAAATGAAAGAACAGGACAAAACCATAGCAAAACACCTAAGTGAAACAGACATAAGTAATATGCCTAATAGAGAATTTAAAGTAATGATTATAAAGACACTCACTGGACTTGAGACAAGAGTGGAGGATATCAGTAAGCCCTTTAACAAACAGATAGAAAACATAAGAAAAGAACCAATCAGAGATGAAACATAATAAATGAAATTAAATATACACTATATGAAATAAATAGCAGACTAGAGGAAGTATAGGAACAAATTAATAACCTGAAAGACAGAATAATGAAAAGTAACAAGCCGAGTAGTTGAGAGGGAAAAAAATTATACAAAATGAGAATAGACTTAAAGAGCTCAACAATTCCATCAAGCATAACACTCACATTATAGAGATCCCAGAAGAAAGGAGAGAAAAGGGGACAGAAAATTTAATTGAAGAAATAATAACTGAAACCTTCCTGAATCTGGGAAAGGAAACAGATATCCAGATACCGGAGGTAAGGATATCCCCAACAAAATCAACTGATGGAGGTCCACAGGCATATAGTAATCAAAATGGCAAAAAGTAATGATAGAGAGAAAAATTTAAAAGCATCAAGAGAAGACAGTTACATACAAGGGAAACCTCACAAGATTATCAACAGATTTTTCAGGAAAAACTTTGCAGCCAGAAGGGAATAGTATATGTTCAAATGCTGTAAAGAAAAATCTGCAGCCGGGAATACTCTTTACAACACAGCTACCATTCAAACTAGCAGAGATAAAGAGTTTCCCAGACAAACAAAAGATAAAGAAGTTCATGACCACTAAACCATCCCTATAAAAACTGTTAGAGGGGACTCTAAGTGGAAAGAAAGACCGTCGGTCAGAGTGTACTCTTTGAGTGGAAAGGAAAGACCATCAATCAGAGCAAAAAAAGGAGGAAGCACAAAACAATAAAACCAATCAAGGGGCACACAAATGAAGAAGATGTAAAGTATGAGACCATACACCAAAAACATGAGGGAGAAAGGAGTAGAGAATGGGCTCTAACTTAAGCAACCATCAATTTAATATGGATGGCTTTATCCAGAAGATGTTATATACAAACCTAATGGGAACCAAAAATCAAAATAATAATATCTTTAATTTAAATTCAAGTTAATTAGCATACAATGTAATATTAATTTCAGATGTGTAATATAGTGATTCAACACTTTCAAACAATAGCTGGTGTTCATCACAATAACAAGAAAAATAAACTAGTGACAGATATGAAAAGACTAAAGAGAAAGGTTTACAAGTATATCACTAAAGAAAGCCAGCAAACCTCAAAGAGAGCAAGACAAAAAAGGATCACAAAACAAAAAAAACAACAATCAGAAAACAAGTAACAAAATGGTAATAAATACAAACTTATCAATAATTATTTTGAATGTATATGGAATACATTCTTCAATCAAAAGACATAGGATGACAGAATGGATAAGAAAACAAGACCCATCTATATGCTGCCTACAAGAGACATTTCAGACCTAAAGATACATGCAGACTGATTGTGAGGGGATAGAGAAACAATTATCATGCAAATAGATGTGAAAAGAAATACGGAGTAGTAATACTTACATTGGACTAAATAGACTTTAAGACAAAGACTATAACAAGAGACAAAGAAGGACACTCTATAATAATAAGGGGGGGGGGCAATCCAACAAGAAGATATAACAATTGTAAAATATTTATTTACCAATCATGGAAACACCCAATACATAAGACAGTTAATAACATATATAGAATTAAAAATGATACAATAATAATGGGGATTTTGACACTCCAATTACATCGATAGATCATCTAAACAGAAATCAACAGAGAAACAGTGACTTTGAATGACACACCAGACAGGATGTGTTTAACAAATATGTTCAGAAGATTCCATCCTAAAGCAGCAGAATACATTCTTTTCCAATACACAGGCATCATTCTCCAGAACAGATAACACAGAAGACCACAAAAGAAATTGCAACAAATTAAAAATATCAAAGTCATACCATGCATCTCTTCTGCCACAATGTTATGAAACTAGAAATCAACCACAAGTGAAAAATCACAAATACATGGAGGTTAAACAACATGCTACTAAGCAACAAGCAGGTGAATCAAGAAGTCAAAGAAGAAGTAAAAAATTACATGAATAAAAATGAAAATGAACCTATGACACTACAAAATCCCTGGGATGCAGCAAAAGTAGTTCTAAAAGGGAATTTTACAGCAATACAGGCCCACCTCAAAAGCAAGAAAAATCTGAAATAAACATCCTAACTTTAAGCCTAAAGAAGCTAGAAAAAGAACAACAAACAAAACTCAAAATCAGCAGAAATAAGGTAATAATAAATATAAGAGCAGAAACAAATGATACAGAAACTAAGAAAATAATAGAACAGGGGTGCCTGGATAGCTTAGTCGGTTGGGCATCTGATAGGCTCAGGTAATGATTCAGTTCGTGAGTTTGAGCCCTGCATAGGGCTCTGGGCTGACAGCTCAGAACCTGGAGCCTGCTTCAGAATCTGGGTCTTCCTCTCTCTCTGCCCCTCCCATGCTAGTGTTCTGCCTTCCTCTCTCTCTCTTAAAAATAAATAAACATTAAAAATTAAAAAAAAAAAGAAAACAAAGAACAGATCAATAAAAGCAGGAGCTGGTTCTTTGGAAAGTTCAAAAAAATTGATAAACTCCTATCCAGACTCATCAAGGAGAGACAGAGAGACAGGAGAGCGGCGGGATTCAAATAAACAAAATCACAAATGAAATAGGAGAAATAACAACCAACACCACAAAAATACAAAGGATTATAAGAGAATATTATGAAAAATTATATGCCAAAAAATTGGACAACCTGGAAGAAATGGATAAATTCCTAGAAACTTATAACCTACCAAACTAAATCAAGAAGAAATAGAAAATTTGAACAAATTACCAGCAATGAAATTGAATCAATAATCAAAAAACTCCAACAAAATCCTGACCAGATGGCTTCACAGATGAATTCTACAAACATTTAAAGAAGAGTTAATATGCATTTTCTCAAACTTTCCCAAAAAATAGAAGAGAATTCCAAATTCATTCTATGAGGCCAGTGTTATCCTGATATCAAAACCAGATAAAGACAGAAGGAAGGAAGGAAGGAAGGAAGGAAGGAAGGAAGGAAGGAAGGAAGGAAGGAAGGAAGGAAGAAAATGAAAGAAGAAATTATAGGCCAATATCTCAGATGAACACAGATGCAAAATGCTGGCGACTTAAATACAACAACACACTAAAAAAATCATTCACCACAATCAAGTGAGATGTATTCCTGGAATGCAAGGGTGGTTTGATATTTGCATCAATCAAGGTGATAATTCACATCAATAAGAATAAAAACCCTATTATCATTTCAATAGATGACTAAAAAGCATTTGACAAAGTACAACATCCACTCATGATAAAATCCCTCAACAAACTAGGTTTAGAGGGAACATACCTCAACTAAATCAAGGCCACATATAAAAAACCTCACAGCTAACATCATTCTTAATGGGGGGGGGGGGGTGGGGTGGGAAACAGAGCTTTTCTCTTGTCAGGAACAGGACAAGGATGTCTACTGTCACCACTTCATTCAACAGAGTACTAAGTCCTAGCCATAGCAATCAGAAAACAAAAGGCATCCAAATCAGAAAGAAAGAAATAAAACTTTCACTATTTGCAGATGACATGACACTATATTCAGGAAAAAAACCTTAAATACTTCACCAAAACACTATTAAAACTGATAAATGAATTCATTAAAGTCGCAGGATACAAAATCAATGTACAAAAATCTGTTGCGTTTCTATACACTAATAATGAAGCAGCAGAAAGAGAAATTAAGAAAACAATCTTATTTATAATTGCATGCAAAATAATAAAATACCTCGGAATAAACTTAACCAAAAAGTTCAAAGATCTTTTCTCTGAAAACTATAAAACATTGATAAAAGAGATGGAAGACAACATAAAGAAACGGATACTCATGGATTGGAAGAAAACATATTGTTAAAATGTCTATACATCCAAAGAAATCTACAGATTTAAAGAAATCTCTATGAAAATACCAACAGAATTTTTCACAGAACTAGAACAAACAATCCCAAAATTGATATGGAACCACAAAACCCCTGAATAGCCAAACCAATTTTGAAAAAGAACAAAACTGGATATGACAATTCCAGATTTCAAGTTATATTACAAAGTTGTACGGTACAAAACAGTATGGTACTGACACAAAGACAGACACATAGATCAATGGAATAGAATAAAGAAATAAACCCACAATTATATGGTCAATTAATCTTCTATTTAGTAGGCAAGAATATGCAATAGAAAAGACAGTCTCCTCAGCAAATGGTGTTGGAAAAACTGGAAAACAACACGCAAAAGAAGAAAACTGCACCACTTTCTTAAGCCATACACAAAAAGAAACTCGAAATAGATTAAGGACCTAAATATGATTCCTGAAATCATAAAAATCCTGGAAGAGAGCACAGGCAAAACTGTCTCTAATATTAGCGGGAGTAGCATCTTTCTAGATATATCTCCTGAGGCAAGAGAAACAAAAGCAAAAATAAACTATCAGGAGTACATCAAAATAAAAAGCTTCTCCACAGCAAAAGAAACAACCAAGAAAACTAAATATCCTCTATTGAATGGGAGAAGATATTTTCAAATGACATATCCAATAAACTGGTAGCATCCAAAATATATAAAGAACTTACACAAGTCAACACCCAAGAAAACAGATAATCCAATTAAAAAAGGCAGAAGATATAAACAGACTTTTCTCCAAAAGACATACAGACACATGAAAAGATGCTCAACATCACTCATCGTGAGGAAAATGCAAATCAAAACCACAATGAGACATCACCTCACATCTGTCAGAATGCCTATCTCAAGAAAAAGTGTTGGCGAGGATGTGCAGAAAAAGGGACACTCATGTACTGAGGGACAGATACCATATGACTTCACTCATACGTGGAATTTAAGAAACAAAACAGTGAATAAAGAAAAAAAAAAACAGAGACAAACCAAAAACCAGACTCTTAACTAGAGAGAAAAAACAGATGGTTACCAGAGGGGAGGTGGGTGAAAAAGGTCAAGGCGATTAAGGTACACTTATCTTGATATTCACTGAGTAATATATGGAATTATTGAATCACTATATTATACACCGGAATCTAACACTATATGTTAACTACACTGGAATAAAGATCACAATAAATAAATAAATAAATAAATTAATTAATTAATTAAAAAAGAGATTAATCCATGGGGCGCCTGGGTGATTCAGTCAATTAAGCCTCTAACTCGTGATTTCAGCTCAGGTCATAATCCCATGGTGTGTTCAAGTCCCGTGAAAGGCTCTGTGGTAACAGTGCAAAGCCTGCTTGGAATTCTCCTTCTCCCTCTTTCTCTGCCTCTCCCTCGCTCGCATGGCGCTTGCCCGCGCGCGTGCTCTCTCTCTCTCTCTCTCTCAAAAATAAATAAACATTAGAAGAAGAAATTAATCCATGTCTGGGATTAACAGCTCATTTCTTTCGTTTTTTCTTTTCTTTTCTTTTTTTAAGTATATTTTTATTTATTTAGAGAGAGAGATAGAAAGCAGGAGAAGAGCAAAAACAGAGGGAGGAGAGAATCCCAAGCTCGATCTGATGAACGCTGAGATCATGACCTGAGACAAAACCAAGAGTCAGATGCCTGATTGAGCCACCCAGGTATCCCACCATAACCCCTTTTAATATCAAAAATAGCTGCAATAATTGTTTTTACATATTTTACTATAATTTATCCATTATGTGTATTTTTTACATAGATGTCATGATTTAGTCTATACCCTATAAATAGCAAACCAGATAATTAAATACTAAAAGCAGCTTTGCAGAACTGTCATTTCATGTTTGTTTTTAATTTACAATACTTTATCGATACTTACAGCTGTTAGTTCAAAGATTAAAATTATTTTTGTGCTAATATCAGGGGCAAAATTATTTAAAGTATAGTAATAGATTCTTACTTGCTTACATTATACTATATAAATATTATAGTAAAAATGCTTTTTAAAGTATTTTTATCGTGTATTTGTTTTGCATCTCTTCATTATGTACTCTAATTGTTCTCATTTAACTGTGGAGTAATTATTTGTTTCTTATTATTTCTAAAGATTACCAAAATATTAAAGATATAGACCTTTTTCTGGTATATATCACCACAGTTTTTCCAAGATTATTTTATGCTTCTGAACTTGGTACATGTTATTTTGTGAATTTTTTTGTTAGTAGCATTTTTAATTATTAGTTTATAATTAAATATACTATTCATCCCATTTTGCTTTATTTTGCTTTACTATTATTCCTCAATATTTTTAGTGGTTACATTTAAAAATGATTTTTATTTATTTTTTAAGTGGTTGCATTTTTAATACATATAATTGTATGATAGTTTTATCTAAAAAAATATTGTTAATGTTTATTTACTTTTGAGAGACAGAGAGAGACAGAGCATGAGCCGGGAAGGGCAGAGAGAGAGGGAGACAGAATTCTAAGCAGGCTCCAGGCACTGAGTTGTCAGCCAGGGCCTGATCTGGGACTCAAACTCAGGAGCCATGAGATCATGACCTGAGCCAAAGTGGGGCACTTAACTGACTGAGCCACTGAGGCACCCCATATAATTTTAATATATTATATATCATTTGCATATGATAAATCACTAAAAATATTACTTTGTCCACATGATTTCTTAGTTCTAGAAAAAAGGTTTCTAAGATAAACACTGGTATAAACCTTGACTTTTGGTTGTATGTGCCAATGATCACTTCTGGTGTGATTTTCATATTTTTATTGGACATTTAGTTGTCATTTATTACATCTATATTAGTTATGAAAATATATGTGATAATTTATATGACTTAGTTATGACAAAATTTTGCTTTTTGCATTGAGTTTGGCTGCTAAATATTATAGCACCCCAAACTATTCAATATAGGATTTACATTTAATTTTTGAGATTTTAATATTCATATATTTTTAACTTTAATAAACACTGAGACACTTCTCTGTAGTTGAGCTAAACTGATAGTAAGTAATGAAAGAAATACAGTATTACAAATGATACTTAATAGGCATATTCCTGTGGTTTATTGACCATTTGAATTATTTGAATATGATTTATCTCTTTTCTAGTACATATGTTATTTTTATGCAATAATTTTTTTTACTCTTTAGTCACTCTATTGTACCATAATCTGAGAATTCCCCATTTGCTTTTCTGCCCAGTTAAAAATATATTATATATGAAGATTATCAAATGAGCATTTCATTCATAAATTTTCAAACAACATTTAGATTTCTTACTCTTTTGTTTGCAATTGTGGGAATCATTGCTATTCAAAATTCATAAAGTTACAGACACAAAATTGAATTTATATTTACAAAATACCCTTAAATATACTGTTAGAATAACTGTATCTCAACACCCTTGATTGCATTTTCATTTGGCTAATAGGAACTGGATTTCCAGTAACTGAAGATTCACGTTACATTCACTGCATATCCTTAGGTCAGTTGCTATTTAAGAAAATCTAGGAATTAAAAAGTCTACTTTTTCCTCTTTGCACTATTTTCTGGTCTCTGAGGCAATGCAATGTAAGAATCTAGGCTTTGCCTACTTATTAGCTAGTTAAGTAACACTAGTCCTTAGTCACACAAGTTAATTGACCTGTTAGTTGAGCCACACTTGAGAATAACAGTGGTAAAATATCTTTTTGGGTTTTTGAAGGCCAATTTCAATGGTTTCTCTCTTTCTCTATCTCTCTGTCTCTCTGTCTTCTCTCTCTCTTCCCTAACCTCTTGAAAAAAACACGTAGTACTGGTTTTACATGGGAAAGTGACATGTTTGAAAAAGAGTACAAAAAGTCGTAAGGGTTATGTGACTGATGGAAGCGACAAGTGAAATTAGGATGAAAGTTAGGGACACAGACGCTTTTTTTAGGTGTACGAATACATAATAGACCCAAATAAAAAAAACTTGCGAAATATCAGACCTCATTTTAAGCATGATGAAATTTTTTGAAAATGTATTCACCAACACAGGTAATAGAAAAACAGTAAAGATAATGGGTTAGAAATGAGAGTAAAGACTGGAAGAATAGAATGAAGAATTTACCAGCATGTTTCTAGAATGTAACAGACATCTTGGCTTAAACAAGATGGTTCAATCACTACAACAGAATGCACACAGCAACAAAAGATTATTCAATGTTGGCATGAGGACTGTGTACCAGGGCAGCTCAGTGCTAAGGAAGTGACCCAGACACAGTGTGGATCTATACGTGGAACATGGAAGATTGGGCGAAGTGTTTAAGGGATACAGCTTCCTTATTGTCAACTTTTGATATAACTGAGCTTTTTTTTTCCCCCAGAAGCACAGTGATGAAAAATCAGAAGGCAAGTAATACTTAGGAGTAAGAGTCCAAGTTGTCATTACTGGCGTATCTTTCCACATGAGATAAAGCTCCAGTAACAGCGTGGCTTGGCTAAAGCTAGCAAAAGGGAGGTTATCAGGCTTTAGAAACTGGCAAAATATACTTGATTGACCAGGTAAACATGAACTCTGGACAAATGTTCTCTGAATATCCTAGATTCCATAGAAACTGAATTTAGGCTTTAAAGGATATTTTTATCCTTTAAAGTAAAGTGTAAAGGAAAACACTGCCTCCACGTGACATATATGCATTCATTCACTTAGTCAGTAGGCATTTTTGAAACAGTCCTCTTTGTCTCCGGTGCTTGAAATACAGGGCTAAATTAGACCCCTCCTGCTCTTGCAGAATCACAGACTTATTAGAAAACCTTACGAATAAAGAGAAAAAATAGCAATGAACTATAGTCATTTCTTTTCATATGAATAATTATGTCTTGCAAAGATTAGACTATAGTAAAAGTAGGTTAATCTCCTTTCTGTCTCTTTTAATAGCTTTCAATTTATTTAAAAAATAATAAGGTAGAGCTGCATACTATATGTACAAAACTGTTATTTCCTTGTACTTCTTTGTAGAATATTATTATTTTCACAAGAAATACATTTTAAATTATATTTTTAAAATTAGGTAGTGGTCACAAGAATCATAATACAAACAGAGAGATATGGTCTTGTGTTGCTTAGAATAACATGTAAAATTAAAGACACATCTAAGGTAAAAGTATATTTACATGACATAATTCTAGTAGAAAAGACTACTATATAGTATTATGTAGGATTGGCTCATTCAGAAAAAAATATTTTTAATGATGAATAATAAATATTCAAAGGTGTTTCTAACAAAAGTTATAGATTTACATCCATAGACAATATGAAATCCCAATAGTCTAGGTAGGGTTTACTACAAATGAAAAGTATGTGCTCTTTAACAACTCTAAGTTCTTTCATAATGCCACAAAATTAAATAAAATGTAACATTTTGCACCAGTGTGCAAGTTAAGATAATGCTATACATGAAGAATGATTAAAAGATCACATTAATAGTGATAACCCTAATATAATTATGCAGAAGAGATTTCAGCTTGTCTTGGTAAGAATAGACATGTTACATCAGTCTACCATGGACTATGGATATACAGTGAAGTATGTAAGTGAAATATACTTACACTGAATCCATCTAACTTTCCCATTAATTACCTTATTATATTTTAGGTAACTTGTACTTGTAAACAATTTTTTTTTGCTTTTATGCAAAATTTTTTAAATCACATAACTAAATGAAAAAAATAAAACTAAACACAAGTTCTATTTATACATCAGCAATAAGGTTTATGGAAGCATTATCAACAACAGTCAAACTATGGAGAGAGCCCAAATATCCATCCACTGATGAGTAAAGAAGATGTGGTATATAGATACAATAGAATATTATCCAGCCATCAAAAAGAAAAAAATCTTGCCATTTGCAATGATGTGAATGGAACTAGAATGTATTATGCTAGGTGATATAAGTTAATCAGAGAAAGACAAATACCATATGATTTCACTCATATATGGAATTTAAGAAACAAAACATATGAACATGGGAAAGGGGGAAGAGAAGAGAGGAAAACACACCACAACAGACTTAAATAGAGAATACACTGAGGGTTTATGGAGGGAGGTGAATGGGAGATGGGCTACATGGGTAATAGGTATTAAGGGGGGCAGGTGTTGTGATGAGCCCTGGGTGTTGCATGTAAGTGATGAATCACTAGGATCCACTCCTGAAACCAATACTGCATGTACGTTAACTAAAATAGAAAGGTAGAAAGAAAGAAAGATGGAAAGAAAGAAAAAGAAAGAAAGAAAGAAAGAAAGAAAGAAAGAAAGAAAGAAAGAAAGAAAGAAAGAAAGAAAAGAAAAGAAAAGAAAAGAAGAAAAAGGCCTATGACCATGGACAACATTCAATTTTTGTGTTGCTGTTGTTTGTTTTTGAGAGAGAGAGAGAGAGAGAGAAAGCACAATCTGGGCAGGTGGGGGCAGAGAGAGAGGAGGAGACACAGAATTGGAAGCCGGCTCCAGGCTCTGAACTGCCAGCACAGAGACCAACATGGGGCTCAAACCCACAAACCATGGATCATGACCCAAGCCAAAGTCGGACGCTTAACTGACTGAGCCAATCAGGCACCCCAAGCATGGGCAACATTTAAAGGGCACTTATATGTTATACACAGTGACTTGCCTTCATGCTTGGTTTTCTTTCATTATCCTCACAGCCATTTTATGGCATACAAGTTATTATTAATCTCCTTTTTTTCATATAAGCAAAAAGGCTAAAGAGGTTAAATCATTTGCTTAAGGTTAAATAAGCTGAGAAATTCAGGACTATTCCAAAGTGAGGCATCTTAATCACTTAATCAAATCACTAGTTTGCACCAGCTTTAGAAAGCAGAAAAAAAAAAAAAAACACTCTGAGATGAAGATCGTATTAGCTTGGCCATCACTGTTCTGTTTTTATGTTAAAAATGTTAAACTAGTTGAGCTATAAGAAATGATATGACCATTTATTCATCACTGAATGCTAATACTAAAGAAGTTTAAACATATCCAACATAGTATCTTCAACAGTTTTTGTTTCCACAAGACCTTGCAGAGATTCAGTCCTCCACATTTATTAATAAAAATATTAAGCAGAAATTTTAATCATATATGGATACCCAGCTATTTTAGACAACTGGATCCTATTTTATCGTACGCTTGTTAAACTATGTACATAGTCTAATTCCTTAGGTATTTGGGGGACTAGTCTATATGTCACTTGTCTATTTTGAAAACTAATAAGAAGGTGAGAGATGTTATCATAGTTTCACATTTATTTGAGACCCAGAAAAACATGAATCAAAAGTGAAAATAGGGGCGCCTTAGGGTGCTCAGTCAGTTGGGCATCCAACTTCTGCTCAGGTCATGATCTCACCATTCGTGGCTTTGAGCCCCACATTAGGCCCTGTGCTGAGAGCTCAGAGCCTGAAGCCTGCTTCAGATTCTGTGCCTCCCTCTTTCTCTGCCCCTCCCCTGCTCGCATTCTGTCTCTGTCTCTCTCAAAAGCAAATAAATATTAAAAAAAAATTAAGTGGAATTGAAATACACCTTGGAGAATCTCAAAGGCATTTTTTTGATTCTCCCAGGCCCAAAGATATTCAGGAAAAGCTGGGGAAGGAAAAGAATAATTAATTCATGGATCTAAGATACTTTTTCAATCCTAAAAAAATAATTAGTTTTGTTTCATCTGCTGTTCTGTGATATGTATCTCTTGATTTTTAACCTACTACACAAAGATTTATAAGATAATTTATACATTTAAATTTGATTTATACATTTGTAACTTGAATCTTTTTAATTTTTTTTAATGGTTTCATTCCTTTTTGAGAGACACAGCACAAGCAAGGGAGGGGCAGAGAGAGACGGAGACACTGACTCCGAAGCAGGCTCCAGGCTCTGAGTTGTCACCACAGAGCCTGACACGGGGCTCGAACCCATGAATCATGAGACCATGACCTGAGCTGAAGTTGGACACTTAACCAACTGAGCCACCCATGTGCCCCATGTATCTTGAATCTTTAAAGCTGGGGAAAACGGTTGTTGCACATAAACAAACTATACAACTGAAATGATATGCCTGGAGGTATTCCATGTGACTTTACAACAAATGATTATTTTTTTACATCCTAACAATTAGTTTTAACTTTATATATTTCAAATTACGTATTAATTAGTTAGACTGTATCATAACTGTCCTAAAATTTGTTAGGTCATCGCACATAGCTAATATTAAATTTTGTCCAACCCTGGAAATTTATCTTAAACATTACTAGTTCGTGATTTAAAACACATTGAGAAATTTTTTTAATGTTTATTTATTTATTTTGATAAAGATACAGCACGAGTAGGGGAGGGACAGATAGAGGGAGAGAGAGAATCCCAAGCAGGCTCTGCACTGCCAACACAGAGCCCGACCTGGGGCTTGAACCCACAAACTGTGAGATCATGACCTGAGCCAAAACCAAGAGTCGGACACTTAATCAACTGAGCCACCCAGGTGCCCTACATTGAGAAATTTCTTACGTCAAAAATTACACTTAATCCCACCCCCCACCCTTCCCTGATTTTTGGCAGTGTATAGAACTGTCAGTTATTTATTTTGAGAAATTTTAATGAAAACAAATATACGCAACTAATATATATTTATTGTGTTTTAGTAAGTGTGATCTTTAAAAATTACTTCTCTGTGCATTTTAAAAATGTTGACTCGGTCCAATTTATTTCTACTAGCAAGAAGAATGTGTATAGGATCACTGGAAGCTCTAACCGAAGTCTCCCTGTCTGTAGGACTTACATTTATCCTTTATGTCCTGTTTCTTCCTTCTTCACAGAACTTTCAGAACATTAGCTAATCAATACCCACAACTCACCTCTAGATAAGGTCTTTATTGCTCAAGATGAGAAAGCTTAAGAGGAGTTAAGTAACTTGTGCAAGGTCAGTGTGAATTGCTATCTGGGCTAGGTTTAGCATACAAATTGACTTTCCCCATAGCTATTTCCACATTCTCTGGACACAGTAGCTTCAGACAGTCCTGTGGCAGAGAATTTCTTTTAACTGTGGATCTTCATCACAATGTTTAAACATAGCTGTTGACATATTTTCAATTGCACATTTTTACATATTGTTCACCAACATTATTCTCAGGGCAGATTTGCTAGGGATGGGGAAAAACATATATATATATAATTAATACCAATTTTCCAGATTCATATTTTATGTAAAATATATTGTTGTTTTTGCTCAGTGTTTCTTTCTTACTCTATCCCAAAGTCAATTCATTACCATGTTTTGCCACTACGCTATTTGAAATGAAATGAAAACAGCATTAGAACTCATCGAATTTTTCCAACATAAAAATATTCTTAGTTGTAGGTCTTGATTCAATTGATTGTTTCTTTAAATGACTCTACGTTACTAATTTCTCTGAATAGGTTCATAAGGATATTAAATATCCTTATATAATGTTTTTAATATTTTAGAAAAGCTACAGTTGCTTGTTTTTAATAAACTGGATATATACTGACAAATTTATCATTTTATACCAGCTGGTCTACTTTCATTTCAGGAGATCCTTTCCATTTCAATACATCTACTCTTCCTCTTTAAAAAAACAAGAGATACTATTTTCAGCATTTATCTCAGTGGCATTGTGTATTTCTATGCCTAGCACATCCCGACTTCACTTCAGTCTTGTGTACTTTTCCCCTCCACCTTTTTATACTGACTGTGATTTATAGCTCCAGTCAAATCCACAAGTATCTGAGCTACTTGGATGCCACATCCATTATTATTTTGCCCTGGGTTCTTATGACCACTTTGACCAAGTTTCTGAAGCAGTCAACATTCATACACAGTCTGCAAGTATTTAGCAGTACTGCTGTCAGAGACGCTTTGTAATGTTATGCTACTCTCCTGACTGATCTGTCCTTAATCTTTATTTCTTTCAGCTTGAATCTCTCATCCTGTTTCCTGGATTAATATTTAAGTCATGCCTCCATTTTATGTGTTTATTTTTTAGCTTAGTTCTATACCCCTTCCATATATTCTTTTTGTTATCAGTATTCCCTTTTCCTACCTTGTGCTAAATAGGGGGAATATATGACCTTAACCATGCCATTGGTGGGCATTGTCATTTTTTTTCTACTTATCGACCAGGTTCCATGTACTCAACTAACCTTAGCCTCTGTGAGGTGTTTCATGTCATTCTCTTTATATTATCTATGTATCCACTCAAACTATGTGTTCCAAATATGAGGAGAACATTTTCCAATTTTGCATCAGTTGTATTTGTTTCATTTACTTCACTTAATACATATGTCAGATTCTAGTTAATTTTTTCCACTAATGTTGAAAGGTATCTATTGTATGAAAACAAATTCATACAGGTCCGTCAGTCTTTCAAATCTTGAAAAAACATTCGACCAAGGAATTTTGTGACAATCACCTTCCCATACATTAGTCTTTACTTTAGGAAAGGTAGTTGTCACAAGAGGATTATTTTCATATGTAGCCTAGTATCAAATATAATGAAAGTAATATGTAGCATATGCACAGCAGCTGGTACTGGATAAAAATTCACAAAATGTTATTATATTATTTTCTGTTTTCCTCAACCAGCATTCTAGCTGCATGTATTCCTGCTCTGTGCTGATAGTTAGCAAAGTTTTAAATGAGAGTCATGGGGGCGCCTGGGTGGCTCAGTTGGTTAAGCGGCCGACTTCGGCTCAGGTCATGATCTTGTGGTCTGTGAGTTCGAGCCCCGTGTCGGGCTCTGTGCTGACAGCTCAGAGCCTGGAGCCTGCTTCATATTCTGCGTCTCCCTCTCTCTGACCCTCCCCTGTTCACGCTCTGTCTCTCCCTGTCTCAAAAATAAATAAACGTTAAAAAAAATGAGAGTCATGGTCAGAGATCTGTTAACAACCATCCATGAGGTCTGATAAAAAAAGTTTTCCCAGGAGTAAACAGTTTCATTTAGTATTTCATACCTTGGGGGTTAACATAATACGTGGCTTTAGTTTCACCCAATTTTTGCCTTCCCTGACGTTATTGATTCTTTCTCAACTTACCCTTGAAAAACTTTCATTAGATTCAGAGCTTCTGGGGTTCAAATATAAGAATTTTTACATTCTTCATGCATGCTCAGTGTCAGTTATTGAGAACAAAAAAAAGTTCTTCCCAGTTTTAACCTAATATAAAACTTTTACTCTGGATGCATGTCCCACCCCAGATTAAACCTTAATTTGGCACCAGGCAGCTGCA
Source organism: Acinonyx jubatus (assembly GCF_027475565.1). NCBI lineage: Eukaryota > Metazoa > Chordata > Mammalia > Carnivora > Felidae > Acinonyx > Acinonyx jubatus. The sequence goes on from NC_069384.1 coordinate 100,311,361, forward strand.
GGAAAATAATAAGGGACAGACTATTCTTACATAAATGTTCATTTATTCCTCTTTTCTGGTTCCCCCAAGGCTGAGGCATAGCTGAAGTGATGGTTTAAAGGGAGAATTTATGTAGCAAGTCATATTTGAAAATATCATCTGGGTGCTAGAGTCCTCTTTCTGACAACTATCCAAATATAACTGTAGACACAGATTATTTGGAAGGTCCAATGGCAAATGATGCAGTTCCTAGTTCTGTGGCATGGCCTTATTCTCTCAGGATGTACCTCCAGCCCTGGTGGTATATTCCTTGCCCTCTTATCAGTGATGATCCCACATTCTCTTCAATAGGATGTCTTCAGAACACTTCATGTCTGACACCTGCCCCTCTCCATTTGACACAGAGATGTGCACATCCTCGGATACACCAATGACAGAAGTGCTTTCTATCTTTGCTTCAACATTTTCTACTTGTTGTGACATTACAGGCTATACAAGCCAACATGATGCCCTCTGAAATTTCCAGGGGAAAGAAAGTATCATTTATCCCCCAAATTCCAGGGGAAATTTGTTAAGTTCTGCCAAAATTCCTTTATCATGCATCACTTTTTATCACTTTTTAACAGATGAGCAAACATCTATTCAGGGAGGAAGATAGCAGCCTTCCTTTTCTTCAGGAATGTTCATTCACTCTGAGTGGTTTTCATGGAAAGCCACCTCATCTGGACATTATGCATCTATATTTGCTATACAATCTGACTTCCAAAAATGCTCTATATCATCAGTACACTTTTAAAAAAATCTAGTCTCCTTCACAGATAGGGCAGTTGTTTTGTGGTAAGGTTTAAAGGATAAGTATTATATTTTCATAAAGAACTAGAAGAGCTATCAGGAACCTCAGTGTTACTCTCATTAGAATTTATGACCTGTTTTCAACTTTAGAAATTTAGGGGAAAAATACAAAGATCACAGATAAAATGATGTTTAAAACCCTGTTACCCATATTTTATATTAGTTGTCCAATTTTTTGGAATCAGTATATGACGGTTTAATATAAAAATAATACTTATTTAAACTCTGAAACAACCCAAACTTGTAATTTTAACTTAATTTCTTGTATCTAATAACACTATTACCATAATTATTTCAAAATCTTAAAAAACAAGATTACTAACTGCTATAGTTTAGTCAAAAAGCAGTTGAAACATATTTATTGTATATTTAGTCACACATGAGAATCAAGCATAGGCAAAAATACTGCTGTCTGAATAAATAATACTTTATTAGTAGGTTCTGCAAAAATAAATTAAAAGGATATGCAAATACTGCTTGACATTATGCCTAATAAATCTTGAGCTAAAAAGTTTCCTAAATTCAAGAAACTGTACAATATTGGAATAGGCTTAATGTAATAACAGAAAGAACAATTTAAAATTTAACATTCAAAAGTCCAAGCCCACTGAGAAAACAACTTATTAGTAAACATGTAACACTTTCTACAGAGAAACAATTTATTTCCCATAGAGAAAACAACATAAACAACATATGAACATAAACCTCACTAAAAATACAATCTGGTTCTAAGGAGCAGATGCTGATCAATAATTCAATATCTAAAATCAAATGATAAGGGAGAAATGGTAAACATTTATTTATGGAATAATTTATATCATTATCATTCATATTTAGAAACACAGAAAAATTCTACAACATAAACTATGTTTCTCCATTTTCACACAAGGGATATGTTTTTAAAATTAGAGAGTAATTGTCAATACCAAAATACATTTAGAGATCTATTGTTCACTGTGGGAGATAGTGTCACTAAGAAACTCAATCATTACTTCTAAATTCCAAGCACTCTTGGTGGAGAAATTATTTACCTAGTAAACTCCACATGGTAATAAATAGGTAAAATCAAGGAATTGAAGAGACAAGCAGAATACTTTAATTTTATCTTAAATGTTATCCTTCCAGAAATAAAGCTTTTAATATAAGCCACGGATAACGATAAATGATATAGTTTCCACCGTGTCTCTTCAATTATTCTTGTCTCAACTTATATCCTACAATTAGATAAAATGATTCAAAATCATGACCTCAACTTCCTCCAATACAATAATGATTTAAAATGAAAGATCATAGCCTTGACTCTATAATAGAGCTTAAGATATTTTCAATTGCCTATTGGAAAATTCTATCTACATATCACACCAATATCTCATCTCAACATGGCTTTTAATGACTTCTTCATCTTTAACCTCAAACTTCCCCTGCTGTTATGTTCTCCATGTAAGTGAATCATACAACTATATATCAATCTATTTAAAGTATCTTAACTTTGTATTGTGGGGTCTCCAGCACAGAACTGGTGCCTGATATTACTAGTATTCACCAAAACCTAGACTTCTTTATCCCTTCCCAGGTAATTAAGCATGAAATTAAGTGTGACCATTTTCTTTGACCAACAGAAGACAAATGGAAACAATAAGTACCACTTCAGGGCTCAAAATTTTTATTTGTCTTGTGTAATCCTCCATGCACTATTTCTCTGTCATGACAAATATGGATGCTAATTTTGAGATAGAGATTTTGGAATATTAACTTACCATATGGAAACTGCATCATGTAGACTTCCTATTGAGAAATTAATGTTAATTCTGTTAAGCTAATATTTGGATGTGTAGTCATTAAGTAGTCATAACCTAGGCTATCCTTATATATACTATACCTATAGTAAGAGATAATCATTAAATAGTTTAAGTTAAAATTAATTTTGAAATCCTAATCTTTTTCCTCCCCCATCAAATAGGCTTTTACTAGTTGTTGATCTGATCTTTCAATTATCTTTGAAATGTTTTTCTTTACATTTCACTAGATTTTTTTTTCACTATCGGCATCTTCAAATCTTAACTTCATATCTTGCATTTTTCTATTTTATCCACCTTAATGTCACAGAAGTAACCTTTTGAAAGGAACCTGGAATCATTCCATACCTTATCTCCTTCCCCCTAAAAAGCATTGAGTAAATTGGCTTTTTTTTAATGTTTATTTATTTTGAGAGAGAGAGAGAGAGAGAGAGAGAGAGAGAGAGAGAGAGAGAGAGAGAAAGAGCACACATGTGCACAGGCACAGGAGGAGCAGAGAGAGGGAGAGAGAAAATCCCAAGCAGGCTCCATGAAGGGCTTGATCTCAGAAACTGAACCATAAGAACATGACCTGAGCCAAAACTGAGTCAGATACTTAACTGACTCAGCCACCCAGGAGCCCCAGGATTGAGTAGATTATCAACAGTTAGCCAGATGAATGAATCACAGGCCCAACAGGATGAAATGAGTACCTATATGCTAGAAACAAAAGAACCTATCAAAGTCCAAAATATTGTGGATTTGAATGGTATAGTGAACTGAAGTTGATAAGTAAGGGGTCAGATTTGAAATATATTGTCAATCTAGGACGGTGAACAGGTAGCAGGTAATGAAGTACCAACAATCCAAGGAGATGAGAGCATGGGGCAATGAGTTCACTAGCCAAGAAAAACTGTAGTCTAGGTAAAATCTAGATATCAATAAGCAAGATAAACATTGTTGCCCAAGCTTTTGCAATCTTCATTTATAAAACAATGAACTAATCTGTAAAGTTTTCACTTCAAACAAACAAACAAACAAAAAGGCTTCATCTATCTGTCAGGTTTCCACTTTATTTGTGGGACAGTGTTTTTGGTTGCCTAGATTATTTCATAAATATTTATTGAGCCTAGATTATTTCATAAATATTTATTGAGAACTTATGTGCCAGGCAGTGCTCAAGACCATTCGTGTACATCAGTGATCACACTGGACAAATCACACTACCCCAAATGAAGCTAACAGTATAAGATGGGAAAACAGGAAATAAATAAGAAAACTTTGTACTAAGTCACAAGTTGATAATTGGAATGGAAAAGAAGGAGAACAGAAATCTTTGTTGTGCAGCAGTGGACTGTTTGTTGCAGTTTCATAAGGTAATATATGGATGATCAAAATGACGAGGTTTGAAAATAGCTGAAATAGTCATTCCAGGTATAGAAGAATATTCCATAAGTGTGCTGGGGAGTTAGAAGAACAGCTTGGGGCCCCTGTGGCTGAAATAGAGACTACAAGTACCAGGAAATATAATGTTACTGAGGTAAACAGAGATGAGATCGTGTAGGGGGGCCACAGTTTATTTTAATGATTTTGGGTTATTTCTGAACGCAATAGGAAATTTTTGCAGTGTTTTGAGAAAAGACATGCCATGATTCCACTTGTTTAAAAATAATTTGCTCCTCTGTGGAGAACAGATTTTACACAGACAATTGTTAAAGTAGAGAAACTTTTAAAAGGATATTTCAGGCAACCACGTGAGTGGTAATGGTGGCTTCCATCAGATTTGAAAGAGTGGAGAATGTGAGATGATGTCAATACTCTGAATATATTTTTAAGTCAGAACTAATAAAATTTGCTTTGGATTAGAAGTGGGGTGTGAGGGAAAGAAGAAAGTCAACACTGACCCCAAATTTCATTGCCTGAGCAACTGGATGGATAAAGATGCTATTAGCTATGTTAGGGAAAAAACTGGGATTCAAATTTGGACATTTTAAATCTGATATCCAAGTGGAGGGACTGAATAGGTACACAGATACCTGAGTCAGGAATTCAGAAAGCATTCTGGAGCATTTCTTCAAGAAAAGGGATTCCTTTTGGTTGTCCTTCCATATATTCATTATTTAAACTAGGTACTGTGCTGTCAGCATCTTAAGCAATATTAGGTGCCTGATATGTTATTCTAGAAAAATAATACAAATTACCTTTATTATATAAAACCATTCTTCTCATTCACAGATATGTTGATTCAGAACAAATTTATACAAAAGTTGGATGTCTCACTATTAAGAATGTCCGTCCTGGACAAGATTTTTATCACTTTCTTCTTTCATAATTTTCCACCAAACAGTAACATAATATCTCAATAACTGTATAATTTCTGATTAAGCATAGATCTAATTATTGATTTTTACCACTACATGCAACTTTATTTCCTTCAACAATTCCATGTAGTGTGGTTCCTTTGTGATTTAGCCATCGTTCCTCAAGTGAATTCACAAATACTTGCATGTTTGTGCTCAGTGATCATAGATGTTTAGAGAGCCATTTATCACTTACTTCTGTCATGTCCAGCATCATTGATTGTTTCTTCCAGCAGAACAGTTTCAAGAAAAGTCTGCACACTTTTCAAAATAAATAAATCAAACCAAACTTTTCAACATATATGAGCCTCACATAAAGTCACACAAGTTGAGCTCAGGGATCATAGCCTTATACAAGCCTTATAAAATTAGTACATCCTTACTTAACATCTATTTTTTCATTATCCTTTATTGTTCATTGTATTTTAACAGTAAATTTCTAGTAATTCCATTAACACGATCGTAAAGCCCATTGAATAAATGCACTGGGGATTTCTATGAATGAAATGTATACATTTCTGTATTAATCTCTAAATAAAGCTATTATCTTAAGTAAGAACTCAGCATGTGTATGTTCCTACCTTATTTACTGGCTGAAAAGCATATATGCAAAAGTGTATGCAAATACCTCACGCTTAAATTTTGCATCAGAGATTATAATCTGTGAATGCATAAACTGCATTTAACTCAAAATCAACTTTCATTTATCCTAAAATGGCATATCTCAATATGATAAAATGGCAGGATATCCTCAGCCCTCAGAAATACTTTACACATAATAGCTACTCAATGGAAGTAATTATATTTAGTAACTGAATACCTGAAAGAAAGAAAGAAAGAAAGAAAGAAAGAAAGAAAGAAAGAAAGAAAGAAAGAAAAAAAATGCAACATTGTGGCTAATTAGAAATTATAGTAACTCCTTTTATCTATACTTGACTTTCTTTATATATTTTCTTACATTTGCTATTAACAAAAATACCACTTTTTAAAAAAATGAGACAGCCTAGGGTCACCTGGGTGGCTTGGTCAGTTAATTGCCCAACTTTGGCTCAGGTAATGGGTTCAGGCCGTGTGTCAGGCTCTGTGCTGACAGCTCAAAGCCTGGAGCCTGCTTTGGAATCTGTGTCTCCCTCTCTCTCTGCTCCTCCCCTGCTCACACTCTGTCTCTCTCAAAATTAAATAAACATTTAAAAAAATTTAATGATTTGTATTTCCCTGATGAGAAGCGACGTTGAGCATCTTTTCATGTACCTGTTGGCCATCTGGATGTCTTCTTTGGAGGAGTGTCTATTCATGTTTTCTGCCAATTTGTTCACTGGATTGTTTGTTTTTCGGGTGTGGAGTTTGGTGACCCAGATACCACCTCATGCCAGTCAGACTGGCCAAAATGAACAAATCAGGAGACTATAGATGCTGGGGAGGATGTGGAGAAACGGGAACCCTCTTGCACTGTTGGTGGGAATGCAAACTCGTGCAGCTGCTCTGGAAAACAGTGTGGAGGTTCCTCAAAAAATTAAAAATAGATCTACCCTATGACCCAGCAATAGCACTGCTAGGAATTTACCCAAGGGATACAGGAGTACTGATGCATAGGGGCACTTGTACCCCAATGTTTACAGCAGCACTTTCAACAATAGCCAAATTATGGAAAGAGCCTAAATGTCCATCAACTGATGAGTGGATAAAGAAATTGTGGTTTATATACACAATGAAATACTACGTGGCAATGAGAAAGAATGAAATATGGCCTTTTGTAGCAACGTGGTTGGAACTGGAGAGTGTTATGCTAAGTGAAATAAGCCATACAGAGAAAGACAGATACCATACTCTTAGGTGGATCCTGAGAAACTTAACAGAAGACCAGGGGGCAGGGGAAGGGGAAAAAAAGTTAGAGAGGGAGGGAGCCAAAGCATAAGAGACTCTTAAAAACTGAGAATAAACTGAGGGTTGATGGGGGGTGGGAGGGTAGGGAGGGTGGATGATGGGTATTGAGGAGGGCACCTATTGGGATGAGCACTGGGTGTTGTGTGGAAACCAATTTGACAATAAATTTCATACTAAAAAATTTTAATGAGGCAATCTAATATATTAAAGCCTCTCTGACAATTTTCTTGCTTAACCATATTACTGCAGACTAGCTTCCAAGTAATAAAATTTCACCCAGTTAAACGCTTTACTGGTTATTCAGCAGCAGAAGAACATACATTTTAGTAGTAGTGGAATAAGGATAAGCTAAATGAAATACATCCAAAATCTAGTTAAATTTGAAATGGGTCAGACAATGTCACACATAGTTTCTTTTCATCCTAAGTAGATACATAAAAATGGTACATTTAGCCAGTCTGGGAATATGTAACAATACAATTTAGTTTGATTCCCTAAACAACAACTATTTCATAAATAAGATGTGTAATTTTAGGGGTGCCTGAATGGCTCAGTTGGTTAAGGGTCCAACTCTTGATTTCAGTTCAGCTTATGATCTCATGGTTCATGAGTTTGAGCCCTGGATCGATCAGGCTCTGCACTGACCGCACAGAGCCTGCTTGGGATTCTCTCCCTCCCCCTCTCTCTGCCCCTCCTCTGCTTTCTCTCATCCTCACTGTCTCTCAAAATAAATAAACTTTAAAAGTAAAAAGATTTATGTAACTATATACATATTGTTAATGAAAAAAACCTATTTTTATCTTTCTGTAATCATCATCCTTATCATAACAGTTTCTTAACAAATTAAGTTTCTGTTTAAAAATAATTTTTCAAACTATATAAAAATGTCAGTTCATGCCATTGGGACAATTAACAAAAACTAAAACAATGAATCTTAGACTGTACTTAGTACTTAATAATCCTTAAATAAACTTAGTGCTTGTAAATTCTGTAGCCCCCAGCTATTTTTATTTTTTTATTTCAATATCCTATTATTCTCATTGCTTTGATTATAAGTACTTACAGGACAGCTGTGAGGATAATGGAATATTTTTGCCCTTATAGTTTAACATCATCTATCTCTCTCCAAAGTCAAACAGGAACTATCATTTTGGTGAGTCCTGCTGTTAGCAGCATTGTGTTTAGTTGCGTTTTCATGTAACATAAAGCTTCTGTGTAAAGCTGTCTGCTCATTTTGTACAAAAAAATATTTAAAAAACCCTCTTTTGAGGTTTTCTATCATAGTGAGATATGCATGTCAATGAGCCCAGAAAATATAATACTTAATCTTTACTATATATTTTGTTGGAGCATTACTATTTGCCAGTTATAAGTCTCAGATGGAACATAGCTGATATATTCAAGAGCAGTTATTTTTTTTATCAATGCTCTTTAATCTCTCTCAAAAAGTTAACAGTAACACTATTGTAAGACATTACTTTGCCTGTGATGGTGTTGTTGTCCACAGTGGAAACTGCATAATGAAAACTGCTTTTCATTATAGTCACATCTTATATCAAGATAATAAATTGTGTGGATTCTTCTGTGGAAGCAGATGAAAGGCAAATATGTTTTTTTCGTTTTTCAAAAAGGAAACTCGGTATTTTAGCTGAGGCTGTTCAGTCTGGCAATTCCTTCAGGTAAGTGTGTGGGCTTATTTAAAACTTTTAGCAGAAGAAAACAAAAGAAAAACATTTAGGCTTAACAGGAAAATAGCTTCTTTTAGCCGTGCTCCAAGTGTTATTAGACTGCGTAGTACTTAAGTGGGTGCAGGATTAAACCTGAGAGTCCCTAATTCCTTGTTCTTCTAAGTGTTATTTCTTTTTTATTATTTATTTTTGAGAGAGAGAATGTGTAAGTGGGGGAGAGAGAGAAAGAGAGGGGGACAAAAGATCTGAAGCAGGCTTTGTGCTGACAGCTGAGTGCCCAATGTGGGGCTCAAATTCATGAACCCTGAGATCATGACCTGAGCCAAAATCAGACGCTTAACTTGACCAAGTCACCCAGGGACCCCTTCTAAGTGTTACTTCTATCTCAGAAAATAAATTTGAGGAGTGCCTGGGTGGCTCAGTTGGTTAAGTGTCCGACTTCAGCTCAGGTCATGATCTCATGGTTCACAAGTTCCAGCCCTGCATCAGGCTCTGTGCTGACAGCTCAGAGCCTGGAGCCTGCTTCAGATTCTGTGTCTCCCTCTCTCTTTGCCCCTCTCCTGATCATACTGTGTCTGTCTCTTTCTCCCAAAAATATATAATAAAAACATTAAAAATAAATAAAGTGAATCCCCCTACTCACTGATTTGGAATTCTAATAAATATAAATATCTATTTATCTCAATGCAAGTGAGTGTTTTGCAAATACTTCTAAATACATCCTTAAGGTTATTTCCGGCCTTTTGTTATCTGGGTAGTTGTGTTCATCTGTTAAATTCAACCTCACTTGACACAAGTGTACTTCATACAAATGCAAAATACCATACTTATACCACCAGATCTTGCATTGTTTCTTTTTTGCTTCTCAATCTGTGCTTTATGAATGATAATTTACATAGTTATATAAAGATGCAATGAGTCCTTTTAATTTCTTAAACAGCCTTTTCATCAATTAGAAGTTAAAGTATTCTCATAACATGCAAGCTGGGGCTGTTTTGACAAAACTTGGCCAAATGCACTACTGAGGGCAGTCTAGAACCTCTCTATACGTATATTAAAATAATTTCAGCCACTCCCAGAAAATCTAAAATCAAACAGTATCACCAACAATAATATTGCACCAGCAAAAAGAGACCTCACGTTCACTTCCATCAGAAGATGGCTTCATGACTTAACAAATTAACATTATTTACAAGAAAATTTTAGGATAATGTAAATATAAATAAGAAAATACTTTCCCCACCATCATCCTTATCATAAATATTCATATCATATTTATCGGAAAATATTCACAATATTTGCTAAGATTCCCATATCTCACATCACTGCTCAAAAACATAAGCTAGGACTGGTACAGTTGAGTAGTTGTAACAAGACCTGGAAACAGCCAGGAAGACTGGAGCTCTCCTAAGAGTACAACATTCAATACCTGAAACATTTACTCTTTTCACTTTATTCCAGTTTTACAGTTGTTGGTGGCAGGTAGGCACCTCCAACTTATCAGTTACTGTGTTAAATTCTCAGAACTGGATGTCCTTGATGTAACTATAACTGTAACCCATTTACTTTCTTTCCTGTTTCTGCCTATTCCCATATTCCTCTTAGGTAATTTACTTTTTACTTTACTATAGTAAAGGCATCTATTATAATTTTTGCCTATTAACATATTTATCACCAATCCCAGCTGAGTGCTAATTACGTAGTTTTAGAACTCTAGGATGCAATTCGTATTTCTTCAAAAATTGAAGTATATCGGCATCCAAGGTTGAAGACATAAACTCATATATTTGTACACTTATTTTCTCCAGATAGGGTGTATGCATGTGTATTTTTCTAACTGAGTGTCTCATTTCATTCACTCAACTCTACCTGGGTTTTTTTTGGATTTATCTCTGTCCTGGTGGCCTTAATTCCTGTTTGTTGTTTCTATGTGGGCATAGGTATTTTTCATTCTAAATGCTATGCCTTCTTTGGAAGCCCCTTTCAACGTAAAGATCACTGTGTTTATTTCCTCTAGGAGAAAATTTGACTCATCATTTCTTTGACATATTTTTTCTCCAATCTTCTTTTGAGACTCACAATGGATGAACAGTTTCTAAAAATAACCTAACTTTTCTTTTAATTTTTCTAAATATTGTTAAAACTCTTAATTTTCATCTTTTTTTTTGCAATTCAATTCAGAATTACATGGCTTTGTTTCTGAGGTCATTAATACAAAAATTTTTGATGTTTAAACTATTTTATTTTCCATCATACAATTCAACTTCAAATTCAAAAATAAATTTGTATTTCCAATATCTTTAGAACTCCTTAACGGAAACTCACAGTCGAGCTTATCAGAATTCCCTATATGTTTATCACTCTAGAGAAACTCTTCCTAGCCCCCTCTGACCTCTACTGTTCCTTTGGGTTTTATTCGTGTGTGTGTGTGTGTGTGTGTGCGCGAATATTTATATTTGCCTTTCGGCTTTCTGTCATTCCAGTACACAACACTTCTGCTTAGTATACAGCTTGTTTATTTTCTCATACTGTTGTATGATTAGTTGTAATCTTCATTTTTCCTGTTATTTTAAATAATCTATCTTCTTTATCTATGTTCTTAGGTATTATTTTAATAATTTAATAATTATTCTACTTTTTACATATTTATTAATTTAATTAATTGCTATGGTTTTGTTCCAGAATTTTGTATCTTCTGTATTCAATATTAGATATTTATACCTTTCCTAGAAATGTATAGCCATAAATATTTTAACTTGTTGGCACATTCCCTCAGCAAGAAGAATCTGTTACACTTTCTCTAGGTCTCTTGGTGATAATTTTTTTTTTTTCTAATGAGGTTTGTTGGACCTTCATTTTTGGAAGACTGGTTTTACTTAGTATTTTAGTTTGAAAGTATTTTCCTTTGAAGTTTGAAGACATCATTCCATTGCTGTCCATTCCATTATTTCATTTGAGAATTGTTATTCCTGCTCTTTTAAAAGTTATGTCTTACCCTCCTCTTTAATATACTTTTTGTTTCCCCCAACCATCCAGCAACATTCTTTTTATTCCTAGGGGTGTGTGTGTGTGTGTGTGTGTGTGTGTGTGTGTGTGTTTGCATGTTCACACACATATATTTTGCAATGTATATTAAAATACTTTCTGGGGCCTTGGGGCACCAAGGTGGCTATGTCAGTTAAGCATCTGACTTTGGCTCAGGTCATGATCTTATGGTTCATGAGTTCAAGCCCTGCATCGGGCTCTCTGCTGTCAGCACAGAGTCCTCTTCAGATCCTGTGTCCCTCTTTCTCTGCCTCTCCCACTTCTCTTTCTCTCTCTCTCTCCCTTCCTCCCTCCCTCTCTGTCAAAAATAAAAAGAACATTAAAAAATATTTTAGGGGTCCTATTCTCTGCATCTTTCATTCTTATGAGGTTTGGTCTATTTTCACTTCATCCTTACTACTGGGCTTTAGGATTTGAGATTCCTACCCAAAGCCTTGAATGTTCACCAAGTCACTTTCATTTTGTGTCCTGCACTCTGATTTTTTGCTCCACCAGCCCAGTGAATGTGTGGTACAGTTCACTCAGTATTTGGAGTGAGAAAAGTCCCAACAAAAAAATAAATGCTGCAAATTTGGTTTCTTTTCTCTAAGCTTTTCTCCTTTCTCAGATTTTAGACTAGAAATTCCGTAATGCCTTAGCACTTTTCAAATTATTATTTCAGCACAAATTTTTCAACATCTAATATTCTAAAATAATAGACCATATTATAAACTTTTCACCATATAGCACACATTATAATTGTCCTGTTAGGAATAAAATGTAATTCTCACATAAGTAAATTAGAGACATGTAGTGAAAGAGACCTGAAATGAAGGCAGACATTCTTTAAACTTGATGTATCAAAAGGCAAGAATCACAGTGCTACACACACACACACACACACACACACACTCACACACAGTGGGATAAGAGAGAGAAAGAAGATAAGAAACAAATATGCCAACAGGTTAATGGTTGTCCATGGTTAAATCTGGGTCACTGGTACATGAATGTCTCTTATTCTATTTTGTACTTTTATATGTTTGATCTATTTCAATACTTATTTTGAAATTAGAGAAAATAGGAGCACCTGGATGGCTCAGTCAGTTAAGCATCCAACTGTTGATTTCAGCTCAGATCACTATCTCACAGTTGTGAGATCAAGCCCTGCACCAGGCTCCATGCTGGGCATGGATTAAGCTTAAGATTCTCTCTCTCGTAAGATTCTCTCTCTCGCTCTCTCTCTCCCCCCTCCCTTGCCTTCTTTCTATAAAATAAAATAAATAAAATAAATAAAATATAAAATAAAATAAAATAAAATAAATTGGAGATAATAAAATAGCCCTAGCAAGAGCTCTAACTTCTATCTCATGTCTCAAGAAGTTTCTACTTTATTTTTTTTTAATTTTTTTTAACATTTATTTATTTTTGAGACAGAGAGAGACAGAGAATGAACGGGGGAGGGTCAGAGAGAGAGGGAGACACAGAATCTGAAACAGGCTCCAGGCTCTGAGCAGTCAGCACAGAGCCCAACGCGGGGCTTGAACTCACGGACCACGAGATCGTGACCTGAGCTGAAGTCGGACGCTTAACCGACTGAGCCACCCAGGCGCCCCAAGAAGTTCCTACTTTAAAATAAAATTATTTTCTTCACCTTATCCAGTCTTCTAAAATTTACTTATATTCCTCTTGTTCTACTTAACAGATTTCATCTTGTGTTAATATTGCTAGGGTATATATCTCAATTCCTTAGAGGTGTAGAAAAAAAAAAAAAAAAGCCAAGTCAGGTACAATGGCAAAACCATCTTTTTATTCCTCCACAAGTATTTTAAGCATAGTAACCATTGAGGCACCTGGGTGGCTTGGTCAGTTGAGTGTCCCAGTCTTGATATCAGCTTGGGTCATGATCTCATGGTTTGTGTGTTCAGGCCTTATGTCAGGCTCCACACTGGCAGTGCTAAGTCTGCTTGGGATTCCCTCTCCCACCCCCCACCCCCTCTTTGCTCTTTCTTGTCTCTCTCTTTCTCCCTCTCTCTCAAAATAAATAAATAAAATAAACAAAAAATAAACACAGTAAGCATTAAAGACATATTTATTTACTTAAATATAATTGATATCTCCAAAGTGGAGTATGGGAGACACAGAAATGTGCCAGTGAGGCCAAATTTCAAGAAGGAAAATGACACCCAGATCCAGGAAGTGTGGATAGCATAGAACCACCAGTTGTTGGTAAGCTCCTTAAGAGTCAGTCTGAACTGCACAGATAGGCCTATCATAAAGCCACATCCTTTCCACGGTTTCCTATGCCTTGAGTCTGAAACAGGTAAAGATGGGCATTATTGGCTGCAGAGCTTCTTACTGAGTTGGCTGAGGGTTTGCTGGACCTACAGCAACGTTCCTCTTTTTACTTTGTTCAAACCTGCTGCCCCCCCTTTTTTTACAAAGGTGTTGATGCTTAATAAATATCTTGTACCCTGTAATGAGCTTAATTGTGTCCCTGCAAAATTCATATTTTGAATTAACCTGCACACTTCAAATGTGTATTTGGAGATAGAGTCTTTATAAAAGGTAATTAAGAACAAATGAAGTCAATACAACGGGTCCTAATCAAATATGACTGTTGTCCCTATAAAAAGACATTAGGGCAGAGACATGCAGAGGGAAGACCATGTGAAGACACAGGGAGAGGAGAGAAATTTCAGGCCAAGAAGAAAGGCCTTCCATGAAAGCAATCCTGTCAACAACTTGATCTTGGAAGTAGCCTCCAGAAGTATGAGGAAATATTGTTTAAGCTACGCACTCTGTGGTACCTTCTTATGGTAGGCCTAGCAAATTAATACACACCCAAACTCTCTCAGAATCTACTTTTTTTTTAAGTTTAACCTTTGACAGTTGGAATCAAAAGTGATCCAATGAAGTAGTCAATAGAATACAATTTTGGAGCTGGATCACTCTCTCAGCTGGCAATAAAGACTAACACTGGTGGTAGATACTGCAAGGTTCTGACACAATGTAGCAGTCCAATTGTTGACACTTTCACCATTGAATAAGTTAGAATTATATACAGATGGAAGGGACTGCAGAAGTGAGTGTAAAGTCATTTGAGATGTATCAAACAAATAGTAACTGTAAGGCTGATGTTATCAGATGGCTACCGTTAAGTGCTATTGAGAAACCACAGAAAATATGAAGAATGGAGGGCTAATAACAGTCAACTGAAACCAAAATGTGAAAGTCAGGTGGATAAAAGAAGATATCTTCTGAAAAGGGAGAAGAAAGTGACCCAGGGAAAATCCCAGTACTTAATAGTTGCATTGGCTGAACTTCAGACAATTACATACTCAACCAAGGCAGGTACTGACACCAAGGTTTGGGCCCTGATTTTGAAAACTGGGATTACGACACATGGAATGGAGGTATATGGGTGAGTACTCCTAAATATTTTTAATCTCTGAGCCAGTGACTTCTCTACTAGAGTTAGCACTTTCCCAGCTCTAGAAGACAATACAGAGACCTCTACTCCCTCTCAGGCAGCAATGCAATAGAAGCCCCTCCCACTGCCTCAGAATTTTCTACTACCTCCCTTTACGGTCACTGGGACTATAACTAGGGATAAAGTATATCTAGGCTGAGGACAAACTGGAGTTTACGACAGATTAAGGGGACTATATACCTCAAGTTGCAAGATCTAATGAGCACCTACTGATAGGAGCTAAGGAAGTATTCACATGACAAGGTATTAAGATACTTGATCAGAGGGGCTGAAATTTAAAAATTAAAAATAGGGGGTGCCTGGGTGGCTCAGTCAGTTAAGTGTCTGACTTTGGCTCAAGTCATGATCTCTCAGACTGAGTTCCAGCCCTTTGTAGGGCTCTGTACTGACAGCTCAGAGTCTGGAGACTGCTTTGGATTCTGCATCTCCCTTTCTCTCTCTGCCTCTCCCCTGCTCGCACTCTGTCTCACTCTTTCAAAAATAAATAAACATTCAGGTGCCTGGGTGGCTCAGTTGGTTAAGCATCTGACTTAAACTGATCAGCATCTGATCAGGTCACGATCTCACCATTTGTGGGTGCAAGCACCATGTTGGGCTCTGTGCTGATAATTCAGAGCCTGGAGCCTGCTTTGGATTCTGTGTCTCCCTCTCTCTCTCTGCCCCTACCCCACTCATGCCCTGTCTCTGTCTCAAAGAAGCTAAATAAATATTTTAAAAAATAAAATAAAAAAATAAACATTATTTTTTAATTAAAATTAAAAATAGGGGAAAATTTCAGGCACATGGTTAGCAACTGTCATATCAAAATTACTGTGGTAGATGGTGATGGGAAAAAAAAGGCTCAGGAAAGTGGGCATACTGGAATGGACATATTCTCTATAACCAGAAATCCCAGAAGCTAAATATGTTCAATGGTAAAGTCAAAACTAGGTCATTTAACAAGGGTTTAAGGAAAATTATGCTAAGAAAGACATCACTAACACTGGATCAAGAGTGGTTTTACTGTATAGACCAGAGCTGACAGTAGGAAAGCTGATATAAAACTTAGTTCACTGAGGATAATGGGAACCTATAACTATTGAAAGCAGATAGTGAGATTTAGTCCAGGTACAAGAAGTCACAACTATCATATTAGGTATTAAAGTTAAAATGACAGCTATGGGGTCAGAGATGGTAACTGTGCATGGACCCAACCATATCTTCCATTTATCAAGGCAATCTAGCTTCTGCCACTGCTGAATGTCTAACCTGCCAATAACAGAGGCCAATATGAGCCCCACAACATGGCACCATTTCTCAAGGATATAAACTGTCCACTTCATGACAAATTTACTACATTAGTATTACTTCAGCCTGTTAGAGCCACCAGTTCATTCTCAAAGGAATACAAACTTACTATGGCTATAAATTTGTGTCTTCTGCCCATACAGATTAAGTAAGCATCCTACAGCACTAGATCTCATGAAAAATTATGGCAAACCAGGCAATCCCTGAACAGCAAAGGAGTTGCAATAATGTACCAATGACTACATGATCCAGTGGTCTTATCATATAGGACATTATCCAGAAGCTTCTTGGACACTGAAGACACATGTGAAGCAGAAGGGGAAATAAGGTTTTTATTTCAAACTGAAGTGGGAATAGAATAAAAGGTACTGCTTGCAAAGAAATTGTCAGAACTACATCACAGTCAATGGTCTTTCTCTGCCTAATCATGCCCTCCACTTCTTCTCACAAATGTTGATCAGTAATAAGTGTCTTCTAGCCAAAACTGTGACTCAGTGTCTGCTTTCAGAAAGCAATATAGTACACTCATGCAGGGAGTGTCCAAGATGATCAAGTACAGTACAGAAATGTTAGAACTTTCACATATTCTTTAATTTATTATCTCCCTCTCACTCTTTCCCTCTGTACCCCTTATCTCTCTCTGTTTCCCTCTCTCCCCATCTCTGTCTCTCTGTCTCTGTTTCTGTCTCTATTTCTCTCTCTCTTATCTATATAGAGATACATATATAATTAGTATATGTATTAAGTGTGTATAATATTCATACAATTAATAAATAGTCCATATCATCGTGTGTGTGTGTGTGAGTGTGTGTTCCTGCACCTTATATATGCAAGTCAGTAAGGCACAGAAGTTAAGAAACAGGCCTCTGATTCTCAAGGTATGTCTAGAATTCTAGATGTATGAACTTAATCTCCGAGTTTCTATGATTTCAGGTAAGACAATTTTTCTATGTCTTGGTTTCCTCCTCTGAAAAATGGAGGTTATCTAGAGAATAAAATTTTAATTCCACATTAGATAAATTAAGAGCACACAGGATAATATTTATCCTATCACAAATAATTATTACATAAATAATTATTATTATTACATATTTCCTTTTAAATCATGGGTTCCAAGTCCAAAAAGCTTAGAGGAATACTAAAATATAGTAAAAGGAATTTGTTAAATCCTAAATTTTGGTGGAAATAAATGATAGGAAGAAGATTACAAAGAAATCTACTTCCAGATATGACATCTAATGAGGTTAAAACAACTCTCCATCTGAGACTGTGGAAAATGATACCTAATATTTAATATGATATTTTAAAGTCTCTTTTAGATAGCAAATTGCAGAACAACATTGACTGTTTTTATCACCATAGTGCTTGACATATAGGTGTCTAAAAGTATCAGCCAATGACTGAATTAACTGAATTAATTATCTGTCAATCAATGAATAAGTCAAGCTTAAACCCTATATTGCCATGAACACATCAATAGCTATACTTTTCAACTCAGTTAAGGTTTCTGTTTTTTGGTTTTTTTTAATGTTTATTTTAGAGAGAGCGTGAGCCGGGGGGCGGGGGAGGGGATTCAGGGGGCAGAGAGAGAGGGAGACACAGAATTCAAAGCTGGCTCCAGGTTCTGAGCAGTCAACACTGACCTGATGTGGGGCTCAAACTCATGAACCATGAGATCATGACCTGAGCCAAAGTCAGTTGCTTAACTGACAGAGCCACCCAGGTACCCCTCAGTTAAGGTTTCTAAATCATCAGTCAAATATAACACAAGTATCAGGCATAATACAGAGGCTGAGGAAACACATGCAGAGTTCCAAGTGACAAATTTTCAGAACCTACTCAATCTTTTTTTTTCCTAGTTTTTATTTAAATTCCAGTTAATATACAGTATAATATTAGTTTCATGTGAAAAATTCAGCGATTAATCACTTAACAAATGGTACCCACTGCTCATATCAGTAAGTGCCCTCCTTAATACTCATCACCCATTTAACCCATTCCTCCACCCACCACCCCTTCAGCAACCCTCAGTTTGTTCTTTATAGATGAGTCTGTTTTATGGTTGCCAATCTCTTTTTCCCCCCATGTTCATCCGTTTTGTTTCTTAAATTCCACACGAGTGAAATCATATGATATTTGTCTCTGCCTGACTTATTTTGTACAGCATAATTCTCTAGCTGCATCCACATCATTGCAAATGGCAAGATTTCATTCTTTTTGATGGCTGAGTAATATTCTTGCGTGCGTGTGTGTGTGTGTGTGTGTGTGCGCGTGTGTACACCACATCCTCTTTATCCATTCATCACTCCTTGGACATTTGGGCCTTTCCCGAAGTTTAGCTGTTGTTGACAATGCTGCTATAAACATTGGGGTGCATGTACTCCTTTGAACCTGTATTTTTGTATCCTTTGGGTAAATACTTAGTAGTGCAATTGCTGGGTCACAGGACAGTTGTGTTTTTAACTTTTTTACGAACCTTAATACTGTTTTCCACAGTAATTGTACCAGTTTGCATTCCAACCAACAGTGTAAGAGGGTTCTCCTTTCTCCACATCCTCACCAACACCTGTTGTTTCATGTGTTGTTAATTTTAGCCATTCTGACAGGTGTGAGGTGATATCTCACTGTAGTTTTGATTTATATTTCTCTGATGATCATCAATGGTAAACATCTTATCATGTGTATGTCGGTCTTCTCCAGGTCTTCTTTGGAAAAATATCTGTTCAGTCTTCTGCTCATTTATACACTGGATTATTTGTTTTGGGGGCATTGAATTTGATGAGTTCTTTATGCATTTTGGATACTAACGAGCTATTAGATATGACATGATACTGTATGTTGAAAACTACCAAAAAATAGGTAGAACTGATATGAGTTCAGTAACATCACAGGACACAAAATCATGTACAGAGATCCAATGAATTTCTATACATCAATAATAAAACAGCAGAAAGAGAAATCAAGGAATCAATCCCATTTACAATTGCATCAAAAACCACAAGATACCTAGGAATACACCTAACCAAAGAGGTAAAAGATCTGTACTTATAGATCACTTGTGAAAGATATTGAACAGGATACAAAAAATAGAAAAACATTCCATGCTCATGGACTGGAAGAACAAATACTGATAAAATGTCTATTACTACAGAAAGCAATATACACATTTAATGTAATACCTATCACAATACCAACAGCATTCTTCACACAGCCAGAAAAAACAAACATTAAAATTTGTATGGAATCACAAAATATCCCAGATGGCCAAAGAAATCTTGAAAAAGAAAAGAAAACCTGGAAGAATTACAATTCCAGACTTAAAGTTATATTACAAAGCTGTAGTCATCAAGACAGTATGGTACTGGCACAAAAACAGACACAAAGATCAATGGAACAGAGTAGAAAACCCAGAAATGGACCCACAACTATATGGTTAACTAATCTTCAACTAAGCAGGAAAGAATAACCAATGGAAAAAGACAGTATCTTTAACAAATGATGATGCAAAAACTGAACAGCAGCATGCAAAAGAATGAAACTGGACCACTTTCTTCCACCATACACAAAAATAAATTCAAAATGGATGAAGAAACTAAATGTGAGACAGTAAACCATCAAAATTCGAGATGGGAATATAAACAGCAGCCTCTTTGACAACTATTGGGATTTCATCAAAATAAAAAGCTTCTGCACAGTGAACAAAACAATCAAAAAAACTAAAAGGCAACCTTCGCATGGGAGATGATATTTGCAAATGACATCTCTGATAAAGGATTAATATTCAAATTCTATAAAGAATTTATCAAAATCGACACCCAAAAAACAAATAATCCAGTTAAGAAATGACCAGAAGACATTAACAGATACTTTTCTAAAGAGGACATGTAGATGAATAATGGACACATGAAAATATATTCAACGTCACTCATCATCAGGGCAATACAAATCAACACCAATGAGATAATCACCTCACACCTGTCAGAATGGCTAAAATTAACAACACAAGAAATAACAGGTATTGATGAGGATGCAGAGAAAGGGGAACCTTCTTACCTTATTGGCTGGAAAGCAAAACTGGTGCAGCTACTCTGGAAAATATTATGGAGGTTCCTCAAAAAGTTAAAAAAAAAAAAAGAACTTTCCTATGACCCAGTAATTACATTACCATGTATTTACCCAAAGGATACAAAAATACAGATTCAAAGGGGTACATGCGCCCCAATGTTCATAGCAATATTTTATCAACAAAAAGCAATACTTTATCAACAAAAACTTTGGGGAGAGCTCAAATGTCTATGGAATGATGAATCAATAAAGAAGATGTGGTGTACACACACACACACACACACACACAGGAATATTACTCAGCTATCAAAAAGAATGAAGTCTTGCCATTTGCTATGATATTGATGGAGTGAAACTGTATTATGCTTTGGGCAATCAGTCAATCAGAGAAAAACAAATACTACATGATTTCATTCATATGTCTAATTTAAGAAACAAAACACATGAACTTAGGAGGGGGGGTGAGAAAGAAAAAAGAGAAAGAAAAGCAAACTATAAAAGACTCTTAAAGGTAGAGAACAAACTGAGACTTGATGGAGGGAGGAAGACAGGGGGATGTGCTAAATGGGTAATAGGTATTAAGGAGGGGACTTGTTATGATGAGCACTGGGTGTTGTATGCAAGTGATGAACCACTGAATTCTACTCCTGAAACCAATATTTCACTATTTGTTGACTAACTAGAATTTAAATAACAATTTTAAAAGACAGGGAGCCTGGGTGGCTCAGTCAGTGACACATCCAATTTCAGCTCAGGTCATGATCTCACCGTCTGTGAGTTTAAGCCCCACATCAGGCTTTGTGCTGACAGTTCATTTAATTAACAATTGCTTTTCTAATTTGAAAAGACATATCAATCAATCAATCAATATTTTAAAAAAGAAAAATTAAAGTAAAAAAAATCTTCTGCACAGTGAAGGAAACAATGAACAAAACTAAAAGACAACCTTTGGAATGGGAAGATATTTGCAAAGAACCTATTCAATCTTTTTTTTAAACATTTTTTTTAACGTTTTATTTATTTTTGAGACAGGGAGAGACAGAGGATGAATGGGGGAGGGTCAGAGAGAGGCAGACACAGAATCTGAAACAGGCTCCAGGCTCTGAGCTGTCAGCACAGAGCCCAATGCGGGGCTCGAACCCACAAGCCGTGAGATCATGACCTGAGCCGAAGTCAGACGCTTAACTGACTGAGCCACCCAGGCACCCCCTACAACCTATTCAATCTTAAAACCTGAGATTGCTTCCAAGACTTTGGCAGTTTATGTACACACATACACAAATACACATACATACTCACACACCTGAAAATATACTCAGTATCATTTTTAATATACTTGATATCAGGTAAGCTGAAAATAAGTTCACAAGCCTCATTTACTAAATAAAATATCCTATTTATTATAGGGTATGTGTAAAATAATACAGATGTTTCTTGTGCTCAAAATTTTTGAGATTCTAGATTACTTGTAAAAGAAATAGGTCAAAATTGACATTTCAACCTCAAGCAATTTTTAAAAACATTATATTTTGGGGACTCCTGTGTGGCTCAGTCAATTGAGCCTCTGACTTCAGATTTCAGCCTAGGTCATGATCTCATGGTCTGTGAGTTCAAGCCCCACATTAGTGGCCCCACACCAGCACAGAGCCTGCTTGGGATCTCCCTCTCCGTCCCTCTCTGCCCCTTCCCTGATTGAACTCCCTTCTCTTTTTCTCTCTCTCTGTCTCAAAAAATAAACATAAATTAAAAAAAAATAAAATATCACATTTTTATACTTGTTATTTTGTTTGCTGATTACACTTTAATTCTTAAGTCAAATTTTAACACTTGCCTATTCATATGACTGCAAAAAGTACTATTGAGAATCATAGAAGATAAATTGTCCAATGCCATATCATATGATCACCTACATAGCTTATTCAGGAAAACAAAGTAAACATTTGAGTTTTACCTCAAATGGGCTTGAATGAACACCTTGGCCTTTAACATCTCATTCACAGTAATAAAAATGAAACAGCAGTTACAATCTAGGGTGAAGTGTTTTAGTAAAAAACACATACATAAATATATAGTTCAAAATAAATGTGAAATAAATGACTTCTGCACTCCTGGAGGCAAACAGGTGTTTCTGTTTGCCTTTCATTGCTAATATCACTGAACTTTAATTCAATTTATTAGAAATTGATTTTTAGAGGATAGCTTATAGTCATATGAAAATCATGGACAGATCAGTAATGTCTATCTAAAATGGCTACTGAGAAATACAGCAACTATTTATGTTCTCAGATTTCCAAATTTTAGCCAGTGTACAAGAATTGATTTCCCAATCCATTTTTATATCAATGAATTAGTTCAGTAAATTGCTTCAATTTTCAATGATTAATGTATTTCAAAACTAGTATGTCCCAACTTAATGCATTATTTTCCTCCAAAATAACACATCCTATTCTTCATTTTGTTTTGTTTTAATTTCTGACAATCTCAAATAAATTCTGATGAAGTAGCAAATATTATAGCCAAACTAATCTAATCTTAAAGGGGCATTTGTGAAAATGTACTTTTTATGGCACCCGTTTATAGAGTGGAAACAGCATGTATGTGTATGTGTGTGTGTGTGTATTTCATACATGGTATATGCATGTAGGTGTATATTTTTATGTGTGTATGCACAAATACTACTATTTACTATTTTACTGTTTACATTTTTAAATATATATATATATATATATATATATATATATATATATATATATATATATATTTTGCTTTCTTCTTTCACAACATTCTTAAAGTCCTTTGATCAGGTTCAATAAATCAAAGAGTTTCTTACTAAAAATAATTAGGACTGTTTTTTATTGAGCATGTATAACATGCCAAGTTGATTAACCCTTGGCATAGCATTAAGATCATTACACCTATTTTGGTTTTTGAGTTTCTTTTGGAAGTTCTTTTTTGAGTATTCATATTTCATGACATTTACTCTTTCTTAAACTCTTTACGAAGAAAAATATTACCTATTTTTAAAGGATTATAGTTCATTCTGTCTTGCAATTATCTTTGGGTCAATCGACTTTGGTAATAAGATGAATTGTGGGGACATAATGATTTTCTCTGTATCTTATTTTGTTTTATTATTTTATTTTTTATTTTACTTTTTTATTATGAAATTTATTGTCAAATTGGTTTCCATACAACACCCAGTGCTCATCCCAACAGGTGCTCTCCTCAATGCCCATCACCCAGTTTCCCTTCCCTCCCATCCCCCATCAACCCTCAGTTTATTCTCAGTTTTTAAGAGTCTCTTATGCTTTGGCTCCCTCCCTAACTTTTTTCCTTCCTTCCCCTCCCCCATGGTCTTCTGTTAAGTTTCTCAGGATCCACATAAGAGTGAAAACATATGGTATCTGTCTTTCTCTGTCTGACTTATTTAGCTTAGCATAACACTCTCCAGTTCCATCCACATTGTTACAAAAGGCCATATTTCATTCTTTCTCATTGCCACATAGTATTCCGTTGTGTATATAAACCACAATTTCTTTATCCATTTATTTTTCTATTTCATCATACTAAGATTAGCTTCACCATTATTCATGATTACTCACTGATAACTCCCAAGTATGCTGAAACAGAATAAGTAATTAAGACAACAAAAGAAAGATGAATTTGCTTCTGAGGATGATGCAATAATGGAATAAATGGTCATTCTTCCGTTTTCTAATTATATTGCTCAAATTATAACACTTTTTCAAGAAGGCATTCAAAAAGGCTGTGGACAGCACCTTTTAGTCTGCTTTCAAATTCAAATAAACAAGATGAGATTAGAAGTTTTTATTTTCCAGCAATAATGACAAAGAGAAGAAATCTGACATTCCCCAGTCACAAGATGAATCCAACCAGGAGAGGAATGTAAAAAAAATAAATAAATATAAAAGAGAGCAGCACTCTTAGTCTCTAATCGAATGGGGAGATTTTTCATATTAATGAAATCTCAGAGTAGGAATCTTTAGATGATATTTTTTTTTCAAATTTTTATTTAAATTCTAGTTAGTTAACACACAGTGTAATGTTGGTTTCAGGAGTAGAATTCAGTGATTCATCACTTATATGTAATAACCAGTGCCCATCACAAGGGGCCTCCTTAATGTCCGTCACTCATTTAGTCTATCCCCCCTCCTTTCTCCCCTCCAGAAACCCTCAGTGTGTTCTCTGTAGTTAAGAATCTCTCATGGTTTGTTTCCTCTCTCTTTTTGTCTCTTTTTTCCCCTTCCCATAAGTTCATCTATTTTGTTTTTTAAAATCCACATATGAGTGAATTCATATGGAATTTGTCTTTCCAGATGATGATATCTTAAATTTACCCAAATGTAAGAAATTATCACTAAATAACATATTCCAAGAACAAAATGGGAATACAGTATTCTCCTCCAGATTGGTTTTTAAAGGAAAGGATGTCAAGCAATAGTCTTAATAGGAACCTGGATGATCCCATGTTGTTAAAACCATTTTTGAGAGTATTCTTTCATCTCCACTGATGGCTGTGCACAAAAATTCACTAATTTAAAGTTTTACTATGTTTAAAATTTATTAATGTTTAATAAAATTACCATAAGTATGTCTTTATTCTTATAACTGTAAATTACTTGTAAAGTAACTTAACATAAGAACATAAACTTCAGATAAAATTAAAAGGTTCTATGATGCCTAGAAGTTATACACTGAGGATGGTTTTTCCTGTAGCCTGAAAATTAAATATCCCATCTCATTAATTATTCACAAAAATCCTAATGATAAGCCATAATCCCTGTACTTCCATTTTTAATGAGTTAACTTGCCCAAGACTATACAGAATAAGAGAATATTAAGGGCAAAATTCAAACCCATATTTATTAATTCCGAATTACACATTCTTTCTTTTATACCATGTAAACTCACTTCAAAGGAGGAAAAAAAAAAGCACCTTAGTCTCTGATACCTCCCACAACCTTTTACTAAAGAAATGGGACAGAGAAGATTTTTAATATTCAATGGAATGAAAAATGGGATCTGTGTTTATTACATTCACATTTTAGGCATTTATGAATATTTCCATGTACTTATGATAATAATGTGTAGTATCCATATAAGCAAAAAGAGAAGCCCATGTTTTGTTTGTCCTCAAAATTTGTAAGATATGTGGTTACCAATTGTTTTAAATTATGTTGTAAATGTAGTAAACCAAGGGAATAAATTAGTATTTTTTTCATTTGGACTGTATATGGGTAGTACATGGCTTTAGTATTACAGGTTTTGTGCAAATATTTGCTGAATAAACTAATCACTCAATTGGAAAGAGATTATTGGTCAGCATGATGGTTTTTATGTGACATAAAACCATTATGTGACTGGACTATGGGATTCCCCAGCAGAGTGTAAAACATTATTTCTAGATGTGTCTGTGAAGGTGCTTCTGGAAAAGATTAGAATGAGTAGGAGAAATAAAGATCATCCTCGCCAATATGGGTAGGCATTATCTCACACATTGAGGGCCTAAATAGAAAACAAAAAGGTGGAGGAAAGATGCATTTGCTTTCTGTTGAGCTGGTATATCCATATTTTCCTACTCTTGAACTTGGTATTCCTGGTCCTCAGCCCTTTAGGCTCAAATTGAGACTTAAATCATTGTCTCTACTGGTTCGCAGGTCTTCAGATGTAGACTAGAACCATACCACTGGCTTCCTGGGCCTCCAGTTTTTAGGTGGGAGGTCACAGAACTTCTTAGCCTGCATAATCACATGAGCCAACCTCTTATAATAAATATTCTTATCTCTATATCTAAATCTATATTTATATCCTACTTGTTCTGTTTCTCTGGAGAAACCAGAAAAATAAAGTTAGCATTCACTTTTTCTCATGGCAGACTAGAGATTATTCATTTAATACCAATATATATTGTACACATTGTACACATTCACTCTAAATATCTATTTTTAAGTACATTTCATTTGTTATTCTAAGAGAAACAGATTTTATAAAATGCTTATTCTTATTTTTAGAATACTTGCCTGCAGGAAAGTACTAAATTTGTTAGTGGTTTCATTAGTAAGTACTAATTATTATTTTAGTGTACTTGATTTATTTGAAATTACAAAGAAAAGGGGAAGGTGTTTAGGTGGTAGTTTATCATTGATAGATTGATACATCTTACTTAGTTTTGAAAAATACAGATTGATAAAACCCACACTGTACTACTGTTTGTTTCATAACATGAAAATTCTGTGTAAATTTTTAAAGACTATAGTGCAAAATTTTTTATTGTTCAGGAAAATATTATGCAACACTCTTCTTTACTTTATAAAATATATATTTTACTAGTTACCTATATAGATACATATCAGAGTTAGGACTGTCTTGATTCTGACATGGTGTTTCCTAGATCTTACTATTCAAGGTCAAGAAATGACTAGCATTCATCTCCAAATTCACCTGTAGGTATTTTGAGCACTAATAGCATGCTAACAATTAGGTAAATATATCAATTAATCTGAAAATGTATCTGAAAATCTTTCAAATTTATTGTTTTACCAACATAATATCTATTGATAATGATGCTACTGATGATGATACCTAGCATTTGTTTATTATATGCTCAGCATTTTATTAGGTACATAGTTAATACAATATAAGATTTATAACAACAAAGAAATATTGATGAGGGACAGATTCCATATTGTTTTTTAGACAGGGAGAGAGCATGAGCAGGGGAGAGGGGAAGAGGGAGGGGAAGAGGGAGAGGAAGAGGGAGAGGGAGAGGGAGAGGAAGACAGGGAGACAGGGAGACAGGGAAACAGGGAAAGAGACTGTTAAGCAGGCTCCATGCTCAGCACAGAGCCTGATGCAGGACTTTATCCCAGAACCCTGAGATCATGACATGAGCCAAAATGGAGTTGGATCCTCAACCGACTGAGCCACCCAGGCACCCCATTTTTTTTTAGATTTACTATTAAATAGGGTGGTCAGGATAGGACTCATAGAAGAGGCAAAATCTGGGCAAAGAATATAAGATAAGGGAGTAATTCTAGCAAATTCTCAAGATAAGAATATTCCAGGAAGAGAGAACAGGGTGGGAATACAGGCCATGAGATAGATATGGGATTGTCTGCATGGTGTTTGAGGAAGAAAAAGAAAGCCCATGTAAATGAGAACAAAATTAATACAGAGGAGGAGAGTGATGACAGAAGAGATCAGAAAGATAATAGGGACAAATTGCAAGACATCTTAATAGTAGGGAGATGAAATGTTCCAGTTGGCCAGGCCAATTTATTTGTATATCTATTGTTCTGTCATGGGTACTATGACTCCTTCTTTCTTTCTCTAATGTAGCTTAAATCATAGATTGTATGGTCACCCTACTTATAGGCCCCATAGATATCTTGGCTTTTATACTGAACATAAAGAGCAGCCATGCAGAGTTATAAGCAGAAGAGTGATGTAATCTGAGTTATGTTCTAAAAGATTCATATTGGCACCTGTGTTTTCAGGGTCCAAGGCAATTGGGTATTAGTAGGAAAAACTTATAGAAAGCTATTATATAAAAATCCAAGGGTGAGGTGATATGGCTCAGGATAGTGTGGCAGAATTGGAAGTAGAAAAGAATTTAATATATTTTAAAGTAGAGCTAGCATGGTTTTATGATGGTCTGACTGTAGTGTTTTTTTTTTTTTAATAAATAAATGATTCTAGGGTAAAATAAAGATCTTAAGTTTTTTGGCCTGAGAAACTAGAAGGAAGAATTTTCCATCAAATGAAATAGTGAAGACTACAGGAAGATAAGATTTTTGTGTGATGATCCTGAGTTTATATCTGGACATGTTAAATTTAAGATCTATAAGAGACAACCAGATGGTGATGAATGTATGTGTTAAGTATGACAATTTAAGTATGGGAATTTACAAAAGAATTATGGGCTAGAGACATAAATTTGAGAGTTGTCAGTACATAGGTGGTATTTAAGTCATGAGGATGGATGAGATCATCAAGGACTAGGCCCAGGATCCCTTTAATTTTAAAAGTCAGAGACAAGAAAAGGATGCAGCAACAGAGACCAAGGAGTAACTCTAGTGATATGGGAGAAAATGCAAGAGACTATTTAGTCCTGAAAGTCAAGTGAAGAAAGCATATCAATGAAAAAAGAGCTATGTCAAATGCTTCTGATAAATCCAGTAAGACCAGGATGTAAACAGACTGCTAAATTTAGGAAATTGTACATCATTAGTGACAATGATGAAATCAGATTCTATAGAGCGATGTGAGAGGTCAAGAACCTGATTAGAATGGAATTAAGAGAGAATGAGAGGAGAGAAATTGGAGACTTCAAATTCATCATGAGAAAAACAAAGCAAACTGATAACAAAAGAAAAAAAATTAATAGTAATTCATCAAGGGCCAGGTTGCAGTGAAGATGGTTCAATAATTTATTTGTTTGATACTTTTCCCATTTCCACCATTTCTTAGGTATGTAACATTAAGAAGGAGAGTTATTTCTCTCAACCTAAATTTACAATAAATGCATATGTTATTATTACCCAGCTAAGTATGTTGACAGAGTTGGTAGTGTTCAATCAAGTTCATTAAAGTGAGCTCCACTATTGAAAATATCTAGAACATGGTACTTTTTAGAAGCAGTAAATTCTGTTTTTATTACTCCTCCTCCTCCTCTTCCTCCTCTCTACAATTGCTCTTCAGTTTTTACTTAACACAGGGGTGAATGTCCCGACCTTTCTTTCTCCTTACATTTTGTACTTCTCTCATTCTTTTTTCTGTCACCAGCCTGCCAATATCTCTTTTCCGGAGACCAAAAGCAAACTAATAAATAAAAATACAAAGCAAGCAAGAATTTCTTTCTTCACCTTTGGGAAGAACTATATATTGTTACATCCTTCAAAGTACATTCATAAGATAAGGAATTCTCTTTAATGATAATATCTCTCATATCTTATATTACAACTCCCTCCAAGGGTGAGTCTGAAGCAGAAAGATAAATGTGAAGGAGGTAGATTTTTCTTTTAACTCTGTCTCTAATATTCCATATGTTCATGGCTCAAATTTCTGCTTAAAATGTCTATCTCTTTCTTTTCCTAACTAGTTCTTACTTGTTTTACTCTAGGGTTCCATACTACAATGCCTTCCAAACTACAATGCCAATTGCCTGTAGCCCACATAAACATTTCAGGTATACTGAATATCTATAAAACCCGTATTATTTCTAAAGATGTTAGTAAAAAGTGTGGGCAAGGAAAACATTAAAATATTTTGTACCAGGTATCCATCCTCCCAGTTCCTCTTTTCTAGACGTATCACAATGCATTCTGCCATTCCCACCTTTGGAATGGATAAGAACGATGGTAAATACGATTCGTCTTCACAGATTACAATTTTCACTGTTTAATCTCATTTACATAAACTATTAATTACAATTACTCATCATCATCATCCAGTACTTCTACTGGATAGAATTCCTAGATTTTTTTAAAAATGTTTGTTTATTTTGAGAAAGAGAGTGAGGGAGGGGCAGAGAGAGAAGGAAGGAGAGAGACTCTCAAGCAGGCTCTGTGCTGTCAGTGCAGAGCCCAACATGCCATCAGTGCAAAGCCCAACGTAGGGCTTGATTCCACAAACCATGAGATCATGACCTGAGCCAAAACCAAGGGTTGTATGCTTACCCAACTGAGCTACCCAAGCTCCCCTAGAATTCCTAGACTGTAAGATGTTTTCTTTATTTTAATGTTGAGTAATAACACATTGTTTGAAATATACTTAGTATTCATATTGTTTAACTAAAGTGAACCAAATTCTGTTTCATCAAAACCTTGATATAAATATTTCCTATATTTATATATAATGACAGATAATATATCCATATTTACTTTTTTAAGTGTATTTATTTATTTTGAGAGAGAGAGAGAGAGAACGAACAAGCAGGGAAGGGGCAGAGAGAGGGAGAGAGAGAACTCAAGCAGGCTTGAGGCCATTAGAGCAGAGCCCTGTATGGGGCTCAGACACACAAACAGTAAGACAAAGACCTGAGCTGAGATCAAGAATGAGATACTTAACTGACTCAGCCACCCATGTGCCCCATATCTACTTTTTAAGCCTCTTACTGTGACTTCTGTTCTCACTTTATAAGATGACAGCATAAAATTTCTCATTGATCCTTATCCTCATGTAGGATGATTAATTAATTTGTCCTTTAGATGTAGTCTCAAAAGAAGTCTCAGATTCTCTATCTACTGACATTTAATGAAGAAAGAATGACAAGATTGCTCAATTTTCACTATATTGACTTCTTTGGTCACAAGTTCTGGTACTTGTTTTGCATTGCATAACAAAGAGCTACATGATGATATGTACAAGATAGCAGTTTATACAGTAACATGATGTTGAGTTTCAGTATATGTAATATAAGCTATTTAAAGCTCTCAACATGCTAAAATGAACCACCAAAAATTAGGGCAGTAGGCGAAGTAGGAGTTATTTATTTAAGGTTCCTAGAACTATCACAATAACCACAGACTATCCTTTAACTTAAAACTCAATCCCTAAAAAGAGGAAAGAGGAGAGGTACAGTGTTTCAAGTGTACAGGATGACAAGATCTTTTTTCGCCCATAAAGTGGAAAAGGAGAGCAGTCAACCCAACAACAAATTAATCACCATGCAATAAAGCTATCTTCTTGTTTTATGAGATACTAAATCTGAAGATTTACTTTAGAGCTTCCAAGAAAAGGTAATTTGGTAGAATTATTTTTGTTAATGTTTATTCATTTTGAGAGAGAGAACATGAGTGGGGAGGGAAGAGAGAGGTGGGGAGGGATAAAGGATCAGAAAAGGGCTCTGCACTGATAGCAGAGAGCCTGAGGGAGGGTTGGGCCTCAAAACTATGAGGTGACTTTAGACACATCCAGCAGAGCCACCCAGGCAGCCTTGGTAGAACTGTTCTTAAAACACTATTTGTAGTATGTCTCAATGTTAGGAATATCCATGAATATGGAGACTGGTGCTTAATTCTAGTATAAAGATTATGGAGGTGAGAAACGTTGACTAGAGTCATACAAACAAGAAGAGCACAGGATTCGCCCCCATGGAATTTAGTAAAAGACTGTAAAAAGAGGATTTCATAACTGTCCATGGCTCCTCTACAGGGGTCACATCTCCCAAATCAGAGTATAGACTACTAGCAGAAAATGGAACCAGATGGACATTTGACCTGAGCTAGGACTGGGATATCTCTCTACTATTTACTCTTTACTCTCTACTCTTTACTATTTAAGGAATAGTAAATGAGGATATTATGTACAACAGGTAAACAGGAAATACAAATAACATTCTAAGATTATACCACTTTTGAAATTCCTTTATAAACAAGATTACACCTAAATACAAGAATATGTGACTCATACAGAGAGAGAGAGAGAGAGAGAGAGAGGCTAAGAGACAGTGTTAATATTTGTTTCCAACATTACTGGGCTATAACCATCTAATAAAAATTGTATATATTTAAAGTGTACAGTGCAACCATTCAGTATATGTATACTCTGTGAAATGACTGTGGCAACAAAACTAATTAACATATCAATCACCTTAACACAGTTACCACTTTGTGTGTAAGAACACTTAGGATCTGTTCTCTTATCAAATTTCAAGTATATAATACATATTGGTAACAATAGTCACCATACTGTATGTAAATTATATCTCCAGATACTACATATTATATCTCCAGTACTTATTCATCTTATAACTGAAAGTTTTTATTCTTTAACCAATATCTCACCACTTGTCCCACCCCTCAGTGGGATAGAATAGAGAGGTCTCCACTGAGAAGGAATTCAAATAATTTCTATAGATATTTCCTCCTCCAGGAAGTAGGATATAAGTCCCCATTCCTTAAAGTGTAATCTGACCATAATGACTCTCCCCCAGGACTTCAGAATAGAAAGGGGGAAAAGCTAACATTATGGTATAGAAACCTAACCAAACACTACACCTCAGTCAGGTGATCAAGGTTAAGATCAACAGTCATAAGACATACCTTTGATATGATGTGATGAGAATGGCAATTTATCATTGCGGTCTGCCTCTCCCAAACCCATAACCCCAATCAAACCATGAGACAACTTTTCTGTAAATCTGAATCTATTGTAAAATTTTTAAAAATATATATTAAGGAGAACCAGAAGAATAGGATATGTTAAAAGGACACATTAGCCAACTTGGAAGAGTGTCTGGTAAATAAAGCTGAATCAATTTGAGCCATGAATAAATAAAGTAGTTCTGGATTATAACCCAAAATAAAAAATACATATTTATGAATCCATACTAATATTAAAAAATGAGCAAATACATTGTAGAGCAGGCACAAATCTTCCTCATAAAAGAACTACCTAATATATGTGTGTGTATATCTGTATCTATATCTATAACTGTATCTATATCCCTCTTTCAAGAGGTAGAACTTAGCCACTTTTCTAGGCCCTGCTTGAGGGTGGGCTACACATAGTGACTTACTTCCAAAGATATATTAGAGAAAGGTAAATTAGTAATTTTTACAGTGGATGAATCCAGCAAATATTATCTTAATCAAATGATAAAGGTTAACATTCCTAGTAATGTTATATTCATATATTACCTGATCTGATGTGATGGGAAAGATACTGTTCAGTATTTCCCAAAACCCATTATTATAATATAAACATGAAAACAAAATCAATCAGATAATGTACCTCATTGAGTATATTCTAAATAACTGGCCAGCGTTTTATTTTTTTAAAAAAAATGTAAGTTTACTTATTATTGAGATAGAGAGAAAAAGAACAAACTGGAGAGAGACAGAGAGAGAGGGAGACACAGAATCTGAAGCAGGCCCCAGGCTCTGAGCTGTCAGCACAGATCCCGACACAGGGCTCCAGCCCACAGACCATGAGATCATGACCTGAGATTAAGTCAAACACTCAACCGAGCCACCCAGGTGCGCCTTGACCAGTGCTTTTAAAGACTGTCAAAGTCATAGAAGACTAGGGAAGACAGAAAATGTCACAAATCAGAGGGGACTGGGGTGATATGACAACTAACTGTAATACAGTACCTTAGATTTGAATCTGGAATAGAAAGAGACATTAATGGAAAAACTGGAGAAATACAAATAAGGTCTAGAATTAGTTAATAGTAAGGTACAAATGCCAGTTCGATTTTTTATAATTGTTTCATGGCACTGCAATATGTTAAAAATGGAAGAAACCGGATGTGGATAATAAGGGTACTCTGTACTATCTTTGCAACTTTTTCTATAATTTTAGAAGTATTTCAAAATTTAACAAATACTTATATAGAAAGATATGTGACATTATTTTATAAATAGTATAAATGGTACTACTAACTGTGGTTGAGTAATAATGGCTTAGCATTCTTTTTCATTTCCCCACCAAAAATTAAGTTTATTTCATAAATTTATTCTAAGTGTACTAAGTTTGTGACTGCTTTGTAAAAGAGAAACATGATGTGAATGCTATAGTGCCAGTTCAGGGTCTAGCTTTTAAGAATACAGGAAGCTTCTGCTTCCTCCATCTTTGAACTCAGTTACTATGTTGTAAAGAAACGCAAACAGTAATATGAAAAAGAATTGAGGTCCCTAGCCTAGTGTGCTGAGCTGCATTATGATAATCAGCACCACCAACTTGCCCCCATGTGGACATGGGTCTTCTGGCCTCCGTCAAATCAACTCAGCTAGTACCACATGAAGCACAGATAAGATATTTCCATCAAGCCTTGATTACCATAATCATGAGAAAATAGGTGATTACTGTTGTTTTAAGCCATTAAGTTTTGGAGTGGTTTGTTATTCAACAATGTGAGCCAAAACAAAATTTCATTCTAGAAATAGTGTACTACTGAAACAGAAACCTAAGTCTTGTGGAATTAGCTTTGAAAATGAATGATAGGAAAAGCTCTCAGGGTACTAACGCTGGAAGGATAGTGATAATGTTACTGAATATAGAGGAAAATGAAATAACATTTGCCAGTACTGTTACTTAAGATGGTCTGGGGTACAGAAATGGTATCTAGTTAATTCATAGATACAGCCTAGGAAGTTTCCGGGAAGAATGCTGTGGGTACTAACTGGTTTGTTACGATAAAGGGCAATGCTGTAAGAAGGGCTAACATTAATTCTTCAGTCTTCAGGTACAAAAAGGAAAAATAAGGGAGCAGGATTATGTTTGAAAATAAAACTTTATCACTCCAAGCCTTTAAACAACAACTATAAGTTATCACAATAATAAATGGCTTCAGATAAAAGATTAAATTCAGTGTGACTTTAAATTCAGTAAAATGGCCTCTGAGTCAAAAATATCAACGGTGGATCTTGCAAGACTCTTTGCTAAGACTTCAGAAAGATTTAAGGACATGTCCTATAGAATCGTGCAACTAGACAGAAGAGCTTGTAAACATCTTTAGAGTGTTGTCCAACAGCAGCCTCAAATGTGACCTAAGGTAAAGAAAGGTCTTCTTTGTCTCACGTTTTGTCTCACTGAGTTAAATATAAATAGCATAAAAGAATTCACAAAGTTTTCAAAAGATCAATCCACTTGCACTGGAAGAGACAGAGATAGTTTAAAATAAAGAGTGGCCTCTACACTCATCCATGAGCATGAGCCTATCCATGAGCATGACCCAGGGTGAGAAATCTATATAGTTGTAAATCTGAAACATTTCTAATGTGAAAGGGCAGAGCCAAGAGCTTACAGAGTGAAACGAAGAGCCACAGAAAACCATTCCCTGAGATCAAAACTGAGCACCAATCAAATAACTGGCACTATGTAACCAGAGATTTCAGAATCGCTATCAGTTAATGACTTTTTCTATGTGCCTCCCATTTTCCTTTTTTGTGTATGGAGGGCACAACATTTTTAATTTTACTTCATGTTTTTTTAGATTGATAGAAACCACACCTGAAGAACAACTTCCATACCTGTATCTTCTGATATATTCTGGCTTTGAGCATGATGACTAATGAGATAAATCTTCACATCTTACAGAGAAGAAGGGTATTTTACATGTGGGAGGTGTGTACACAATTATGGCTAGAGGGCAGAATGTTGCAAGTTAAAGAGAACTATAAATTCTTTGTCACTACCCTCACAGAAATGTGTGGTCTATTTCTCTATCCACTTGAATCTGAACTAACTGAGTCTGTTCAATAGAATACAGTGAAAAGTGAATCTGTGTCAGTTACCTTAACCTTTTAAGATGACTGTCAAGTTCTGTATCTTGTCTCTCGAAGTCTAGGCTGCCATGCTGTAGCCAAAGCTTTAGTAACCCTGCAGAAGAAAATTTAGGCCCAGTTTACAGTCCCAGCTAAATTTTCGGTCAACGACCAGCCACATTGTGATTGTGGCCTCAGTCAACACACTGTACATAGAAGAGAGATATGCTGTTCCCATTGAGCATTTCCCAAATAAGGAATAAAAAATCATCAGCATGCATATTGTTGCTTTAAAACTTAGTATTAGAGGTAGTTTTTATACAGAACTAAATAACCAAAATATGAACTCTCATCTCTTTCCCTTTATGACACTGACAGCAAACAAAATGTAGGTTGGAATACTTTAGAATAAAAAGAAATCTTTCGATTAGCAATTTTTTTTTCAACGTTTATTTATTTTTGGGACAGAGAGAGACAGAGCATGAATGGGGGAGGGGCAGAGAGAGAGGGAGACACAGAATCAGAAACAGCCTCCAGGCTCTCAGCCCTCAGCCCAGAGCCCGACGCGGGGCTCGAACTCACGGACCGCGAGATTGTGACCTGGCTGAAGTCGGACGCTTAACCGACTGCACCACCCAGGCGCCCCTCGATTAGCAATTTTTAAATAAATCACACATGTGAATGAATGAAATAATCTGAGTATTCACTAAATGCTACAAATTTATTTTCTCTTTCTTAAATTAGGATTTTTGTTGTTCTTGTTAAACCAAATTACATTAATTCATTTGATAATTATTTCAATGTGGTGATCTTCTAAATTAACTCTACACTAAAATTTAATGAGATTTGTAAACTATATCCATATTAGTGATTAAAACGACTTTTTTTATTATTTCAAAAATCATTAAATCATTAAATTGTCATGACAAAAATAACCTTGAAGTAAGTCTTATTAATGAAATTTTAGTTTCCTTCATAGTTATTGTTACTTGAACTTGATAGTATTCTCTGACAATTTACACATTTGTGTAAATTTAATGTCCTCAATTTCATAACTTCTTCATTTTTACATATAGTATGCCATCTAGTGACAAAAAATTAAATATAACAAGCATAATCTTTTATGTGATCTTGGAAAAAAAAACTATGTATTGATATGCGCTTGACATTGATCTATAATAGAAAATAAATTACATTTATATTTTTCCTTAAAATTATTTTGAAATTGAAAAATAATTCAAAATAGCATCGGTCATGGGGTGCCTGGGTGGCTGTCAGCTAAGCATCTGACTCGATCTCAGCTCAGGTCATGATCTCTTGGTTCGTGAGATCAAGCCCAACAAGGGGCTCTGCACTGACAGCTCAGAGCCTGCTTGGGATTCTCTCTCTCTGCCCCTTCCCTCTTAGCCTCTCTCTCTCTCAAAATAGATCTAAAAAAACTTAATTTTTTTTAAATAAAATAGCATTCCCTTTAAGATATTCCATTATATATACATGCAATATGCCCCATGTTTGTTAAACTCTAATTTCAAGGCGAATGAGGTGATGCCTAATATAATCTATCAAATAATAATATATATTTTTTACTGTAATTGGAATATAAATACTATTACTTAAATATTTGATATTCTGCTTATTTTACAAAATAGAGTTCATTAGCTTGTTTATTTAGCAACTAACAAAAATAACTAATACCTTTTATCTCTAGAGTGCTCTAACCACACTCACAAAACAGCAGTTTTCTTTTCAGGTGAGTATATTCTTAATATTAATACAATCCATACCATATTCTACAAATAAAACATCATTTCCATACATCTCATATACTGTCTATCTAGGTCATCGTATACACACAGGTATAGAGACTTTGAAAGATCATGTGCCTTGTCTCTGACAATAAGTGGCAGACTTATATGCAAAAACTAAATTAAAACTATAATGTGCTAATAAAATTTCAAATATAAAATGTAATGTTTGATATATAATTTGTGGTTAAGATATTTTTCTTTATAATTCTAAGTCTCTCATTCATTTTTATACACAAATTCTTGACCATCTTTCAGATAAGGAATACAATATATGGATAGTCCATAGGTATTTCCCCAAACTTACTCTTTGTCAAGGAACTTATGAGAATATGAAATCAGAGCAGAATTTGTAAAACTGATTTTTTTCAGTTACTTTGAGTGCCTAATAAAATCTGTAGACATTTTCTCCTAAAAAAAAAAAAAAAGCGCACTTCTAAAGCCCACCAGAGGAATCTTTAGGGTAATGTGTGAGGGAAACTTGAACTTGAGGATTACTCCCATCCACCTTCTACTAGCAAGCTCTTAGAACGTTAGTGTTTCCTTTTTTAACATTTTTGACAAGATTTCCTTTAAATGTGATCATGTTTCCTACAAAAATGTGTGCCAACTGATAATTATGCTCTATTTATGTACTAGAGGAAATATCTTAAAATACATATATATGTGTATATATGTATATACAGACTAATATCGAATTCATATTTTATATTTTTCAATATTCTAAAGAATTCATTAATTATAGGCAGAGTGGAATTTTTATGTGAGATGGCAAACAATAGAAAATTTTTGAATATAATGTTTTATGAAAATATTTTATATTATTTGCAGTTATAAGAGCTAAGCCTTACAGATCTGATCATAAAGATTAACCCAAGGGAACCCCCAACCAAGAAACACCACCTGTCTTGATCTCACGGGTTTGTATGGAAAAACCCACAGATACATAAAAGCAAGAATCTAGGCAGATGTCTTAATCTGACTTGAACAGATTTCAAACCTAACAGTAAAGGCTTTTACACATCTTTAGACACACCATATCTGAGATTTAGGAAGGAGACACCCCATACAATGTTACTCTTCTACATCAGTGAAGAAGAGAGGGAAGATCAGCATGGTTATTTGGCAAGAGCGATTAGATGGCACTCTTGAATATCCTTCATTTAGCATGGTGAGACCCAGAAATCTGCACATGCTTTTTACAGTCCATAAAAGTAACCCAACTGAGAGCCAAGAAGACTTCTATAAATGTGCTATCGCTCAAAGGTAAAAGTCACTGTGAAATGGAAGCTGAAGACAACTAAGGCAAGAATCCAAATGTAGAATGTGGCAGACATTCAAAGATAAGAGCCAAAGGATGATGAAGCAGCAGAAAATATTACTAGTGAAGAAGGACTATCAACCCAAATTAGCATAAAAGAGAGATGAGATCCAAGATAAACCAGCCACAAACATCAGACACTACCTGAATGCCTAGGAAAGGGACTGAACCAAATCCATCTCAGAACACACCAGCCCAAAAGAATTTAGAGACATTTTACGGATGACCTAAAAATTAAGTGTTTTTCTCCACTGCTACACTTCTTTTCTATCACACCAGTCTCTTTCAACTATTCTACTCCATGAACACCGGACCAGGTTAAAGGAAAAGACGTTTAAAACATGGAAATTCACTAGTGTTTTCTAAGCTGATAGTGTATATAAAACATTAACATAAATGTGGTGGTTGGGGTGCCTGGGTGGCTCAGTCAGTTGTGCATCTGACTTTGACTCGTGAGTTTAAGCCCTACATCAGGCTCTGTGCTAACAGCTCAGAGCCCGGAGCCTGCTTCAGATTCTGTGTCTCCCTCTCTCTCTGCCCTCCCCATGTCACACTCTGTCTCTGTCTCTCTCTCTCTCTCTCAAAATATAAATAAACATTAATATTTTTTAATTAAAAAAATCTCCTTTAAAAATAAAATAAGATAAAAAATAAAATAAAATAAAATAAAATAAAATAAAATAAAATAAAATAAAAAAGTGGTGGACTTTTGTCTTACTCTTCCAATGTCCCCAAAGAACTGTCCTACCATGCCTGCTTCTGAAAACCACTTAAGGATAGAGAATTCATAGGGAATAACAGGAAAGCTATAAATAAATGAAGACACTAAACTTTCAGTTAATATCTGCTATAGACTTTATGTTCATGTCCCCCCTAAATCCATTGTTGAAACCTAATTCCCAATGAGAGGGTATGTGGAGCTAAGGCTTTTGGGAAGTGATTAGAAATGAGATTAGGGGTGTCTGGGTGGCTCAGTCAGTAAGCATCCAACTATTGACTATTGATTTTGGCTCAGGTCATGATCTCAAGGTTAGTGAGTTCAAGCCCTGTATTGGGCTCTGCACTGACAGTGCTTGGGATTCTGTCTCTCTTTCCCTTTCTCTGCCCCTCCCTAGCTCTCTGTCTCTGTCTCTGTCTCTCTCTCTCTCCCTCTCTCTCAAAACAAATAAATAAATTTTAAAAAATGAGATTAATGCCCTTATAAAAGAGAGTTCCAAAGAGTTCCTGCACCAGCTTCTACTACATGAGGCTACATCAAAAAGACAGGTATCTAAGAATCTCACCAGACATCAAATTGGCAACTCCTTCATCCAGGATCTCCCAGTGACCAAAACTGTGATCTTAATCTGTGAGTATGCAAATATATATTGTGGC